>NC_143129.1:57294090-57610227 GCF_059928025.1 Delphinapterus leucas | reverse complement strand
GTTATGGGGTTGCTATTTTTTTATTAGCCTATTTGATTTTAAGTATAGTTGAGATTTTTCCCACAGTGTACATATATTACTTAATAAATGTGTAATTTAAGGAAACAACCTTCTGAATGTGTAAAATCAGCATGATAGTTACTACTTTACAGGGTTGTGAAAAATAACATGTTAAAATTAAGTTCCCCAGAAAGAATGCTGGCACATACTGGGTGCTCATTAAATGTTTGTTTCTTTCCCTCTGCCAGTTTTGCTGTATTTTCTGTAAGAAAAGAAATCTTGAGTTCCATACAATCGATGTATGAACACATTTAAAATCCAACTAGTTTTTAAGTAGTGTACTGAAATTTCAGACTTTAAGTACAAATTATGCATAGTTTAATAGATTATGACAAACATTCTAGATGCCAGATTTTTCATGAGAACAACTCCTTTCATTAAAAAACAGTCACAGATAGTAAATATGTAATCAGAAATGAAGTACACAGCAAACAATTAATTTGATGAAATTTAATGCCCTTTAACCACTTTGGATGTACTTCTTACTATCAACTGGACAGGAAAATCTATCTCCAGCAGTATTTAGATCAGTATTTATTATACATTCAATAAATCTTGGTTGATAATATTGTTGACTAAATTGCCTTAAGTTATCAGAGTCATTTGTGGCAGGAAAAGTATAAATGTTGTTGACTGCTAAAGTGAAGGCACCAGTTTATTTCAGTTCCACTTTATTACAGCATTACTATCAGGTGACTAGTAAACCCTGCACAATCTTTTCTCAAAATTATTTCATTGAGTAAGTCTAGAAGATTGAGCTAATATTAGCCCGTAATATGAGGAACATAAGTGATGTGTTAGTTTGTTTTACTGTTGCTGCTTGAAATATATGCCCAAAGTTCTATAAGCTACTATCCTACATACCTACTGAGAAACTATTTCACAGAACATTTCGTTTGTACCTCTCCTTGGGTAATTTATAATGTCAGCATTTTCTTATCGAGGCATCTACTATTACAGTATAGGGTATATGTAGTGTCTTATATCTAATAGTCTTGGTAAGAGTAATATGTTTTTGACAAAGTTACAGACTTCTTCACATGATTGTAGTTGCAGGGGGATGTACTCTAGACCATGTAATGAACACATTAAAAGTGATCTCTGGTAAAAGAATTAAACATTTTTATAAATGGAAGGAAAAGAACCATTTAGAGAATCCAAGGTGATGATAGCTTGTGAGTCCTGGTAAATGAAGAAATCCATAAAGATATTTATCACAAGAAGGTGAGCTTTTTGAGGGAAAGAATGCCATGTCAAATCAGGGATGAATGATAAAAACTGTTCTCATTCCCACCCCCCGCCTTTTTACAGCCTCCCTCCCCCAAACACACAGAATACTATTTTTATTTTATTTTATTCAACAAATGCTTACATAGTGGTTTGTGCTGGGAATTGTTCCAAGCACTTCGCAAATAGTTACTTACTTTATGAGCTAGGTACTATTATTATCTCTGTTTGTTTACTTTTTTAATATTTAATGAAACCAAGGCAGGGCTTTTCCAAGACTCTGTAAGTAGTAAATGGCACAGCTGGTATTTGAACCTGGTAATCTCGCCTACAGTTAGTCCTCTGAACCTCTATGCTCTTTCTGCTGCTCACCTTAGAGTGGTGAGCAAAAGAGGCTGAGTTCTTAGGACTTCCCTGGTGGCGCAGTGCTTAAGAATCCGCCTACCAATGCAGGGGGCACAGGTTCAAGCCCTGGTCCAGGAAGATCCCACATGCTGCGGAGCAACTAAGCCCGTGTGCCACAACTACTGACCCTGCACTCTAGAGCCCATGAGCCACAACTACTGAAGCCCACGTGCCGCAACTACTGGAGCCCGCGCACCTAGAGCCCATGCTCCGCAACAAGAGAAGCCACCGCAGTGAGAAGCCTGCACACCACAACAAAGAGTAGCCCCCCGCTCGCCACAACTAGATAAAGCCCGCGCGCAGCAACGAAGACCCAGCGCAGCCAAATATTAATTAATTAATTTAAAAAAAATCTCTTCTAAAAAAAAAAGAGGATGAGTACTCCCGAGTCCTATGATGCTGTCAACGGTTATCTCTTTATACCGTTAAAAAAATAAATTTATTAGCAGAGTTGTCTGTTTTACCATCACTTAGTGGAAAATAATGTGTAGTCATTTATTTGAAAATATGAAAACAAAATGTGTAGGTTTCTTGTTGCTATTGGCAGTCTTAGGAAAAACTGTGATGAATGAAATTCTGTTTACTTAAAGATGCAACTTCATGCATCATTTAGAGAACTTCTCTACCAAGAACATGTTTGGCACTTAATAGCACTCAATAAATATTGAGCCTAATTAAACAGTGAACAAGGATGCACAATATATTTTCAGCATTTTCCAGTTCATCATATTCTTTTTAATTTCATGTGACATAGAATTTAAAATATGTATCATGAAAACCTTAGGAAATTTTGAATGTTTTATAGGAGATCATTTTAATCATGCAACAGCCGATGGTATGGGGTGAACCATGATCCATAATAATCACATTTTACAAATCCAAGCCTAGAACAAAGGACAAAGGACAAAACTATATCCTTAAAAGCAGTGTTGTGACCTTTCTCTTGCCAATGAGATAGAAACCATTGTATTTATTTCCTGACATGAGGGGGAAAGGTATATTTCCAGTTCCCATACACAAATATCCCTGTTCTTATTTCTCTGGATAGCCTCTTGAGAGATCTAATAGTGGGAGTGTGATTCTGCCCTTAGTCACCAATGACTATTTCCTTAGCAAATTCATTAACCCCTCTTTTATCTCTCAGTTTTTGTCACTTATAAAATATCACTGAAGTATTAGACTTCCCCTAAATATAGCTGTTTTTCACTTATTTTTGTTTTCTATCAATATGACATTTTAAGACCAGCATGTTAAATACATTATTTAGTTTTAAATTAGTTCAAAAACCCAAGCCATAGGTGCTCTAACTTTATTATATCCTGGGGCAGATTTATCTGTTAATAGTAACCATTATTGAAGGTACGTTAAAGAATAGTACAGGCACATAATCATAATTCTTGAATATGTTAAAACCCAAATTTTTGTTTTTTATTGGGGTTACATCACTCCTATCACTGAAACAAATCTCTCATAGATGATTTTCAAGTTTTTCATTGGTTTTTAGCTTCAGCAATAATAAAGTTAGATGCCATGTTCTATTGCGGAGAGAAAATACATTATCCGTTGTGACGGACCAAAAAATTTGTTATTAAAGCAAATGGTAAATCAATCCTTGAATGCAGTATTTTTGTTGCTGAACTACATGGTGCTTTCTTTGTAGGATTGCTGGTTTGGAATCGACTATGTGCCTTGTCTCATAATTCTGTACCTTTTGTACCATTGCTTTTGCCTTTTCTGGAAGACTGTCTAATTTATTTCTTATTATGTAGAACTTTATTCAGTAACTATAAAGAATTTTTTTATACTGTATGTGCAGAAATTTAGAAGGAAGTTTAACCTCTTGAAAGTTATTTTTCATATTTATTGATATTTTCTGAAACTGAAAATGATTATGGAGTTATTTTTCATGTCCATAGTGTTTTACACTTGACTTTAACAGATTGGCGGATCATTCATCTCACCTTTTAAAATAAGAAAAAATCTCATATCATTACATAGGAACTTTCAAAAATAACCCTTTTCAAAAAAATAGGGGAAACATGTATGTATTTCAAAATGTAATATTTGAAATGAAAATGTAATAACACTAGTATCATAAAGTGGAACAGAGATGCACTCTTGGAGCCTAGAATATAATTGAATAAAAGGGTCTAATTTTTATTACTATCACCATCCTAATGGTTCAGAAGTAATGACTAGAAGTACCACACATTAATTTTCCCCTTGCTTAATAATTTCAATTTTCCTTTGGGGAATGGATTTTTCTATTAAAAAATAATCAAAGAGGGAAGAGATATGGGAACATATGTATATGTATAACTGATTCACTTTGTTATAAAGCAGAAACTAACACACCATTGTAAAGCAATTATACTCCAATAAAGATGTTAAAAAAATAATCAGAACCATCTTTGAAAAAATCAAATATATTTGACACGTAACATTATATGAATTTAAAGTGTACAACATGTTACTTTGATACATTTATATATTGTAATATGATTACCGTTGTAATGCTATTTTCACATTACCTAATTGTAATATAATTTTGTTGTCTATAGTTATTACATTGTGCATTAGATCTCTATGGCCTATTTACTATCCATTGCAAGTCTGTACCCTTAAACAACATCAGTTTTATCCCCCCAAACCCATCCCCTGGTAAGCACCATTTTACTGTCTGACTTGTTTTGAGTTTGACATTTTAGATTTCATATATAAGTGATGTCATACCATATTTGTCTTTCTCTGTCTGACTTATCTCACTTAGCATAATGTGTTCAAGGTCCATGCATGTTGTCACAAATGGCAGGCTATCCTCCTATCTCATAGCTGAATAATATTTCATCGGTATATAAATCGTATCTTTTTTACCCACTCCTCTGTTGATGGGCATTTAAGGTTGTTTCCGTATCTTGGATATTGTGAATAGTGCTGCAGTAAACATGGGCGTGCGTATATCTCTTTAAAATACTGTTTTCATTTCCTTTGAGTATATACCCAGTAGTGGAATTGCTGGATTGTATGGTAGATCTATTTTTAACTTTTTGAGGAACATCCATATTATTTTCCATAGTATTGGATCAATTTATATTCCCATCAGTAGTGTATGAGGGTTCCCTTTTCACCACATCCTTACCAGCACCTGTTGTCCCTTGTCTTTTAGATGAAAACCATTCTGACGGGTGTGAGGTGATAATATCTTATTGCGGTTTTGATTTGCATTTCCCTGATGACTAGTGATGTTGAGCATCTTTTCATGTGTCTGTTGTCCATTTTGATGTCCTCTTTGCTTCATGATTTATCTCTTGGAGTTCTACTAGATTTTAGCTTGCTTTAGTTAGTTGTAAGAGAGTAATGGAATTGAGTGAAGTGGACTTTACCTGCCATATGCACTAGTGTTTTCAATTATATAGTACATGTATATGTTGTATCAGTGGTATGCCAAAGATGACTGTACCATAACATCTTTGCTTTTTATAAGTAGACTTATGGAAACAGTAGCCCACACTTGCAAATATTCTTTAAAACTAAGGCAAAAATAAATGGCTGATGACATATTTTTACTGAAACTGAAGTGTTATCTGCATTATATGGGCAAGGTGGACTAATAGTACTTCAGTTGTGACAGCAGATTAGCTTTACAGGAAACCAGCAAGCCAAGCGGTGCAGATAGTTATGTATGTATTTTAAAGCCACTGAAGAAAATGAGTTTTTGAAGGCTTTGTTGAAGTTCAGTTTAAGCTCTTCTTTTAAATGAGGAGGGCCAGTGTCACAGGCATGCCCTTGGCTCTGTGAACACATTGAGATATCCATTAATATCCAACCCTATCCCAGAAAGCTTTTAGTTGCTTCTTACTGTTTATTAATGATTTTTTTCATAGAAATAGAAGTGTTGCTTTTGTTTCTGTAGTATATTATTACTCATACACTGAAATAAAACTAGAAAAAGATTTGCCTGGATTTTTCCACAAAGGTTTTGCTTATTTTTCTTTGAAGTACGGTCCTATTCATATGACAGCCTGAGTATTGAGAAGGGTGACTGATGTGTGATTTTGCCTGCTCTTTGTAATGCTTTCTCCTGACCAATGGCCATTTCAGGTAAGCAAATGCAGTCTACTAAATCATCTTAGCTGGAAAAGCAAGGCAAAGCTCTAATGCCTAGCCAGAAGTTGTAAAAACGTTGTGTGGCCATCAAAATAGTCACTTGTCTGGCATGTGCCTTTTCTAAACACTCTGAGTACTTTGCTAACCATATGACTAACAGATCCTTCGGGCTTTATAATGCCTTTTTATCAGAAGAGAAGTGTGCCTTGTGGTCCCATCATATACAAATAAAATGGAATAAAAATTAGAATTTCAGTGGCATTTCTGAATAAGTGGGTGACTTTGGTGTTTGTCATTCTAGTTATAAACAATGGTTTCCTTTTCTAATATGAACTCCGAAAAGAATGCAGTAGGAAGGCCACAGCATCAGAATGTCAGTCTGGTTTATGGGGAGACATTAACAGAAACTGCTTATGGTTAGAAGAAGCTGTGTCTCTGATCATCTGCTGTTCAGAAGAGGGAGCACACGTACAGACTGGTGTACACCTCAGTTTGACTGCTATCAATATGTGTATCTGCTCGGAGGAGGAGACGACATGTATTACCAGGATTTTTTGTTTGTTTGTTCATTTGTTTGATAAGAAAGTGGATGTGCAAGTAACTTTTAATTATATGCAGCTAGCTTTTTTGTGTGTGCCCTTTGATTTTCAGAAAATCATGCATCTATAGTTTTAGGGTTTCTTAATGGCTGTTACATTAACTTCTATACCTGTACCAAAGTCAGAATTCCATAATTACTTTTGTAAGGGGTAGGGAGAAAATGTACTATCCATATTCTTCAAAGTTCACAAAACATACTGTTTGATTCATAACTAGAAAAAAGTATCCTAGCCTTTTAGAAACAAAACCAGTATTTGTTGACACTGAACTTGAAAACTGACATAGAGGCAGCCTTTGGTAGTCCATTTATACCTGTTTTCAAGCTATTTGTTTATTTAGCAGATATTTATTAAGCATTTATTATGTGGCAGACATTATATAAGTTCCAAGAAGGACAAAAACAGAGTGCTGTGTTAAGTTATAATATGACCATAGTTTGACAGGGTGGTGACCAATCTTTAAATTTGATTGATGTTCTTATTTATGTTTGAATTATAATATGGAATTCCAGAACAAGTAGAGACCTTTAAAATTATCTACTCCAACCCTTCATTCAGTGTTTGAATCTTTCTTATTATTCATTTGATCATTGCTGATATTTGACTATTTTTGACTTACAAAAATGGCATTTTCACGTAGTTCAACCTAGTAGAACCATTTAGTAAGTACAGTGCTGGATCATGATGGCGTAAGATGGATTAGTCAAGACAACCCTATCCAACTCTCTGTATAGGGGAGAAATGTGAAACCAGATATTGACAACATAGTGACAATTTGCAAAAATAAAATGGCTCAAGTGCCCTTATCTAACCAAAATGAATATGCTGGGTGCTGAATTGAGCTTTCTAGTTATGTGATCCAATATATCATTTCAAAATACCTTCAGACTCTATGAGGCTCTTCTAACCCATGAGGGATTTTTCTGTATGGACATGGATTTCAGTTACTTTGTAACTTGAGCTCATGGCTGGAGTGTGAGCCATTTACTCGTGCTTCTCCAGCTTCTTAGAGAACTCCTTCTTAGTGTCGTAGTTTAAGATTTTATCAGTCTCTTCAGTGTCTACCTCAAAAGCTGCATTTCTGTGATCAAGGCAGCACAACACATGGCTGTGGGTTCAAAGACATTAAAAATTATTCCAAGAAGCAACATCTAGGGATCAGGATTTCACCTATTATAAGTAGGTCCTAATTGGATAAATGATGAAATGACTATTTTCCCTTCGTATATAATTCGATTGGCTTCAATTAGTTAACTTAAAATCGCACAAACCTGAGACGAATTCCTTTATATTCTTGTTTCACCGCATGTACATACACAGTGCTAGGCTGTGGCATCAGAAAATGGATATGCTATGGTCCCTGTCCTCAAGTTGTTCTAGAGCACTCCTCAGTGTAAGTACTTACAAAGGTTTGGTAATTGAAATATATTTTTTCATCCATCCATCCATCTCTCCATCCAGGCATCACTGATTAAGTACCTATTAAGCCAGGCACTGTTCTATGCTCTAGCAATAAGCTGAAAACAAGACAAAGCCCCTCCCTCATGTTCTGGTGGGGAAAAGAGACATTAAACATCAGTACATAGTATAATGTTAGAGAATGATGAAGGCTATAAAGAAAAAAAAATAGTGGAGAGTAAAAAAAAAAAATACAGAGGAGAATGTAATCAACTCTGGGTAGGAAATAAGGTAAACCACACTAAGAATATAATTTTAAATCTGGGTTTTGAAGGGTAAATAAGAGTATGACAGGCAGACCAGGCAAGGAAGGAACTTCTAGATAGAGAAGCGGCAACATCAAGGCTAGAAGGCATAAAACGGGATTATAAATAGGAATGCATACTTGTGAAAAGATTTAGTATAGAAATTAATAAAATATGGTGTATAATATCCTTTGAACAGTGTTGACTAATGGAATAACATCATATTTGGGTATATGAAAAATTGTTTCTTCAACAATGCTTCTCAGATTTACTCAAGTATCAGAACTCTAGGTAGGAAAGTGCTTTTTGCAGAGCACAATAAATTATTGTTATAATTCACCTTAAATATCTGAAAATGTCATTATCGATCTGAATTTGGAACTATTCCAGGCATCTTTAAGGTTAATTAACAGTAACAGATTCTAACATTTTAAAATATATTTAAAAAGAAAAAAACTCACACTTGAGAAAATCATATACATGAACTTTCTCTGTCATGTCACGGAAGATTGCTATTATTCTCTTTTATCATCAGAACACGAGTTCAGTAGCATAGTTTGAAAGCTGCTGCACTACAGTTATTCATCAGATGGGCTGCCAACCCGTGTGGGAAGAGTTAGGGAGTCACTGCCTCTTGTAGTAGGCAGCCCCTTAGGAAACCGCCTTGCAATGGCTCTGACTTCCTTTTATTGAGCTGAAATCTCTTTCCCTGATAATTTAGACTCACTGCTTAGACTCTAACTTAGACTCTGACTCTTGGATAGAATGATGGAAATCATGACATTTTTTTCTTTTTTTGCGGTACACGGGCCTCTCACTGCTGTGGCCTCTCCCGTCGCGGAGCACAGGCTCCGGACGCGCAGGCTCAGCGGCCATGGCTCACGGGCCTATCCACTCCGCGGCATGTGGGATCTCCCCGGACCGAGGCACAAACCAGTGTCCCCTGCATCAGCAGGCGGACTCTCAACTACTGCGCCACCAGGGAAGCCCCATGACTTATTTTTTATAAATATGTTGAGGAATAATAAGTAAAAATAATTTTGGTATACCTTGCACTATTTTAAGGTTAATTATAAATGAGACAAATAATGATAAAGCTTAAAGCTGACCTGAGTGAGAAGAGGGTAGGGGTTGTTTGTGTTTTGTTTCATATAGGGCAGGGTGGGAGTCTGTGGTCTGTAAGTCTTCATGGTCCGATCCTTAGTCTGTTCTTTTCTGTATAACTTTTTGTTTATATCTTTTCCCCCTCTATGACTCTTATTTGAGTAGCAGTAGGATTTATAGGAATAGTTCTTCTGAAGTAGAAATAGAAAACTCAAAGTAAAGGCAGAGGAAAATGCAATGTTAGAGTATTATGATCCTTGAAAGAAAATGAAAGCAGATAACGAAAACCAAATTATGATGGAATTAAAGGACACTTTAAATGTGAATCATTGAGACTTGGAGAGAAAAAGGGGAGGGAAAAAAGGGTGCCAAAGATACATACATTCACACTCATCACACATATGTATGTATGTGTACATATACAAATATATCTGTGTGTAAATGTATATCTAGATAGTATATGAGAGAGATATATAATACATATATATAAATACGTAGATAGATATAGAGTATACTTGTTTCCATCAGCTGTTTGTTAAACGGTAGATAAAAGATTGAAACCTGGTTCTTCTCATGTCTGTCCTGTTCTACTGTCTGAAGTGGCAGGTGGAATCTGCTCAGTGATTCAAACAGTGAATTTTTTAATTGCTCAATGCTGACATGCTAACCTCAGCAAACGAGCAGCTGCAGAATGTGTTAGGTCACCATACCAATAATGAAGATTACATCATTGACCTGCCTTCCTTTTTAGGAATGTAGAAAAAAACAAACCCTAGAAATACGTCAGATTTGAAAACAAACCAAAATAATGACTGAGAATAGTGATATTATCTATAGTTTCATCACAACTAGTTGACTAATCAGTTAGGAGCCATTCTGTTTATAAAATTAATTTTTAATTATTCTTTATTTTTAAAGTGAAGTTCTAGCTTAAGACTTGAATGAAAGGTTTCAGAGAAATAAAAATTTTCTTTTCTGAATTTAAAATATTTCTATTGTGATAAGGTGACACACTGAGTGACTTTAAGATAATAATATTTGTGTTAACAGACTTCTATATATACATCAGCTGTAAGATATTTCCCTGGGTTTTGTACTTTGAAAAGTTTATGTTTTAATTCAGCACAATAACACTCAAAATAAGAATCTCTGAAATTTGTTTTATTTTTCTATCCCTAAAATAGGACAGATTTTGAAGTAGATTGCTTTAAAAAAAATGAATCACTTCTTAAAACACACAGATGTACTCATCCACCCTTGGGACAGAAGAAATGAATTACCTTGCTTGGTAAATCACATTGCTTCTCCTGAACTAGATTGCCTCCTGCATCCAGTGCTGTGAAAGAGAGGCGCTCTGAGCAGGAAGGATAGCCATTGTTCAGTGCTCTCTAGCAAAAGAACTGGGCGGGGAGGGGTGGGGGGGGTGGAGTTTGACTGGCGTTGGCTCTGGCTTTTCTACATTCCAATCTGTCTGAGGCACAGAGCGAGAGCAAAAAAAAAAAAAAAAAAGTGGAGAGAGAGAGAGAGTGCAAGTGAGCAAGCACGGTGACCATACGGTATAGAAAGTGTTTTGACTGGCATGCCGGAAGGATCATGTTAGCAACACCCAGAAACTTCACGAAATGCAGACCCCAGGTAAGAGTTCCTAGAGTCTGTCTGAGACAGAAATTAAAAGTTCGTATATATTTAAAGGGAATGTGTGCTTTTTCAAAATTACACAAATGGATTGACTGTTTACTTTTGTGCTTATTGGCTTTACAAAATAGGTTGTTTTTCATTACTGTGAGTTCACAGGAATACTGTGTGGAGGCTGTCAACATCCAGTACAAAATCCAGCTCAAGAATAGCCTTCTGAGAAACTCAGATAAATTAAAGGTATAATGATCATAGCAAAATACTAACACTGCAACATTTACTTGTTCTTTTAATAATTTGAAGTGGATTTCTTATTCTGTATCTTCCCCGGATTCTTTATGAAATATTAAGATACCTGGGAATGGATACAGCCCCTTTCTCTCTGAGGGAGACAAAATATATTGACCATTAATAATATTGTAACAACCTTGCTTGAATCTCAGTAGCGTGTAGTAAATCTGTTTAATTCGGAAAGCTCAACAGGTTGGATCCATAGACAACAGTAAGAGTTCAAATGAGAACTTTGCTTGTTTTTTGTTTTTTGTGGGGTTTTTTGCCCAAGCAGGCTTTTAATATCCTCTGCCAATAGATGACAAGTTAGAAACTTTAATTAGCTCATTGAAAGTTAAATCTGAAAGAGACTTGAGAGACGTCTACTGCAGTCCACTCTCTCCATTTTCAATGAGAACGTTGAGGTCTAAGGGAGTTGGTGCTTGCTCAAGATCACAGCATTACAACAGAATTGAAAAGAAAATCCAGGTCTCGTGATCTGCAGTTTACTGGTTTTTTCATGGTACCAGCTATCAATACATTTATGCTTTATACTTTATCCATACTGTATCTGCTGGCTCAGGTACCATGAATTATTGCCTAAAGACCAAATGCATCATAAACCTAGATTGAAATCTTATGGGAAGGAAATATTGGGGGATGGATGTCATCAATATTGATATATTCTTGTTTGAAACCAAAAATATATAACAAAATATTTATCAGAATAAAAAGTAGCTTTCAGTTAAGGAAAATAACTGTAGTTTGTATGTTGCTTTTATATAAACAATTACATAGCTGTGGCATGTTCTGAATATCTGTATATGAAATTAAGATTCAAATTGATTTTAATTTCTTTTAAAGACTTTGGGACTTAGCAACTGTATAATTTAAGTTAGTAAAGCTGTTTGGGGGTAACTTGTATCTATTTATTGGAAGCAAAACATCATCCCATATTCGCTGCCTTCTCTATATTTATATTTTTTTAATGTAAGATAACATTTTTAAATTATCCAACTGTTTGAACCAGTTGCTTCCTTATCCAAGGTCCAGCTCTGTTTCCTCCATTTATAAGGGTCCTCTGTTACTTCACCTCATGAATTATGTGTTAGAGGGTAACTTAAGTGGAGGATCTTGAGAGTCACAACAGACAGTGAACATCTGTCTTCATACATTTTCATTTAGTCCCTAAAAAGGTTGCTGCCCTTTCCATTTTTCTGGAGACCATTGTGGGGTTGAAAGAGACCACACTATTCTAGTGAGCTAAATAGTAAAGATAGCCACTGTCAAAAGGATCTGTCATGGCTCTTTACAATTCCTGGGAACAAGTTCGCTTGATTTGGCTATAAGCACAGTGAAGGGATGCAGTGTTTTTGTGTTAAAGCTTGACCTGCTATTCCAGTTTTTGACTAGGTCTGTGTAGATGCAGTTGTGATTTATAAGTTTGTGAGGGATGAACAGTAAGTTGTAAGGAACAGTTTCACTACTGCTCTCAGCTATCGGAAATCAAACTACAAAGTACATTCTCTACCCAGAAGGAAACAAGAGACTGTCTTACTGCTGAATCCATTATTAAAACACACTGTTTATAAAAGGACCGATGGCTGTGAGAATGAGGACGTAATGCTCTATCCAGCTTAACAGTGTTCATGTTGTGTTACACAGGGCTTAGATTTTTTCTCTCATCTTTTATCCTGCTGGAGTATGTGAAAGGACTGCCATGATATATGTGTGTATATTATGTTATGTGTGTATATGGTGGGTGGATGGATGGATGGATGGGTAAAGATGGACTTTTGGCCTTAGTGTATTTCCCCATGTTAGAAACAATCAAGTCATTAATCTGTTGCTGGTATTTTACTGACCTAACTTGAAAGAAACTAATTTATTAACCAATCTGATAATTATAAAATTACTACCATGCATTGGAAAGAGAAAAATATTAGAAGGAAACACATACTCCTTTTTCTGTCCTGAATACAGATGTCAGATTATGCAGGTTTATACTTTCTCTGTTAGAGAAAAGCAGTGTGCTAATAAGGTGCCCATTTTATGACCAAAGACAGATTGTAAATGGGAAGGGAGTGGGTAGGGTGAAATGAATGACATGAGGAAAGAAACTCTCTTATGTATGTGAAACAATTTTCTTTTGACCATTGTTATTTTGAAGGCAGGCCCATTTTCACTGCTCTTGATTTTTTTTCCTTGATACTAGTTTCTCTAAATTTTTTTCATGAAATATATATCCATATAGTTTATATATTAAATTAGCAAAGAAGGTAAAGAGCTCTGCATCATAGCCATTGACATTTTTCTGATAAAAGTTTGGCTATAGTTGATCAAAACTTTTGTCACATTCAGAGGAGTTACTTCTTTCCCGCTGCAATTTCTTGCTACTTCTTGGGTATAATTCAGTGTTTTGTAATGCTCTGAGTTGTCAAGTTAATTCTTTACTCATAAAGGTTACCTGATTATCCACTCAAAACTCTGGGAATCCTATTATGTAGACCACATGGTTGTGTTGCCCCTTCTGCTCCGGTCTTGACCTTCCTCAGCAGCCTGTAAAGAGGAAAAGTGTTATGCTGGTTTTGTTCTTTCTGTTCTTTCACGCTCTCTAGTGGTTGTTCGTGGTTGTTCTTATTTTCAGTTCCCTATCAGTTTTAGTGAAGCAGGTGACTGTGGTGAAATCAGGTTCAGCAGATTCTTACGCTTGAGGTGCATGAACTTTCTAAAATATCTAATTCTTTAGGGCAGAAAGAGAAGAAAGTTGATTATGTCCTGTTGTTTCCTAGTGAACAGTGAGTCAAGAAAATGAGTTATGACTCAGCAATATGAATCCTCTTATAGCTGTCTTTTCTTTCTCTTTATTTTTGTCTTCCTTTGTATGTATATGTGTGTGTGTGTGTGTGCGCGCGCGCGCTGATGGGGATTTAGTCTATCAGAGTTTCACATGTAATTATGGGTATGATGTCTGCTTGTGTCTGGAAGCCTTAAGCGTTGCCACTGAGAATATTTTCTTTGTGCATACTTGACAAGTAGGAGAGACTTACTGAATCATCATTAAAATTCAGATGAAGGTCTTTATCTTCTCTGGTACCTTCCTCACTCCTACTCAGACTGTACCATTCTGCTGAATGAGGAGCTCTCTGAACTTAAACACATGGAGAGGGAACCAGTGAGTTCTTATCAATAATTAGACTATAAAACTCCACATTTCTGTCATTCTTAGGTTTACGGTATTTTATAAATAAGTGAATTGCTGAAACAGCAACTTGTAAAGTTAGTTCAGGTTAATACAGTTCTGTTCTTTGAAGAATAAAAATAACCTGGTTCTGCTTGCCCTTCTTTGTCAGACTTTCAAAAGTAAGTAAGCAAGCAAGTTTAGCTGCCAGGATCAAGCCGGTGTCATTCAGGATCAGGTGTCACCTAGGATAGCCAGCCTGTTGGACAATTTGCTTACTCTGATTATTACATTTAATTCGACAGACTATAGAGTACCTTTGGAAAAACTTAGCAGCATTGTTGTATAGTTAACTATTCATAGATATTACCTTTAGTTAACATGAAAACTAGAAAAACTGGATATTCTTTCACTTTTTAACACTCTGGTTTGTAACTTTCTTGCTAAATTACATTTCAAATGGGTTGTGTGTAGTTGATTTGATTTCTGGTCTGTTGATTCAGATAGGAGAAGATAAGATGTTTGGGTCCCTACTTCAATAATCCCTTTTTCTAGGAACACCTAGACTGTAAAGCATCAGTTAAATAAATGAAATAATTTATTTCATTTGTTTAAAAAAGGAATGATGTGTCAAAGGTAGTGCAAGAAGAGCCACAAAAAAATCTAGCCTGTGTGAATATATTGAAAGAATTGGGTTTGCTCAGTCAAAGGACAGGACAAGATGTGATGTGTCTGTGAACAGGGAAGGATAATCATCTTTTGTGTACCAAGAGCTCATTATGAAGAGCTCATTTCTAAGATTTTGTTCAGTATGGTTATATTTCTTATTAGCATTTTCTCAAAGTATGGGAAACAAATCACTCAAAGAAAGGGTAATAGATTATTTACCTTTTGCATATGGTAAAGGAACTGTATCACAGTATTTGGTCTGATTTTTGTGAGTCTCCATTATACAGCTGAAATATAAGGATATTTTTAATGAATTAAGATCTTTATTTTATCTTCCATACAATTAGCTTACGTACATCTTGAAATTTTTCTTGAAGCATTTTTGCCTCCACTTAATACTCAGTGAAACATCATGGTAGTTTCCTGGAACAATAAATGTCACTCTGTTTTATGAGTACCATTTTTTACTTGTAAATATTTGCACAGTGACAATTGCTAAAATTATGAAATATATTTTTAGTAACTTTGGTTTTATTCATTTCCTTTCCTTATAAATACAGCATTCAGTAAATACTTGATTGATGATCAACTTTTAAAGGTAAATTTCCCGAAGAAGTAGCTTTTTTCATTTTTTTTTTTCCAATTGGAGTCAGTGTTGACCATCTTTATTAACAAAACCAAAAACATGGTGTAAGGAAGAAATTCAAAGAGTTATTGCTGTCATTACAAAGAATGAAAACCAGTCTCCCTTGGAAACATTTTTATTAACAAAACCAAAGTGTACTATTCAAAGGGAATTTATTGCAATATAAAAGGCAGAAGTCTTTTTAGAAAGTTTAGAAGTTACTTGTTTGTTTTATTTGTAAATGGAAGGGTATTTAAAACCAGAAGCTAGGCTTTCCTCTGGTCCTTTTTTAAAAAGAAAATCCAACCAATTATTTACCAGTTTTTCTCAGAAACATATCTTCTGAGAAACTGCAAAATGTATTTCACAATCAAATTTTAATTAACAAGAAATAGTGAGCTTCAAGGACGTGACTATTTTATTGCTATAAAATACTGTGATTTATGACAGCTTCCCAGTAGGTTTCTTCCAGTGTCAGAAATTATAAGCCCATTTTTATTTTGCTTAGTTCTTGAATTAAATATTTAAAGGTAGACTTTTTGTTTCTCTTTTCCCCTGTCATAACTGTGTTACAGGAGAATAGAAACTGTTTTTTTTAAGGCTTTCCAGGTTTAGTCCAGATGTTGCTTATGTTACATTTTTCTCTGACAATCTGAAAAGAGATATTTTTAAATTTTAATATCCAATCATAATATATAACAAACTTCTACACACCTATGAGAACAAGGCAAGACTTCAATGCCCATTTTACAAAAGAGCCTATCCAAGTGGGTCTTCAGTATATGAAAAGGTGCTCAGTTTCATTATTCATCAGGGAAATGCAAATTTAAATCAGAATGGAATTGCATAACCATCAGAATGTCTAAAATGAGAAAAACAGAAAATACCCAATGTTGACAGAGATCTAGAACAAAAGGAATTCTCACACACTACTGATGAAAGTATAGATTTGTACAACTACTTTGAAGAACTATTTGACAGTATCTACTAAAGCTGAACAATGCTCTGTGACCCAGCAATTCCACTCCTATATATGTACCCAACAGAAATGCATACATAGGTTCACCAAAGCACCTGTACAAAAAATGTTCGTAATAGCTAAAAATTAGAAACCACCCAAATGCTCATTAGCAGTAGAATGGATAAATTGTGGTTTGCTTACACAATGGAATTCTATACAGCACTGAAAAGAGCTACTGCTTCCAGCAACAGAATGGATAAATCTCACAAGTGTATATTGAGCATGAAAAGTTAGTCTCAAAAGAATATATACATTATTTGATTCCACTTTTGTGTAGTTCAAATTCATCTGAGGTGATAGAAGTCAGGATAGTGATTATTCTTATGGGGTAATGACTGGAAAGGATGTATAAAGGAGGCTTCTGGTTGCTGGTAATGCTGTTTTGTTTTGTTCTGTCCTGTTTTGTTTAATCTAGGTACTATTTACTGGGATGAGTTCCATTTGAAAAACTTTATTGACCTGTGCACTCATTATTTATACACTTTTCTGAATGCATGTTATCCTTTAGTAAAGAGTCTGAGAAAAGATATTTTTATAATCTTTCCATTTTGCTAAAACAAAACCACAAAAAACAGTAACAAAAAACAGTAAGCAAGGGCTTCCCTGGTGGCGCAGTGGTTGAGATTCCGGCTGCCGATGCAGGGTACATGGGTTCGTGTCCCGGTCCGGGAAGATCCCACAGGCCACGGAGTGGCTGGGCCCGTGAGCCATGGCCGCTGAGCCTGCAAGTCCGGAGCCTGTGAGAGGCCCGCGTACCGCAAAAACAAACAAACAAACAAAAAACAGTAAGCAAACTTCCAGGATGATGGTATGATATTCTTTGAAAGTCCATTTTGTTTACATAGAGGGTGAGGAATGACCTCATGTTTATTCTTAAATTGTACGTTGCCTAGGGAATTCCCTGGTGGCCCAGCAGTAAGGACTCAGCACTTTCACTGCTGAGGGCATGGGTTCAATCCCTGGTCGGGGAACTAAGATGCGGCAAGCTGGGTGGTGCAGCCAAAAATAAAGAAATAAATTTGCCTAGTCTGTGTGTACAGTCAGGGACTTTACATTTGGAGTCATTTAAAGGGTTAGATGGGGAAAGCCTCAGATAGACTGGGCTTATAAGTGCATCTTCAAAACAAAATTGCAGGATGTGAATAATAGAAATACCAGGCTTTCCATAAACTTTCAAAGTACCATTCATAAGCATTCAAAGACATATAAAACACTAATTTTCATATGACTTAAATATTTTATAGTAGTAACAATTTATATATATATTTCTGTAGTGTATATAAAGATATAAATATACCAAACACATTAATTTTTACATGTAGTTATTAATTAGTTTTAGATACAAATTTAATACGAGTTTTCTGTACCTTTGGCTTTAATATCATTTTGCTTTAAAAACATTTCTATGCTTTTAAAGGATATGTGATTACTTGTTTTATTGGAAGAAAAATAATACATTTTTTAACACTTTTATTGGAGTATAATTGCTTTACAATGGTGTGTTAGTTTCTGCTTTATAACAAAGTGAATCAGTTATACATATACATATATCCCCATATCTCTTCCCTCTTGCGTCTCTCTCCCTCCCACCCTCCCTATCCCACCCTTCTAGCTGGTCACAAAGCACCGAGCTGATCTCCCTGTGCTATGCAACTGCTTCCCACTAGCTATCTATTTTACATTTGGTAGAGTATATATGTCCATATATACACTACCACTCTCTCACTTTGTCCCAGCTTATGCTTCCCCCTCCACGTGTCCTCAAGTCCATTCTCTAGTAGGTCTGCATCTCTATTTCCGTCTTGCCTCTAGGTTCTTCATGACTTTTTTTTTTTTTTAGATTCCATATATATGTGTTAGCATATGGTATTTGTTTTTCTCTTTCTGACTTACTTCACTCTGTATGACAGGCTCTAGGTCCATCCACCTCACTACAAATAACTCAATTTCATTTTTTTATGGCTGAGTAATATTCCATTGTATATATGTGCCACATCTTCTTTATCCATTCGTCTGTCGATGGACACTTAGGTTGCTTCCATGCCTGGCTATTGTAAACAGAGCTGCAATGAACATTGTGGTACATGACTCTTTTTGAATTATGGTTTTCTCAGGGTATATGCCCAGTAGTGGGATTGCTGGGTCATATCGTAGTTCTGTTTTTAGTTTTTTAAGGAACCTCCATACTGTTCTCCATGGTGGCTGTATCAATTTACGTTCCCACCAACAGTGTATGAGGGTTCCCTTTTCTCCACACCCTCTCCAGCATTTACTGTTTGTAGATTTTTAGATGATGGCCACTCTGACTGGTGTGAGATGATATCTCATTGTAGTTTTGATTTGCATTTCTCTAATGATTAATGATGTTGAGCATTGTTTCATGTGTTTTTTGGCAATCTGTATATCTTCTTTGGAGAAATGTCTAAAAGAGCTTTTTCATCACTGAAATGTGGAAGTATCCAACACAATAAATGGAAGATACTTAATAAATGTTAATTGCCTTCTTTTTCTTTGCAAAAATACAAACATGATATATTCTTGAGCATGCCTTTCTTCTCTTCTCACATAAATCGCCCCCCTCCATCTTATCCTTCCAGTTCTGAATCATTAAAATGCATGTGTTTAGCTCTTTATGGATTCATTTACAGCAGTCTTCTCCACTAGATCCTTCATATTTCACGCTTTACTCAAGCTCAGTGTTTTCATGTTAGCATACTAAATTAGTTTTCTATTGCTGTTATAACAACCATACACTCAATGACTTAAAACAACACCCATTTATTATTTCACAGTTTCTATACAACCAAAGTACAGGCAGAGCGTAGCTGGTTGCCTGCTCAGCGTATCACAAGGTCAAAACCAGAGTATTAGCAGGCTGCATTATCATCTGGAGCTCCGAGTCCTCTTGTAGTTGTAGGAGTGAGAATCCTATTTTCTTGCTGGCTATTGGCGGGGAGTCATTCTCAGCTGCTAGAGACCACCTTTGCGTCTCATTCCTGTGACACTCCCAGAACATGGCAACTTACTTCTTCAAAGCCAGTGAGAGAATCTTACTCCAGTCTACTATGATGGAGTCCGGTATAATATGCAACATAATCACAAGAACGACTATACCATCATCTTTGCCATATAATACAACCGAATCAAGGGAGTGACTATCCCATGATATTAACAGATCCAGGGCCCCACCTACACCCAAGGGTAGAGGATTATACAAAGATGTGAGTACCATATATACCCACATCATAAACACCAAAGCCTTTGTGCACGATTCTTAATTGTGCTTTTTTTTCCCCCCTTTCATATCGAATGTAGACTATCCATTGAAATTAATGATTCTCTAGTTCTGGCAGGTTAACAATCTCATCTTTATTTCAGTTAAATTAATATTAGTTTTATGAGACCTATGCTTCTTTTCTGTGATAGCAGCATTTTCATTTTCAATCTGCCACCCATTTTTAATAAAATAAAGGAAAACACAATATAATCATGCAAATATTGCCAAACAGATTCTGATGCCAAATAAACTGTTGATGAACATGTGACCCCACCTCATATTTATCATCAACTGATGAATGACAGTCCGGAATTTTTAAAAATTTCTGAATTAAAAAGTTACAGACCTATCCATTCTTAAATTATTTTGCTGTTGAAGAATGATCTGAACTCTAGGGAACTCCCTAGGCCTCTAAAGATGTTGTATATCCTGCCCATCATGACAGTTTCCTGCCCATTTTCAATCCTGCCTTCTAATTATAGATCTTTCCAAATGCATATCTTTTAATGCCTCATAATTCTTGGTAACCTGTGCTGCTCTTATTCCTTGAACTTTTATTTATTTATTTTTATTTTGCTTTGTTTAGCAAAATAATTGTTTTCCCATGGCCTGGCATAACATGAGATATTAAGTTATTTTCCATTTTAATTTGTAGTCCTTATTAGAGTACTGTGTTCTCTTCTGTGTGCCATATCTAAAAAATTTGGGATGTGTTTTCAGTGATGGAAAGGCTAGAAAATAAGATCTTGAAGAAAACTTAGACATTAAGGTTGTTCAGTGTGAGGAACACAGTAATACAAAATATATATGAAAACATTGTCACAAACTATTTTCCCTATCCATTAAGAGGAGAAAAAAGAGAATGTGGCAGTATGTAGAATCTGAGTGAAATAGAAGTATGTAGGTTTGGGGCTTTAAAACTATGACTCTTAGGATCTTCTTCTTTGTGAGACATCATAAGTTAAATCTTACTTTTCCTGAGGTCAAATAAATCCTACTTGAAAACCAAAAAAGTTAATTGAATAAAGTTTCAAGTTCCGTGCTCCCTTGATTATATATAATTTTCTAATCCATTATAATTATTGAAGTATTATGTGGGTCTATTTTAAATAAAATCTTAATTAAAAAAATAACACTAATAGTTGACATTCCTAACAGTTCAAACCAGGCCCAGGTATAAAAGCTCTTCCTTCTCCCACACTCCAGGAATTCTATTATTTTCTGCACATATAACTAAAATTAACAATTAGTATTTATCCTACCAGACTCTCTATATGTGTGTGTGTGCGTATATGTATGTGTGTAAATAGCACATGAACATAGACAATTTTTCTGTGTTTTCAGCAGGATCAAATGATACATGTTGTAGTTCAACCTGTGTTTTTCACTTAAGAACATATTATAGGCTCTTTGTTTCTGGTAATGGTGGGCTAGGTTTTCTGAATAACCCTCCTCCTGAAAACAAATAAGTGAGATAAATGTATTTTTTTAAAAAACTGTCTTCTTAAAAGCATCAAAGAGATACTTCTAAATAATCCACAGATCAATGAAGAAATCATAAGAGAAGTTAGAACCAAATGATACTGAAAATATTATATATCAAAACTTGTATGATTTAGCTAGAGTAGAACTTGAAGTTAGAAAAATAGTACCATAGTAAAGAGCATAGAAGGAAAGAAAAAAGGATTAGAATAGGAATTAATTAAACAAATCAAACATACAGTGGAGAAAATCAACAAAGCTAAGAGTTAGTTATTTGAAAAGACATAAAATTGACAAACCCCTGGCAAGACTGATCAAGAAAAATATAATTATTATCCGGAATGGAAAAGGGTATGTTGCTATCAATCCTGCATACAGTAAAAAATACTTACAGAATATTATAAACAATTTTATGGAAACAAATTTTTAAATTAGATGAACTAGTGAAACTCCTAGGAAAATACAACTTGCTGAAAACTGACACAAGAAGAAGATCCTAATATTGTTAAAGAAATTCAATCTGAAATTAAAAGCTTTACCTCAAATAAAAATCCAAGCCCAGAAGACTTTGCTTAAGTATTCTAGCAAACATTTAAGAAAGGTATAATTTCATACAATGGAACACTACTCAGCAATAAGAAAGAATGAAATTTTGCCATTTGTGGCAACATGGATGGACTTGTAGGGCCTTATGTTAAGTGAGGTAAGTCAGGCAGAGAAAGACAAATACTGTATGATGGCACTTATATGTGGAATCTAAAAAATACAACAAACTAGTGAATATAACAAAAAAGAAGCAGACTCGCAGATATAGAGAACAAACTAGTGGTTACCAGTGGGGAGAGGGAAGAGGGGAGGGGCAATATAGGATTGGGGGGGAAAGGATTATTATGGGATTACAGTAAGTCCCCTACATACGAACCTTCATGTTGCGAACTTCTCAAAGATGCGAACATGCATTCCATCAATGTCAGACGTAAGTGAAATTGCGGCTTGCCCTCCATCTCCTATTGCTGACAACCCTTCAGCTCTACCATCTCCCACCTCCTCTCCCTCCTCCAGTCAGTAACTCTTCTTGCCTGTTCACTCGATGCCAGCCCCTGTATGCCAGCTGCTGTACTGTACTACTGTACTGTAAGATTAAAAATGTTTAGTTTTTGTGTTTGTTTATTTTTATGTATTACTTGTGTGAAAAGTATTATAACCTATTGTGGTACAGTACTGTATACCCTCTTGTGTTAGTTGGGTACCTAGGCTAACTTTGTTGGACTTAACAAACAAATTGGACTTAAGAACACTCTCTCAGAATGGAACTTGTTTATATGCGGGGGACTTAACTATATGAAATTGTGTGTGTGAAACTTTTGAAAATTGTAAAGCACTATAGAATTTAAAGAATGTTTCACTCAATTAAAAAAATTGAAAAAAGATATAATTTCAGATTACACAAATTCTTTCTGAAAAAGAAAAGAGACTGTACACATTAGCTAATTTTATAACACTGGCATCACTTCTATACCACCTGACAACAACATTACATGAAAGGACAATTATAGGGCAATCTTATTCATTATCACAGATGCCAAAATCCTAAACAAATATTAGTAAATAGAATAACACATTATAACAAAATTGGGTTTATTATACCAATGCAAAGTTTGTTTAATATTTAATAATTAGTATAATTCACTATCAGTGGACTAAAGGAGAAAAACTTAAAATCATCTCAATTGTGCAAAAAGCATGTTTGATAAAATTTAACAACCATTAATAATAACTCTTAGCAAAACAGGAATAGAAAAGAACTTCCTTACTCTGATAAAGGGTATCTACAAAAACCTCTCAACAAACATACTTAATGGTTAAAAGCCCCCCTTTCAGATGAGAATCAAGGCTAGGATGTCCACTGTTACTTCTGCTATTTCACATTATACTGGAGGTCCTAGTTAGTACAGCAAGGCAAGCAAATATTGTAAGGATTGGAAAGATACAAAATTTTAATAATTTGCTGATGATGTAATTGTCTGTTCAGGAAATTTAAAAAAAAAAGAACCTTTACAGATAATGAGTTTAGCAAGGTTGATAGATACAACATTTGGAAACAAAAATCAACTGCATTTCTGTATCAACAACAAACTAAAAGTGAATTTTTTAAGAAGATAACTATTTACAATAACATAAAAAGTAATTACCTAGGAAATAAATCTAGTAAAAGATGTACAAAATATCTAGAAAACTATAAACTTTGTCATTTTTTTATTGCACTTTGCAGATAACTGAGTGTTTTACAGATTGAAGGTTTGTGGCAACCCTGAATCAAGCAAGTCTATGGTGCCATTTTTTTTTTTTTTTTGCGTGGTACGCGGGCCTCTCACTGCTGTGGCCTCTCCCGCCGCGGAGCACAGGCTCCGGACGCGCAGGCCCAGCGACCATGGCTGACGGGCCCAGCCGCTCCGCGGCACGGCACGTGGGACCCTCCCGGACCGGGTCACGAACGCGCGTCCCCTGCATCGGCAGGCGGACCACCAACCACTGCGCCACCAGGGAAGCCCTATGGTGCCATTCTTCCAACAGCATTTGCTCACTTCATGTCTCTGTGTCACATTTTGGTAATTCTCACATTTCAAACCCTCCACTAGCAAAAAGATTACAACTTGCTAAAGGCTCAGATGATGGTTAGCATTTTTTTAGCAGTAAAATATTTTTTATTGAAGTATAGTTGATTCACTTTGCTGTACAGCAGAAATATAAAACTTTATTAAAAGAAATTAAAGAGTAATTGAAAAGGGGCTATACCATATTTCTAGAATCAGAGTATTGGTTTGTAGGATGTTAATTTTCTGTCACATTTCTCTATACATTCAATACAATACCAGTAAAAATCTCATGAGTGTTTTATAGAAGAATTTTACAAATGGGTTGTAAAATTTATATGGATTATAAAATTATACAAAGGCCCGAGTATAACCAAAATCTCTAGAAGAAATATAAATTGGTAGGACTTGCTGTATCCGCTATCAAGACTTTTTATAAAGCTATAGTAATTGAGACAAAGTGATATTGATTTTAAAAATAGACCAGTGGAACAAAGAGTCTTAAAACAGAACTGTACATATATGTACATTTTATTTATGATAAAATTGACACTTCAGAGTGGTGGGGAAATTATGGTCTTTTCAATAAATGGTACTGGCTCAACTAGTTATTCGAATGAAAAAAAAAAAGGAAGTGATTCCTTCTTCACATGTTAGTTACACAAAAATCAATTTCATATGGATTGTAGACCTAAATGTAACTGACTAATAACATAAAATAGATCATATTTTTTAATTGAAGTATAATTGATTTACAATATTGTGTTAGCTTCTGGTGGACAGCAAAGTGATTCAGTTTCGTGTGTGTGTGTGTGTGTGTGTGTGTGTGTGTGTGTGTGTTGATTCAGTTTCGTGTGTGTGTATGTGCGTATTCTTTTTCACATTCTTTTCCATCATGGTTTATCACAGGATATTGAATGTGGTTCTCTGTGCTATACAGTAGGACATTGTTGTTTATCTGTTTTATATAGTAGTTCATATCTGCTAATCTCAAACTCCTAATTTATCCCTCACCCCCCCTTTCCCCTTTGGTAACCATAAATTTGGTTTCTGTGTCAGTGAGTCTGTTTCCGTTTTGTAAATAAGTTCATTTGTATCACTTTTTTAGATTCCGCATGTAAGTGATATTATATGATATTTGTCTTTCTCTGTCTGGCTAATTCACTAAGTATGATAATGTCTAGGTCTATCCATGTTGCTGCAAAGGGCATTATTTCATTCTTTTTTATGGCTGAGTAATATTCCATTGTGTATATATTCCACATCTTCTTTATCCATTCATCTGTCAATGAACACTTAGCTTGCTTCCATGTCTTGGCTGTTGTAAATAGTGCTGCTGTGAACATTGTGGGTGCTTGTATCTTTTCGAATTAGAGTTTTCTCCGGATATATGCCCAGGAGTGGAAATGCTGGATCATATGGTAACTCTACTTTTAATTTTGTTTTTTGTTTTTTGGGGTTTTTTTGCGGTACACGGGCCTCTCACTGCTGTGGCCTCTCCCGCCGCAGAGCACAGGCTCCGGACGCGCAGGTGCAGCGGCCATGGCTCACGGGCCCAGCCGCTCCGCGGTACGGCACGTGGGATCCTCCCGGACCAGGGCACGAACCCGTGTCCCCTGTATCGGCAGGCGGACTCTCAACCACTGCGCCACCAGGGAAGCCCAACTTTTAGTTTTTTAAGGAACCTACATTCTGTTCTCCATAGTGGCTTTACCAATTACATTCCCACCAACAAAGTAAGGAAGGTTCCCTTTTCTCCACACTCTCTCCAGGGTTTATTATTTGTAGACTTTTTGATGATGGTCATTCTGGCTGGTGTGAGATGATACCTGATTGTAGTTTTGACTTGGATTTCTCTAATAATTAGTGATGTTGAGCAGCTTTTCATGTGCCTCTTGGCTATCTGTATGTCTTCTTTGGAGACATATCTATTAAGGTCTTCTGCCCAATTTTGATTGAGTTGTTGGGTTTTTTTGTTATTGAGTAGTATGAGCTGATTGTATACTTTGGAAATTAAACCGTTGTCGATCATGTCGTTTGCAAATATTTTCTCCCAGTCCATAGGTTGTCTTTTCATTTTGTTTATGGTTTCCTTTGCTGTGCAAAAGCTTATAAGTTTGATTAGGTCCCATTTGTTTATTTTTGCTTTTATTTCTTTTGCCTTGGGAGACTGACCTAAGAAAACATTGGTATGATTTATGTCAGAGAATGTTTTGCCTATGTTCTCTTCTAGGAGTTTTACAGTATCATGTCTTATATTTAAGTCTTTAAGCCATTTTGTGTTTATTTTTGTGTATGGTGTGAGGGAGTGTTTTAACCTCATTGATTTACATGTGGCTGTCAAGCTTTCCCAACACCACTTACTGAAGAGACTGTCTTTTCTCCATTGTATATTCTTGCCTATATCGTAACGTCTTTATGGCTTTAGGATAGAGAAATATTTTTTAAATCAGAAAAAGCACTAACTGTAAAGAAGGAAAAAGTGATCAGTTTTACTATGTTAAGGACTCCTCTTTATCAAAATACACTGCTCAGAGAGCAAAAAGGCAAGCTACATAAACCAACAAAGAAAATAATATGAGAATATATCAAGCACTCCTACAAATTAATAAGAGAAAGCTCAATAGAAAAGTGGACAAAAGACTTGAATAGGCACTTCACAGAAGAAAACCAGATGGTCATATACATTTGAAGAGGTGCTTAGCCTGATTAATAATCAAGGAGGGGCTTCCGTGGTGACGCAGTGGTTGAGAGTCCGCCTGCCGATTCAGGGGACACGGGTTCGTGCCCCTATCCGGGAGGATCCCTCATGCCGCGGAGTGGCTGGGCCCGTGAGCCATGGCCGCTGAGCCTGCGCGTCCGGAGTCTGTGCTCCGCAATGGGAGGGGCCACAACAGTGAGAGGCCCGCGTACCGCAAAAAAAATAAAATAAAATAAATCAAGGAAACCCAAATTAAAACTACAGGGTATCACCGTACAACCTCTAGGTTGGCTGAAATTTAAAATCTGATGAAACCAAAGTTGTCAAGAGTATAAGAGCAATGGGAGTTCTTACATTGCTAGTAGGAGTGAAAATTCATGCAGTTTCTTAATGATTTTTTTTTTTTTTTTGCGGTACGCGGGCCTCTCACTGTTGTGGCCTCTCCCGCTGCGGAGCACAGGCTCTGGACGCGCAGGCTCAGCGGCCATGGCTCACGGGCCTAATCGCTCCGCGGCATGTGGGATCTTCCCGGACCGGGGCACAAACCCATGTCCCCTGCATCGGCAGGCGGACTCTCAACCACTGCGCCACCAGGGAAGCCCATGCAGTTTCTTTAGAAAACAATTTGGCATTCTCTAGTAAAACTGAAAATAATGCTAACCCAGTAGAAATACATATTTATGTACATGATGATACATGTACAAAAATAAAAAACATCCATAATAGCCCTCAAATGGATACAACCTGGAAAAAAATCAATAAATTGGGATTTTTTAAAAGTTTTATAGTCATGCAGTAGAATACAGCAATGAAAATGAAAAAGCTATAGTGACACACAACAATATTAATGAATCTTAAAAATACAATCTTGAGCAAAAGAAGCCAAATTCAAAAATACATACATTGTGTTATACCATTTATATAAAATTCAAGAAAGGGGAAAACAAAACTGTGTATTGAAGAATACACATTTGGGTACTAAAACTGTAAATAGACACAAAGAATGTTTAGCACAGAAGGCAGGACTGTGGTTATCCATTGGGTAGGGGGAATTGGGATCACATGGAGTATTTGGGGACTTACAGGTTGCTGGCACTGTTCTGATTTTTGCTTTGGTGGTATTAGATAATTCATTAAACTCTACACTTAAATTGTATGCTATTTTAATATTTCAAATAAAAATAATATGTTGAAGACATCTTTTCATTTCATTATATTTACATCTGTAGATCCTTAAAGGCTGCATATTATTCCATTGTAGATTTATCTATTCCCCTACTTAGGAACACTTATTGTTTTTAGTTTTTGCCATTACCAACTTTTTATTAAACAACTTTGTACATATATCTATGGTCAATTGCTTGTGCTGATATTTTTGTAGGATTGGTTCCTAGAAATAGAATCAAAGGTAGTTTACATTTCATACTTGATAGATACTGTTAACTAGCCTTGCAAATTTGTTCAAGATGTCTTTTTCTTTCCTATTTGAAGCTTTTAATTTTTATGTTTTTCTTTTCTTTATTTATTAAAAAAAAATTTTTTTTTCTAAATGGCTTGATACAGGAGTTTATTTACCTTTTACATCCAAACAATGGTGTATTGTATCAATGTTGATCCCAGTTGTGGTATTTTACTATACTTTTGCAAGATGTATCGTTGGGGAAAACTGAGTAAAGGATACAGTTTTCCTGGGAGATCTCTTTGTATTATTCCTTCCAACTGTATGCAAATCTATCATTGTCATAAAATTAAAACCTAATTAAAATGGAGATATGCACGTGGGTGGTCTTCATGGGCCAGGCCTTGGAGAGGAGAGAGGAGCAAGTCACGACTGCTCACATCCCATTGGCTAGAACTTAGTTACCTAGCCATACCTAACCACCTGTTTTTGTTTTTTTTTTTAATTTTTATTATTTATTTTTTTATACAGCAGGTTCTTATTAGTTATCTAGTTTATACATATTAGTGTATATATGTCAATCCCAATCTCCCAATTCATCCCACCACTCCCTGTTTTCCCCCCTTGGTGTCCAGACGTTTGTTCTCTACATCTGTATCTCTATTTCTGCCCTGCAAACCAATTCATCTATACCATTTTTCTAGATTCCACATATATGCGTTAATATAGGATATTTGTTTTTCTCTTGATGACTTACTTTACTCTGTATGACAGTCTCTAGGTCCATCCACGTCTCTACAAACGACCCAATTGCATTCCTTTTTATGGCTAATATTCCATTGTGTATATGTACCACATCTTCTTGATCCATTCATCTGTTGATGGGCATTTAGGTTGCTTCCATGACTTGGCTTTTGTAAATAGTGCTGCAGTGAACACTAGGGTGCCGTGTCTTTTTGAATTATGGTTTTCTCTGGGTATATGCCGAGTAGTGGGATTGTCGGGTCATATGGTAATTCTATTTTTAGTTTTTAAGGAACCTCCATTACTGTTCTCCATAGTGACTGTATCAATTTACATTCCCACAGCAGTGCAAGAGGGTTCCTTTTTCTTCACACCCTCTCCAGCACTTGTTGTTTTCCATCAACAATGTATATGAACTCCTGAGAGATCCACATTCTGCCTAATACTTGATATTGTCAGAATTTTAAATTTTAGTCTTGTAATGAAGATTAAATGTTTGATTTGCATAACCTGATTGCCAGTGATACGTAACAGTTTTTCATAATTCTGTGGCTATATATGTTAATGCTTTGGCTATTTTTCTCTCTTGCTCATTTTCCTATTGAGTTGTTATGCTCTTTATATTAATATGGAGGAGTTCTTTTTATGTTCTTGATAGTCACCCTGAACAGTTTTGTGTATTGTGAATATATTCTCAATTTGTAGCTAGTCCTTTCACTTTCTTTTTTTAAGGTGACTGGATGGACAAAAGTTCATAACTTTGTAAAGACAAACCTATCAATGTTTTATAGTCAGTATTTCTTGTTTCTTGTTTACAAAATTATTTCCTACCCCAAGGCCTCAAGATATTTTTTATTAGGAGTTTTAAATTTTTGTTCTTGACATTTAAGCCTTACTCCACCAGGAGTTGGTTTTTATATGTTTACACTTCTTTCATGTTGAAACTTTTTCCTGCCATATTTATTGAATAGCCTTTCTTTTCCCTCATGGATTTAACAGCACCCCTATCTGTCATATGTAAAGTTTCCTATTTTTCTGCAAATGTCTTAAATTTTTCTTATTAAGCTTATCCCTAGTTTATAGTTTCCTTCTTTTTTTTTTGAATGGGATCTTTTCTCCCTTTAATTTTTCTAATTGGCAGTTACTGATGTATAAGGAAATTCTCAATTACTGTATATTTATCTTTATTCTAATCATCTTACTAAATCCTTTTATTGTTTTTCAATTGATTGTCTTGTCCCCTGTTGCCATCCTCACCTAGGGATACATCTTATTTTCTGCATATACTTATCATTTGTTTCTTTCTTTTTGATATTTATATTCCTTACTGCTTGTCTTGTCTTAACCACATTGACTAGAACCTCTTAGCAGTAACATATAATAGACCCTGGCAAGCCTACATCCTGTTAAAAAAGTGCTGATTATGGATATCTTTATGTTGATCCTAACCTTAAAAAAAATGTTTTTAATGTTTTAAGCTTGTATATAATAGAACTACTGGTTTCTATATCCTTTTTTAAGTTAAGAAAGTTCCAGTCTATTCCAAATATTCTAAGATTACTTTCAGAAGGGGTACTGGATATTATCACTTGCCTTTTTAGTATCTCTTGATATGATCATTTGGTTTTTATCTTTTAATCTATCATAATAGTATATTAAAATGTTTATTTATTTCTCCCAAGTCACAGATATAAAGCCAGGAAGACTAAATCTGGTAGGTCATTGGTAATATAAATATTGTCCTTTCTAGTATTCTCAAAACCCCTTAGAATATTTAAGTATTTGTTATCCAGCATACTGACCTTGTGCTTATCCTTTTACTCTGCTTATCTAATTTTATTTTATATAACATCACTAATGAATTTCCCAAGAGATTTAAAGTTTTGTTATTTTTAAATTATCTGCAAAAAAACCTGGGGATCTTTCTTCATGCTGACTAAATAACATCACTGCTGAAACATAAGGATACATTTAAGGAAAGCAAGGCAGTGACTTATTACCATAGATTCCACACCAAAGCCAAATGATGTTATCTTTCGGTGAACTGTGAATGATTCTCTTATAAATGGCTGTAGGACTTTGACAAACCTTTGACTGTGTTACTGTTGTTGAATTAAGTTCTTTTATCTGTCAGTTTCTTCTGCCCCAAACCTCAAGATCTTTTCAGTATGAGACCTTAATAAAATAGAGAAAACAAGAAAAGAGAGATTTGTGTTTATAATTTTGTAATATTTTTCTGACAGATAGCCCACAAATTGTACAAGCTTCAGGCCCCTCTCAGCCCCTAAGTCTGCCTCTGTGTGTAAGCCAAGATGAGCAGGAATGGGTGTTGTTTTCTCCAGTCCTAGCCCCCACCTATACTGTAAGTGCTAGAAAGCTGATCTCTAATAATATGGTAGGGAACCAATAGTTTTTTGGTTACTTTCAGTAATTAAAAATGCCCCTCCCACCACCCTATCTTGAGTGGGAGATACCCAGCTGATTCTTTCAGTCCTTCCACCCCCTCCCTTCCTTTTCTGGTTCTAACTCCTCTGATGTTGGAGCTGGGAAAGGGGATTAAGAAAAGGGACACAAGTTTTTACTTAGCTGAACATACAATTACAAGGCTATAAGCTGCTCCACTGCTGCATCTTGGTCAGTGTATTATTTTGCTAAGGCTGCTGTAAAAAATTACTACAAACTGGGTTGCTTAAACAACAAAAATGTATTGTCTCACAGTCTGTAGGCTGGAAGTCCAAGATTAAGGTGTCAGCAGGGTTGCTTCCTTCTGAGGACTGTGAGAGATATGTTATTCCTTGCCTAGTTTGCTGACAATCTTTGACATTCCTTGGCTTGCAGAAGCATTACCCCGATCTTTGCCTTCATCTTCATATGGCATTATCTCTGTATGCATGCTTCTGTGTCCTAATTTCTCAATTTTATAAGGATATCAGCAATATTGGATTAAGGTCCACTCTAATGATCTCATGTTAACCAGGTATGTCAGCAGTGGCCCTATTTCCAAATAACGTCCTGTCCTAAAGTACTGGTAGTTAAGACGTCAGTCTATGAATTTTTAGGAGACACAATTCATACCATGTTTTTTATTCTCCCCTCCCTCCCCTGCCTTTCTCCAGCAGGTCTACTGCCTCAGCTCTTTAACCTAGAATGAATTACTAGTCAGGTACACCCAGTCTTTATAAGTGATTCTTTTGGTGCTTCTTTATTAGGTTGGTGGGGTGGGGATAGATAGGCAGGGAAAGTACTCCTTTCTAGACCAGCACTGACATTTTGGAAGATAATCTTTGAATCCTCTTTGCCCTGCTTGTAAAGACTGAGAACTTGAGGAAGCAGAGAGGCCACCTCCCAATAACCCAGAGGAGGTATCTGGCTCCAGTTGTTTTCCACTTTCTTTGAAATGTAGGGATACTTAATCCACTTTGGGTTTATTTTAAATGTGGGAGGCAATAGGAAATAACCTACTCAATGTTCTCTTTTGAATAGAGGGAGGGGAAGAATCATTTCAGTCTGTGCACAAACTAAGTAAGGGAGTGGATTGTTCAGGCAATTATAACCTAAAATTCCTTCAAATAATAAAGTACTATCCCCTTACCCTTCTTTTGGTTGTACTTTTTTTTTTCTTTTTTCCTATTTTTTTTTTTAATGTACTGTTCACTAAGGATCAGCTTAGTTTAAATGAGAAAGACCTTAAGGATACTTTGTCTCTTTAAATCTGGGTGGTAAGGGTAGATCATCAGAGAGGTATAGACCATGAGCTTCTTGAGAACAAGTTCTTTTTCTGATTCATCTTTAGATGCCAGAGTTGTATGTGTTCCATTTTTGTATGAATAACCTTCCCGGGTAGATAATAGTAAAGAAGTTCTGCCTTTTAAACTCATTTAATATCAAATGGAGCATGTTTTGCATATCTGTTGATGCAACTGTTTTGTTCCAATTCATTCTTATACGAAAGCCCAATTTGCAACATATTCAAATATTAACCAAAAGGAAAATAAATAGGTGACTGCAGTGTTTGTTTTTAGAGCATGTCTATGTATGGTGATTTAACAATCCAAGTGAAAATAAATTTATTAAAATTTTTGATAGTTACTGTTTTTAATGTAAAAAACTAGATGTGAAACCATTTGATTTTTTTTTTAATTTTATTTATTTTTTGGCTGCGTTGGGCCTTCATTGCTGTGTGCAGGCTTTCTTTAGTTGTGGCGAGCGGGAGCTACTCTTTGTTGTGGTGTGCGGGCTTCTCATTGTGGTGGCTTCTCTTGTTGCAGAGCACAGGCTGTAGGCATGCAGGCTTCAGTAGCTGCAGCATGCGGTCTCAGTTGTTGCGGTGCGTGGGCTCAGTAGTTGTGGCTCACAGGCTGTAGAGCACAGGCTCAGTAGTTGTGGCGCACAGGCTTAGTTGCTCCGTGGCATGTGGGATCTCCCCAGACCAGGGGTCGAACCTTTGTCCCCTTCATTGGCAGGCAGATTCTTAACCACTGTGCCCCAAGGGAAGTACGAAACCACTTGATTTTTTGAGTTGCCAAAACATTTCTGTAATAATATATACATTCATTGTCATAATAATCATTATGTACCCATAATCTTTAGTACCCATTAATTTTTATTAGGTACCACATGTCCAAAGTTAGGTTTTCTCTTAAATCCACCAAACATTATATTTTTTTCCTCCAAGCATGTTACATTCTCTAACTTGAAAAAACTACTTAAAATGATGAATAAAAATTGACATGTTTTCCATTGTAAAATTAGCAGTAACAAATCTGTCAAGCACAGCATCAAACAGCCTCATTAAAATGCCTATAGGGTCAAACAACCATGTCACATATCCTGATCAGACATGGAAAATATTTTTAGTTATTCATTCACTTAACAAATATTGAGTACTTACCCTGGGCCAAGCATTGCACTAACTTTCCTTTTGTTAAGAGATACTTGTGAAAAAACAATCAGATTATCAGAATCACTTATCGGTAGAAAGGAATAAAACAAATGTCTGTACTCTATGAAATCCAAGTTGATCTTTTCATACCTTCACTTTAGGAACTATGGGATTTGCCTTCCTGATTTTTCTGGGATCTTTAGATTCCTACACAATTTATTTACCCTTGTACTATCTCAGATCATTGAGCAATGAAAATAATTTTACTTCCCACTTAATGACTGTTCACCTTTCAAACTTTTCCCAAAATGTCTAAAAATTTTATGGGAAAAAAACCTCTAATATGGAATGTGGTAAAGAGGGTCAGCTCTGGAATAGGAATGTGTAAGTCCTGGCACCACCCACCTCCAACCCCTTATTGGCTATATGACTTTGTCACTTCTCTAAGCCTTAGTTTTCTTTAAACCTTAGTTTCCCCAGATATAAAATGAGGAAAATATTACTACCACACAGGGTTGTTACGAGGAGTAAATGAGATTAAACTTGTGTTGACTGAAAAAAAACCCCACAATATGAGAGTTGTGAGTTGTTTTATTTGGAACAAAATGAGGACTATAGCCCGGGAGACAGCATCTCAAGATAGCTCTGAGGAGCTGCACTGAAGAGGTTGTGGGGGGAGGATCAGTATATATGTGATTTTGGTGAAGGGGAATACATGCAGTCAAGCACACATTTTTGCAGAAGGCTGCTGCTAGTCTTGTGAAGGTTACTGCTAGTCACGAGGAGCAGATATCTCTGTTAAGGATTTTAGTGCTTTTTTTAGATGTGAGAAGATGAAAGAATTTGGGCTCATAAAATCTTCTCCTGAGAATATCTAACTATGTGAAGGCCTGTTCTGCCAGTTTTTCCCAGAGCACAGAGTGCCTCATTCCTGATCTCCACCCTGAACGCCTTTCAGGGTGTGTTGAAGGTCAGCAGCCAGCTGCAGTGGCTAGTGACTTAACTCTTGTAGAGGCAGATGGCAAGTGCCGATTTTCAGTTGGCACATATAAAGCACTTCGTGTACTACCCTTGTAAGTGCACAATATATTTGATCTTTTATTATTCACGACAAATGTTCAAACTATTATTGGTTCTAGAGACATTAAAGAAGATATTTTCAGTTTACTTGCATAGCAGTGATAATCTTAGATGTGTAGGTTTATCCATCCATCTACCCACTCACTCAATAAATATTGAGGGTCTATTTGCTTGATATTGTGTTAGATACTAAATAAAAGACTCCAAGAATTGCTTTGAGTACAGTTAGTTGCAAAGTTTAACATTTTATTTTAAAGAAAAATCATTTAAGAATAATTATACATTATCCACTTTCCAGATCTTTTTGAGAAAGAATTATTTGTTCATTAACTACAGCTGTCACTTTATTTACATTTTTTCCTTAAAAGAATAGTTTTAGTGTTTAAGGAATCTGATTATCTTTAATTCTAGATAATCATCAACTTCCTCAAACAAAATCTGCCATTAATCTTTGACACGTTACTTTTAAGCTTCTGTTTCATAATAGTGTTACTACCTTTTTATTTTTTTTTAACTGCTTTACATTTTGATACCACTTTTCACTGGAGGATATCAAGCACCTTCTATTATATGTTTTAAATAATCATACAATAGGAATGCCTCTCATAATATTAACATCCTTATTTCTCTGTGGCTTCACATGTCAAAAGTGCTGCTTTCTAAATCCAAATGGATGAAAATTCAGCTTAGCTTCATTATTTCTTCAGCTCTAGTCATAACATTTCTGACAAATGAAAACAATGGTTGAGTGCATTCATTGATATATAACTTATAATATGTAAGTGGTTTGACAAATATATATGTATGTGTGTGTGTGTGTGTGTGTGTGTGTATGGTAATAGTACTATTTAATGTATTGCCCTGAAGATTTTGTAAAGGTCAACTCTATTCCTATTACAGTAAAATATCTCCTCACCAAAATATAAGGAAAAGTTATGGTCTGACATTCACTTGAAGCTCTTTAGTGGTAAAAGTTTATACATGTCCGAAAGAATATCAGGATGGAAATGCAATCACTTTATTTATCCTCTAGTTGCCTTTTTTGAAAATTAGTTATTTCTACTTCTAGTCCTTTATCACAACAGTATATTGAATGTTAATAAGTTCAATAGTAATCCTTCAGAAATATAATAGGCATTATTTTAATATGATATAGACTCTTACTTTGAATTAATTATTACTTGCAGTCAGTACCTGTGATTTCTCAGTCACCGTTGCTTGAAGACAATTTGTTTTTCAAATAAAGGACTTTGTATTGTATTGAAATAGAATTTGTATAGTAGATTTTACACATAGAGGCATATTTAATTTTATCCTTAAAATATCAACCAACAACAGTTTTAAATGTACTGATTTTGGTAATTGTTCTGGATTATATAAGAGAATGTCCTTTGATTTCGAAAATACACACTGAAGCCGTTGGCAGTAAAGGGCATAATGTCTCCAACTTTTTCAAATGGTTTAGAAAAATGCATATATATCAATATAATAGTAATATACACAGGGAGAATGATAAAGCAAAGGTAACAAAATGTGAACAATTGGTGAATCTGGCTAAAAGGTATATAAGGGTTCCTTGTACTCTACTTGTACCTTTTTGTAAGTTTTAAACTATATCAAAATGTAAAACTACCCCCCCAAGAAAATTCCACCAACTTTGCCAACTTTAGTTACCAATTTACGAAAAGATCTGTTTTCATATATTACTTGCCTTTGTTCATTCCTGAGTATCTAGCATTAATCTTTTCCCGTGTGCAAGAACAGTAGAGTAGGAGAAAAGAGACTGATTCAGTAGTTTTGGTTTCTTCAAGAAGGATGGAAATCCTAGAAGAATTAGGAGAAAAACCTGGTACTTGTAAAATTAGAAAATAGCTCTCTTATGCTGTAGCATTTTAAAATTTCTGGTGTAGAAAAAGCAGATTCTATGATACATCTTATTTGGATATCCTTTTAAAGCGTTAAGTGTTCCATATGAGGACTTGTATGAGAACGTTCATAGCAGCATTATTTATAATATTGAAAACTGGAAACAATCCAAATGTCTGTCAGTGGAATACTATTCAGCCATTAAAAAGAATGAAGAAGTGATACATGCTGCAACATGAAAAAAACTAAATGAAAATCAGGCACAAAAAGTCACATATTATATGAGTTCATTTGTATGAAATGTCCACAATAGGAAAACTCATAAAAGGAAAACATAGATTAGTAGTTGCTAGGGGCTTGGAGGTTGGGAAGAATGGAGAATAACTCCTCATGGGTGCAAGGTTTCTTTTTGAGATGAGGAAATGTTCTGGAATTAAGTTGTAGTGATGGTTACACAACTTTGTGAACATATTTAAAACCACTTTTAAAAAATGAATTTTATGGTATGTGAATTATATTTCAATAAAGCTCTTATATGAAAAAAGGCCTAACATATCACTCCTGCCTCAAAGTCGTTCCATCTAAATAATGAGAAGGGCCAAAGACCCTATAACCTTACATGATCTGGCTTCCTATTATTTCACCGACTTCATCTTCTTATATGAAGATGAGGGTCATTCCAATCTACCTGCACTGGTCTCCTGACTATTGCCGCTTCTAAGCCTTTTTATTGGTTTTTCCCTCTTCCGAAAAACCTTGCAACCCTTTACTCAAAAGTCAATCTCGCAGAGATGCCCTCCCTGGCTACCCTCTAAAATTGTAGACCTCTCCAATACTAGCTATCCCTGTTCCTTGCTTTACTCTTCTTCTTGGCATTATTCACCATCTAACACAATATATATTTTACTTTTTAATTTTGTGTATTGTTTATCTCTTCCCCCTAGAATATAAACTCCATGAGGGCAGAGATTTTTTGCCTCTTTCATTCACAGCTGAATCCGAGGGCTTAGAACAGTCCTTGGCACTTACTAATCACTAATGTTGTCAAATAAGTGAATCTGAAAGCATAAGTACAGGCAGCTATAAGAAAAATCAGGAATATTAAGTAATTGAAGAGAGAGCTACATGTTTTATACTCTTTATTCAAATAAAAATTGTTTCCTATAGGACCATGAGACTAAGGAAGTGGGAGGAAAGAATGACTTGTGTTTAGTGTCTTGAGAGTAAAATAATAAAGACAATTATTCAGTTCTTAAAATGAAAATAAAACTTTTTTAACCCAGGCAAATAATTCTTTTACTTTTTTACAATCATAAGGACCTGGCAGAAATCTACACATATATTAATTACTTAAAAAATATTGACTGAATTGACAGTGTGGGCCTAAATCAGGAGTCAGTAAACTACACCCCACAGCTTTTTTTTTTTTTTTTTTTTGTAAATAAAGTTATATTGGAATACAGCCATGCCCATTCATCGACATATTGCCTATGACTGCTTTTGGGCTCTAATAGTAGAGTTCAAATAGTTGTGAAAGAGACTGTATGGGCCACAAAGCCTAAAATGTTTACTGTATGACCCTCTATGAGAGAAGTTAGCTAACACCTGCCTAAATTAGTCCTTTTAGGATATAGGTTATTATAGTAGGGAACCTTGGCAAGATATTGAGAAGTTCAAATTTCTCTTCTTTGACTACCTATGTTACCTTGAACAAGTTTAAGTTTTATGATCTTTGGTTTCCTCATCTGTAAAATGAAGATAATACCCACCTTACATTGTTGTTTAAGAATTTTAAATGAGATATTATACGTAAAGCACTTAGTGAAGTGACCAGAAAATACTTTAGTAAGTTGTAGCCCAGTAAGTGGCGTGTGCATGTGCACGCATGTGCGCGCACACACCCGGAAACATAAATGCCCTCAAGTAGAAACTCTTTCAATCACATTTTCCAGGTACTTTCAATATTATTAGGAAAATAATGAATAAAATAAATTCAACAAATGTTGATTAAGTCCTTACTACACTTCAGGCACACAATAAACAGCCAAAATCTACAGGATTTGGTCATTTGTTGAAAAGATTATAATCAAGCATTGTTTCTTAACTGTGAGTCCTACTCACAGTATTTCGTGCCTTTGATTCATATTTTAGCAAAATGTACAGTCCACTATAAAAATTGTTACATTGTCAGGTAAGTTTCATTGCTTTATCTGTAAGGAAAATTTTACATAAGGAGGACTAATACATATTTTTATGAAGATGAGGTTCATATCAATCTACCTGCACTGGTCTCCTGACTATTACTGCTTCTAGGCCTTTTTATTGGTTTTTCCCTCTTCCTAAAAACCTAGCAACCCTTTACTCAAAAGTCAGTCTCTCAGAGATGCCCTCCCTGGCTACCCTCTAAAATTGTAGGCCTCTCCAACATTACCTATCCCTATTCCTTTCAGGAATGTATGGGATTCTTTTGTTTTAATCTATCTTTGGCATATAGAATCACAGTCTTACTTTCAGTAATATATCATTCAATTAACATTTATTAATCATCCACTATATACTAGGCATTAAAGTTTTTTTTAATTAGTAGAACACACTTTTTGCCTTCTAAATGTAAAGTGGAGGAAATAACTACCTAAACAAATAATTTCAGTAAAGTACTAGGAGCAATAACAGTGCAAGTGTGGATGAGAAAGCTATTAACTCTGCATTAAAGTGTCAGGGAAGACCTGGAGAGGATATTTGAGCTGAGCCTCACTGGATCAGTTTGATGTTGTCAAGTACATATCGTTGAATGATACCTCGCAGAGGAGGTACCAAAATCAATCAACAAAAATTTTTGAGCACCTACTGTGTGCCAGATAATGCTCGTACTGGAGAAATACCAATGAACAAAGCAGGTAAATTTTTCCTGCTCTTGTGTAGATTACTTTAAGTGTAACATGCGAAGGCATGGGAGTGAGGTAAACAGTAACGGGTTGAGCCAAGGAGAGTTTGGGGGCCCCTACCAAGAAAAAAACAGGAGCCATATCACACCAGAAAGTTGGAACTCAATGCTCTAGGCCAGTGGTTTCAACCTGCGAGCTCCAGAGATACTGATGCGTTATAAAGTTATTACAAAGGGATTATCAATCCATGCTTAGATGCTAAACAAGCAAGACATTTCAATAAAATGTCTTCTATAAGTATTTATCTCTACTTTTCAATTTTATATAGTTATTTTGAGTAATACAATATAGATTTATTTAAACATGAGTTCATAATACCCTTCTTTTTTTAACATCTTTATTGGGGTATAATTGCCTTACAAAGGTGTGTTAGTTTCTGCTTTATAACAAAGTGAATCACTTATACATATACATATGTTCCCATATCTCTTCCCTCTTGCGTCTCCCTCCCTCCCACCCTCCCTATCCCACCCCTCCAGGCGGTCACAAAGCACCGAGCCGATATCCCTGTGCCATGCAGCTACTTCCCACTAGCTATCTACCTTACGTTTGTTAGTGTACATATGTCCATGCCTCTCTCTCGCCCTGTCACAGCTCACCCTTCCCCCTCCCGATATCCTCAAGTCCGTTCTCCAGTAGGTCTGTGTCTTTATTCCTGTCTTACCCCTAGATTCTTCATGACATTTTTTTTTTCTTAATTTCCACATATATGTGTTAGCATACGGTATTTGTCTTTCTCTTTCTGACTTCCTTCACTCTGTATGACAGACTCTAGGTCTATCCACCTCATTACAAATAGCTCAATTTCATTTCTTTTTATGGCTGAGTAATATTCCATTGTATATATGTGCCACATCTTCTTTATCTATTCATCCGATGATGGGCACTTAGGTTGTTTCCATCTCCTGGCTATTGTAAATAGAGCTGCAATGAACATTTTGATACATGACTCTTTTTGAATTTTGGTTTTCTCAGGGTATATGCCCAGTAGTGGGATTGCTGGGTCATATGGTAGTTCTATTTGTAGTTTTTTAAGGAACCTCCATACTGTTCTCCATAGTGGCTGAACCAATTCACATTCCCACCAGCAGTGCAAGAGTGTTCCCTTTTCTCCACACCCTCTCCAGCATTTATTGTTTCTAGATTTTTTGATGATGGCCATTCTGATTGGTGTGAGATGATATCTCATTGTAGTTTTTTTTTTTTTTTTTTTTTTTTTTTTGCGGTACGCAGGCCTCTCACTGTTGTGGCCTCTCCCGTTGCGAAGCACAGGCTCCGGACGCTCAGGCTCAGCGGCCATGGCTCACGGGCCCAGCCGCTCCGCGGCATGTGGGATCTTCCCGGACCAGGGCACGAACCCGCGGCCCCTGCATCGGCAGGCGGACTCTCAACCACTGCGCCACCAGGGAAGCCCTCATTGTAGTTTTGATTTGCATTTCCCTAATGATTAATGATGTTGAGCATTCTTTCATGTGTTTGTTGGCAGTCTGTATATCTTCTTTGGAGAAATGTCTATTTAGGTCTTCTGCCCATTTTTGGATTGGGTTGTTTGTTTTTTTGTTATTGAGCTGCATGAGCTGCTTGTAAATTTTGGAAATTAATCCTTTGTCAGTTGCTTCATTTGCAGATATTTTCTCCCATTCTGAGGGTTGTCTTTTGGTCTTGTTTATGGTTTCCTTTGCTGTGCAAAAGCTTTGAAGTTTCATTAGGCCCCATTTGTTGATTTTTGTTTTTATTTCCATTTCTCTAGGAGGTGGGTCAAAAAGGATCTTGCTGTGATTTATGTCATAGAGTGTTCTGCCTATGTTTTCCTCTAAGAGTTTGATAGTTTCTGGCCTTACATTTAGGTCTTTAATCCATTTTGAGCTTATTTTTGTGTATGGTGTTAGGGAGTGATCTAATCTCATAGTTTTACATGTACCTGTCCAGTTTTCCCAGCACCACTTATTGAAGAGGCTGTCCTTTCTCCACTGTACATGCCTGCCAGCTTTATCAAAGATAAGGTGTCCATATGTGCGTGGGTTTATCTCTGGGCTTTCTATCCTGTTCCATTGATCTTTCTGTTTCTGTGCCAGTACCATACTGTCTTGATTACTGTAGCTTTGTAGTATAGTCTGAAGTCAGGGAGCCTGATGCCTCCAGTTCCGTTTTTCGTTCTCAAGATTGCTTTGGCTATTCAGGGTCTTTTGTGTTTCCATACAAATTGTGAAATTTTTTGTCCTAGTTCTGTGAAAAATGCCACTGGTAGTTTGATAGGGATTGCATTGAATCTGTAGATTGCTTTGGGTAGTAGAGTCATTTTCACAATGTTGATTCTTCCAATCCAAGAACATGGTATATCTCTCCATCTATTTGTATCATCTTTAATTTCTTTCATCAGTGTCTTATAATTTTGTGCATACAGGTCTTTTGTCTCCTTAGGTAGGTTTATTCCTAGATATTTTATTCTTTTTGTTGCAATAGTAAATGGGAGTGTTTTCTTGATTTCACTTTCAGATTTTTCATCATTAGTTTATAGGAATGCAAGAGATTTCTGTGCATTAATTTTGTATCCTGCTACTTTACCAAATTCATTGATTAGCTCTAGTAGTTCTCTGGCAGCATCTTTAGGATTCTCTATGTATAGTATCATGTCATCTGCAAACAGTGACAGCTTTACTTCTTCTTTTCCGATTTGGATTCCTTTTATTTCCTTTTCTTCTCTGATTGCTGTGGCTAAAACTTCCAAAACTGTGTTGAATAAGAGTGGTGAGAGTGGGCAACCTTGTGTTGTTCCTGATCTTAGTGGAAATGCTTTCAGTTTTTCCCCATTGAGGACGATGTTGGCTGTGGGCTTGTCATATATGGCCTTTATTATGTTGAGGAAAGTTCCCTCTATGCCTACTTTCTGCAGAGTTTTTATCATAAATGGGTGTTGAATTTTGTCAAAAGCTTTCTCTGCATCTGTTGAGATGATCATATGGTTTTTCTCCTTCAATTTGTTAATATGGTTTATCACACTGATAGATTTGCATATATTGAAGAATCCTTGCATTTCTGGAATAAACCCCACTTGATCATGGTGTATGATCCTTTTAATCTGCTGGTGGATTCTGTTTGCTAGTGTTTTGTTGAGGATTTTTGCATCTATGTTCATCAATGATATTGGCCTGTAGTCTTCTTTCTTTGTGACATCCTTGTCTGGTTTTGGTATCAAGGTGATGGTGGCCTCGTAGAAGGAATTTGGGAGTGTTCCTCCCTCAGCTATATTTTGGAAGAGTTTGAGAAGCATAGGTGTTAGCTCTTCTCTAAATGTTTGATAGAATTCGCCTTTGAAGCCATCTGGTCCTGGGCTTTTGTTTGTTGGAAGATTTTTAATCACAGTTTCAATTTCAGTGCTTGCGATTGGTCTGTTCATATTTTCTATTTCTTCCTGATTCAGTCTTGGCAGGTTATGCATTTCTAAGAATTTGTCCATTTCTTCCAGATTGTCCATTTTATTAGCATAGAGTTGCTTGTAGTAATCTCTCATGATCTTTTGTATTTCTGCACTGTCAGTTGTTACTTTTCCTTTTTCATTTCTAATTCCATTGATTTGAGTCTTCTCCCTTTTTTTCTTGATGAGTCTGGCTAATGGTTTATCTATTTTGTTTATCTTCTCAAAGAACCAGCTTTTAGTTTTATTGATCTTTGCTATTGTTTCCTTCATTTCTTTTTCATTTATTTCTGATCTGATTTTTATGATTTCTTTCCTTCTGCTAATTTTGGGGTTTTTTTGTTCTTCTTTCTCTAATTGCTTGAGGTGCAAGGTTAGGTTGTTTATTCGAGATGTTTCCTGCTTCTTAAGGTGGGCTTCTGTTGCTATAAACTTCCCTCTTAGAACTGCTTTTGCTGCATCCTATAGGTTTTGGGTCATCGTGTCTCCATTGTCATTTGTTTCTAGGTATTTTTTTATTTCCTCTTTGAATTCTTCAGTGATCACTTCGTTATTAAGTAGTGTATTGTTTAGCCTACATGTGTTTGTATTTTTTACAGATCTTTTCCTGTAATTGATATCTAGTCTCATGGCATTGTGGTCAGAAAAGATACTTGATACAATTTCAATTTTCTTAAATTTACCAAGGCTTGATTTGTGACCCAAGATATGATCTATCCTGGAGAATGTTGCATGAGCACTTGAGAAAAATGTGTATTCTGTTGATTTTGGATGGAGTGTCCTATAAATATCAATTAAGTCCATCTTGTTTAATGTATCATTTAAAGCTTGTGTTTCCTTATTTATTTTCATTTTGGATGATCTGTCCATGGGTGAAAGTGGGGTGTTAAAGTCCCCTACTATGAATGTGTTACTGTCGATTTCCCCTTTTATGGCTGTTAGTTTTTGCCTTATGTATTGAGGTGCTCCTATGTTGGGTGCATAAATATTTACAATTGTTATATCTTCTTCTTGGATCGATCCCTTGATCATTATGTAGTGTCCTTCTTTGTCTCTTCTAATAGTCTTTATTTTAAAGTCTATTTTGTCTGATATGAGAATTGCTACTCCAGCTTTCTTTTGGTTTCCATTTGCATGGAATATCTTTTTCCATCCCCTTACTTTCAGTCTGTATGTGTGTCTAGGTCTGAAGTGGGTCTCTTGTAGACAGCATATATATGGGTCTTGTTTTTGTATCCATTTAGCCAATCTGTGTCTTTTGGTGGGATCATTTAGTCCATTTACATTTAATGTAATTATCGATATGTATGTTCCTATTCCCATTTTCTAAATTGTTTTGGGTTCGTTATTATAGGTCTTTTCCTTCTCTTGTGTTTCTTGTCTAGAGAAGTTCCTTTAGCATTTGTTGTAAAGCTGGTTTGGTGGTGCTGAACTCTCTCAGCTTTTGCTTGTCTGTAAAGGTTTTAATTTCTCCTTCAAATCTGAATGAGATCCTTGCTGGGTAGAGTAATCTTGGTTGCAGGTTTTTCTCCTTCATCACTTTAAATATGTCCTGCCACTCCCTTCTGGCTTGCAGAGTTTCTGCTGAGAGATCAGCTGTTAACCTTATGGGGATTCCCTTGTGTGTTAATTGTTGTTTTTCCCTTGCTGCTTTTAATATGCTTTCTTTGTATTTAATTTTTGACAGTTTGATTAATATGTGTCTTGGCGTATTTCTCCTTGGATTTATCCTGTATGGGACTCTCTGTGCTTCCTGGACTTCATTAACTATTTCCTTTCCCATATTAGGGAAGTTTTCAACTATAATCTCTTCAAATATTTTCTCAATCCCTTTCTTTTTCTCTTCTTCTTGTGGAACCCCTATAATTCGAATGTTGGTGCCTTTAATGTTGTCCCAGAGTTCTCTGAGACTGTCCTGAGTTCTTTTCATTCTTTTTTCTTTATTCTGCTCTGCAGTAGTTATTTCCACTTTTTTATCTTCCAGGTCACTTATCCGTTCTTCTGCCTCAGTTATTCTGCTATTGATCTCATCTAGAGTATTTTTAATTTCATTTATTGTGTTGTTCATCATTGCTTGTTTCATCTTTATTTCTTCTAGGTCCTTGTTAAATGTTTCTTGCATTTTCTCTATTCTATTTCCAAGATTTTGGATCATGTTTACTGTCATTATTCTGAATTCTTTTTCAGGTAGACTGCCTATTTCCTCTTCATTTGTTAGGTCTGGTGGGTTTTTATCTTGCTCCATCATCTGCTGTGTGTTTTTTTGTCTTCTCATTTTGCTTATCTTACTGTGTTTGGGGTCTCCTTTTTGCAGGCTGCAGGTTTGTAATTCCCGTTGTTTTTGATGTCTGTCTGCAGTGGCTAAGGTTGGTTCATTGGGTTGTGTAGGCTTCCTGGTGGAGGGGACTAGTGCCTGTGTTCTGGTGGATGAGGCTGTATCTTGTCTCTCTAGTGGGCAGGTCCACGTCTGGTGGTGTGTTTTGGGGTGTCTGTGGACTTATTATGATTTTAGGCAGCCTCTCTGCTAATGGGTGGGGTTGTGTTCCTGTTTTGCTAGTTGTTTGGCATAGGTTGTCCAGCACTGTAGCTTGCTGGTCGTTGGGTGAAGCTGGGTGCTGGTGTTAAGATGGAGATCTCTGGGAGATTTTCGCCGTTTGATATTATGTGGAGCTGGGAGGTCTCTTGTTGACCAGTGTCCTGAAGTTGGCTCTTCCTCCTCAGAGGCAGAGCCCTGACTCCTGACTGGAGCACCAGGAGCCTTTCATCCACATGGCTCAGAATAAAAGGATGAAAAAGTAGAGAGAATTAGTAGAAGTAGGAAGAAAGAAAGAAAGAAAGAAAGGAGGGAGGGAAGGAAGGAAGAAAGAAAGAAAGAAAAAGAAAGAAAGAAAGAAGAAAAGAAGGAAAGAAGTCAAGAAGGAAAGAAAGGAGGGAGGAAGGAAGGAAGGAAGGAGGGAAGGAAAGAAAAAAGACAGAAAGAAAGAAGATATAGTAAAATAAAATAAAGTATAATAAAGTTATTGAATTAAAAAATATTTAGAAAAAAAAAGGGACGGATAGAACCTTAGGACAAAATGGTGGAAGCAAAGCTATACAGACAAAATCTTACACAGAAGCATACACATACACCCTCACAAAAAGAGGTAAAGGGGAAAAAATCATAAATCTTGCTCTCAAATTCCACCTCCTCATTTTGGGATGATTCGTTGTCTAAAGGAGGGAGGGAGGGAGGGAAGGAAGGAAGGAAGGAAGGGAAGGAAGGAAGGAAGGAAGGAAGGAAGAAAGAAGGTAAAGTATAATAAAGTTATTAAAATTAAATTAATTATTAAGAAAAAATTAAAAAAAAAAAAACAATGGACGGATAGAACCCTAGGACAAATGGTGGAAGCAAAGCTATACAGACAAGATCTCACACAGAAGCATACACATACACATTCACAAAAAGAGGAAAAGGGGAAAAAATCATAGATCTTGCTCTCGAAGCCCACCTCCTCAATTTGGGATGATTCGTTGTCTATTCATGTATTCCACAGATGCAGGGTACATCAAGTTGATTGTGGAGCTTTAATCCGCTGTTTTTAAGGCTGCTGGGAGAGATTTCCCTTTCTCTTCTTTGTTCTCACAGCTCCCAGGGGCTCAGCTTTGGATTTGGCCCTGCCTCTGCGTGTCTGTCGCTGGAGGGCATCTGTTTTTTGCTCAGACAGGACGGGGTTAAAGGAGCCGCTGATTCAGGGGATCTGATGCACTCAGGCCTGGGGGAGGGAGGGGCACTGCGTGCGGGGCGGGCCTGCGGCGGCAGAGGCCATTGTGACGTTGCACCAGCCTGAGGCCCACCGTGCGTTCTCCCGGGGTAGTTGTCCCTGGATCCCCTGAACCTGGCAGTGGCGAGCTGCACAGGCTCCCCGGAAGAGGGGTGTGTATAGTGACCTGTGCTCGCACACAGGCTCCTTGGTGGCGGCAACAGCAGCCTTAGTGTCTCCCGCCCGTCTCTGGGGTCCGTGCTTTTAGCCACGTCTCGCGCCCATCTCTGGGGTCCGCGCTTTTAGCTGCAGCTCGCGCCCGTCCCTGGGGTCCGCGCTTTTAGCCGTGGCTCAGCCCGTCTCTGGGGTTTGTGCTTTTAGCCGCGGCTCGCGCCCGTCTCTGGCGTTCCTTTAAGCAGCGCTCTTAATCCCCTCCACTCGCGCACCAGGAAACAAAGAGGGAAGAAAAAGTCTCTTCGGCAGGTGCAGACTTTTCCCCGGACTCCCTCCCGGCTAGCCGTGGTGCACTAACCCCTTCAGGCTGTGTTCAAGCCGCCAACCCCAGTCCTCTCCCTGCGCTCCGACCGAAGCCCAAGCCTCAGCTCGCAGCCCCGCCCGCCCCGGCGGGTGAGCAGACAAGCCTCTCGGGTTGGTGAGTGCCGGTCGGCACCGATCCTCTGTGCGGGAATCTCCCCGCTTTGCCCTCCATACCCCTGTTGCTATGCTCTCCTCTGCGACTTCGAAGCTCCCCCCTCCGCCTCCCGTGGTCTCCGCCCGCAAAGGGGCTTCCTAGTGTGTGGAAACCTTTCCCCCTTCACAGCTCCCTCTCACTGGTGCAGGTGCCGTCCCTATTCTTTTGTCTCTGTTTTTTCTTTTTTTTGTTCTTTTGCCCTACCCAGGTACGTGGGGAGTTTCTTGCCTTTTGGGAGGTCTGAGGTCTTCTGCCAGCATTCAGTAGGTGTTCTGTAGGAGTTGTTCCACGTGTATATGTCTTTCTGGTGTATCTGTGGGGAGGAAGGTGATCTCCGCATCTTACTCTTCCGCCATCTTCCCCGAGGTTTAATACCCTTTTTTTTTTTTAACATTTTCTATTTTCTCAATCAATTGGTACTATTGCTACAACGACTTTTAAGTCACTGTCAAAATGACTGATTTTAAAAAGAGATCGTAAAATATCCAACCTGAGACCTCCTGCCAATGTGGAAGCTGTTGAAGCTTTTAGAGCAGCCAACCAAAACTTCAGTAAATACTAAGTGCACTCCCAGGCACTGCTCTCGCCGCCAGGGTTACAAAGCTGTGTCCTCAGGGAACTTAAAAAGTGAACAAGAGTCCAGAAGAAGAATAATGAAGTAAACATGGAGAGGAGGGGTATGGATTCACTATATATTGAGATAGTAACCCTTAAGCAGTAAGAATTCACTCTGAAGGCAGATTTCTAGAATAGAAAGAAAGAGTAGAATATTGGGAAAAGAGCTAATGTTTTGCTAATGCAGGGGAAAACTCTTATCTTTTCAAGAGAGTTTTTTTTTTCCTCATAGTAACAAACCCAATCAATCTCCAGAGAACCGGGATATTAGGTCTCTCAAAATACCTCTTCTGCTTGATTTTTCTCTGCCTATTAATAAGGCGTAAGCCTGTGAAATAATCCTAAATCAAACCATGTAAATACGTAATGTAAATCACATTAAAAAATCCATCTGGATCTGATTCCTTCACAATGACATTGTAAGTGTGACAGGAGTTGAAGGACAGTTGTTTGCTCCATTAATGGATCTTTGAATCTTCAGCCCAACAAGCTCACTTCTCTTCTTTCAGATTTCAGCCTTCTTTCCTTTACACACACACACACACACACACACACACACACACACACCCTTTCCTTTCTTGCTAAGAAAGACAAAGCTATTGACTACAACCCCAGAGTTGCCCCCAAGTTCCGACCACCGGCTCGAATTCTTATGAAGTGGACTTGTAATATCCTTAATGTTGCTGTTGGCAGTCAGTTACAGATTCCATTATTGTCGATCAATGCAGTCGCCATGCGGGGTGGGGGGAGGGATGGAGGAGGAGCAGAAGAAAGGAGGGATGAGAGCTTCCTATTCACAGATTTATCAACCTGCCTTTGCTCACAGGAAATCTTCATAAAGGGGGCTGGGATGCTGTTGAAACAGCTAAAGCAGGAAGGGGTTGGGGGCTGCAGTTCTTTCCGGCTGACTGAAAGGAAATTTGAAAACCTTTCTTCTCAGAACAAAACAAAATGCTGAAATTGTTCTTTTGCCTTTGTTTTTGTTTGATGATATGATTTACTTAACTGATTAGCTATTGTGCTGTCTGGTTATCTAAGCTGCTTCATTGTAGGAACCTGTTTCTTTTTCTTTGAGGATCTTTATTCTTTATTTTCCTTTGCTGTCTCCTGACATTGAACACAAATCATTATTCAGTTTTTTCCTGGCTTTTCTTTCAGGCTAAAGCTTAACACCAAGAGACTGAAGGACAAATCTCTCTTTCCTTCTCTTCTATCACCCTCTTTTAACCCTCTCTATTTCCTTCCCCCTCCCCCCCCCCCCGTATTAGATTGGTGTCACAGAGACAGAATTCAGAGTAGAGGGAGGATCACATTTTCTCTCTCATTATTACAGCCTAGCCAGCAATTTTAGTATTAGACCCCCAAGAATTTAGTCTCTGTATCTTTCTTTTCCCACTCCATCATTCAGTAATTGTGCTCTGTATGGAAAAGTTTTCTGGCTGGAGAATGAGTCTCCTTTCCCCCGGTGATGTGGCCGAGTGGTTGGATAGTAGCACGGAAGAGGAGAAGAGCCTTCTGTCGTTTCTGGGTACGGTAGGGCTCTGCTTGTTCTTTTAACCCTTTGTTGTCTGAACTTCTCTTACTTTGGGGAGTAGGACCCTGAATTTTCTAAAATCCACGTCTGTATTTTTAAAAGGGGGAAGAGGAATTAACAGAATATGTTTAAGTTGTTTGCTTTTCAAGTTTTATGTCTGTAGAAATAGTGCCATCAACATTGGCTATGAGAAATAAGAGACAGTTTGCTTGGCTTTAACAAAGAGTGCCAGCTCCATGCAAGGCTTACCATGTCATCTGGTCAGCTGTTCGTGGTATTTAGAGAACTTCTACTAGCCCAAATGTATTATTGTTTTACTATACCTTTCAATACAGTGATGATGAGGCTTGCCGCGTGAGAGTGGGAGGAGGCTTTGTGTGCAAGAAAAGCCAACATATGGATTGAGAAGTAGCTTTTATGCAAGGTTTAAAATATTTGGAATGTTCATATATAAGATTTTGACTGAGTATATAAAATAGGACACATGGACCAGCTATTACTTTAACTTTCCATTTACGGGTGCTTTCTAATAAATTTCTAAGTAAAGCAATTATTGGTTATGGAATTATTGATATAATAAACAAATTCCTAGGAAAGTTAGGTTGTAAATTCAATTGTATCTTAAGTTAATAGGAGAGGTTGATACTTATAAAAATCCTACTTGTGAATACCTTTGTTAGATTAATAATTGCCTTCAAATTTATCGTTTTTATAAATTTGATTTATCCTATATTTCCTTAAATATACCTTTATTATAAATGGGCAGAATTTATGGTGTTCTAATTTATTACTCATAAATATTCTCTATGACCTATGAAAAGTCTTCTACCATTCCAAAAGATATCTGTCTTATTTTACTCTCTTTTATTATATTTAGCATATAAGTTTCTGTTTTATTAATTCAATTATGTTTTCAATTTTAACATTCCGTAAATGATTTCTTTTTTTATGCAGTTTAGATGTAAAGAGTCATCCTAATCAGGTTTTCTTTTTTTTTTTGATTCTATAAAGACTCAGATACATATATTTAGATATTAATCCTATTCTTAATTTGTTTATCATAGCTTTGCTTATCTTGGGCATTTGGTGACTTTAAGAAATACATGTACCTCTTAACTCCTCATTTCTCTGAAGCTGCTCTAAGTCTACTTGCTTCACATTCCCTTCCCCCACACACATACAGAAATATCAATATCCCTGAGTAAAACCAACCACTTAGACCCTACTGCATCGTGGGCAAGGAAGGTAGTCATCACTAAAGATCTTTCCTTTGCTCTTGCATGATATTTTTTATGAATTTTAATTATCAATCCTCGAGATTAATTCATTTCTTTTTTTGGCTATTTCCCTACCATGCCTAAAAGGGATTTGATCAAATAAATAGAGATGGGCAAATAAAAAGTACTACAGTTTGTGCCCCCTCTCACCCACCCCCACTCCCATTCCCCTTTATCCACAGATGGGGATAATAAAGACAAAGGATGTTAGGACATACTTAGAAGAAAAGTGCAAATTCCTACAAATTATCCACCTAGTGGAAGGAAACCTGAGAATATGTAATAGATAAAACACAGGTAAGTCAGAGTCATGATTCTGCTCAAGGGCTGTAACAAGAAATTAGTTACTGAGTGAATAGAAGCTATGTATCCCGTGCTCTGCTGTGGCAGGGTTGAGCCCTGGATGTCAGCAAGTCTTAGTTTAGGGATTGAAGCTCAGTCCTGAGCACAGGTAGCAAACACCTCCATCTGTGGATAAACAGGAATTTACTAAACTCCAGAGGAACTAGGAGCAAACTCTCTTTGATATAGCTTGGAATAACTTGCAGTGAGTCATTTGCTAATGTAGTTACCATTGATGAGAACGTGCTTTTCCCAAGGAAGATGCCAAGAGAAAACAGTCTACTTTATGGTGAATCTAGGATAAGTGGAACTGAAAGGGACATTGAATCAGATAACCTATGCAACTGTGCTTTCTTTACCTAAGGAATTTTATGGCAGAGATCATTCTAGGAGAGGAGATGAAAGAAAAGCACTCAATGCTGGTTAGGCTTTACTACTTCATCTTTGCACAATAGCCACTTAAGTGATGTTCAGGCCTTCCTATTAATTTAGTGCACTGCTGGTTTGATGAAATTTCATGAAACTGTGCCCTCTTCATTAGTCTATTTAAAAATTCCATGGCTCCCTCATCACCTATCAGATAAAACACCTTACTCTAGAACTTATTCTGGCCCTTCCACCTGACATTCCAGTATTCCTTTCGGCAGTGGTAGGTCAGAGGTAGGGAGGACCCTTCATCCCACCAAATTCATTAACTTTCTCTATCTTGGACAAGCACTGCCCTTTCCTACCTTTGCATGTGCTGTTTCTTCTATCGGCAGTGTTCCTTCATCCAAACTGAACTTTCCAAGACCCTACCCCTATTTCAAATCTTGCTCATGAACAAGATACCGTGCTAGGTACTATGGCTGGATACAAAGAAGTATAAGATAGAGCTGCTTGTGAGAAGCATAGAGTTTGGTTGGGGAGAAAACATGAACTATGTACAATTAAGTGAGAAAAAATTAATGATAATTCAAGACAACAATGGAGAAAATAAAATAAGGCAGGACCTGATTGTGAGATGATTTATCCAGGCAAAAATTTCTTTGAGCATTTAAAGAAGGGAGACATCATTTTTGATTAGGAACACTGAAGGTTGCCTTATAGAGATAGGATTTAACCTGGATCTTAAATGATAGAATATATTTTTATGGAAATGGTGGAGTTTGCTGTATGAAGGGAGTGTCATGAGGAATATTAAATTATTTTCATGTCCGAAGAGTAAACTGATTTGAAAAGAATGGAAAGTTCATGTAAAGAAGTGGTAAGAGATAATACTTGAAGGATATTTGGTGGCTCACTGTTTAGGATCTTTCATGGCAGGCTAATTAGTGACAATTTTATCCTGAAAGCAGTTGAGAAGAATTAAAGATTCTTGAGCCAAAAAAAAATATGGTCAAAATAGTCTTTTAGGAAGACATATCTGAAAGTGTCACACTAGGGGAAGAGCCTAGAAGTGGTTAGACCTCTTTGAAAGCTATTACAGTAGTCCAGGTATGAAATAAGTGCCTCTATTTTAAGATTTAACCCTCTATATTATAATTAGTTGTTTATTTATTATTAATCTAGATCGTGAATGCCTCCACAACGGGGGCTCAATCCTCTGTCTTTTCAGCACCCAGTACACTCCAGATGCACATGAATATTTGCACAGCTCAGATGAATAACTGAAATGAAAATATGGAGAGATTATAAAGGATCTATCAGCAGAATTGGTGACCGATTAGAGGAATGGGGAACAAAATGAATCAAAGACTGTTTTTGAAGTTAGAAGGCTGATGGTAATACTAACAGGAATAGAGAAGTTGGGAAAGGGAGCCAGATTTTAAGGGAAGAGGGTAATTTCTATTTAGATGTATTGAGTTTGAGGTGACTAGTACACATCTGGATAGAAATATAGTTCTGATGATTGGAAATGAAGTCACAGGTAGAGAGCAGCGTCTGGGAGCCATCTAGAGAAGAAAGATTGTTGAAGCATTTGTAGTTTATCTACTGTTGAGAGACTGTCAAGAAAAAGTGGAGAGCAGGGACTGAATCCTGAAGAACACCAAAGGTAGGGGTGGGGTGGGGTAGAGAGGAAGAAGAGATACAGAACAATCCTAATGGAAAGATAGAAAAGGTCAACAGTGTGGTCAATAGTGTCATTGGTTACAAAAGCCCAAGAGAAGTCAGAAACTATTGTACACTGAATTAGACAATTGGGAGGCTTTTAATAACCTGTGAAGGTATCGATGCTATTTCATTCATTAGAGTTAAGGGAGAAGAAATCAGATTTTATAATATTGAGAAAGGCAGCAGATGGTGAGACAGTGAGAGCCACGGGTTAGGTCTCTGGTCTGGAGAAATCTGTGACTGATAGAAAGGAAAAGGTACCTTTTTTTAAAATTGGGGAGACGTGCATATTTTTAGATGGAGGAGAGAACAAGATATTGAACTTACAAGAGAGGAGGATAACTGAGAGAACAAAAATCCTTTATGGTTTTGAGGGTGAGGGTGGGATTAAGGGCACAGAATTAACCTTTTGAGGGGGAGAAGGGAGAAACTCATACAGGAATCAAAGATGCATGCAGAGATTTAGCCATAGAAAGTAGGAAAGATGAGGGAGATAATAGCCATTGTATTAATCTTATGGCATTTGTCTTATCCAGACTTGCATTGTAGTTAGTTATTTGTGTATCCATTTATGTTGTTATTTGTGTACCCATCCAGCACTCCCCTGCTACTGCAGGGTAGGGATCTTAATATTTGGCATTTTCCAGAATAGTAGTAAATAGGTGCTTAATTAATACTACTTAATAAGTACTTTTTTGAATGAATGAATGAATGAATGCTGTTCAGATACCCACAAGTTTGAGATTCAGCCATTTTCAGTTATCTAAATTATTCTGGCAGATCTACCTTTTATTACTATTCTCTATTCTCACACCTACAAGTACCATTTAGGGTACATTGGTAGTGTTTGCAATTATTATTCAGCGCATTATAAATTGGTTTTCCAAATTCTAGAAAAAAAAATACTTAACAAATATTTTGTACTCCTTTAAATTTTCTAAACTGATATACATGAATTCATTTCATTAAGTCATTCAAGTAATAGGATAATTCTATAAAAGAGGAACATGATTTTTTAAAATCTAAATATTTTTAAGTGTCTAAGTGACTCTACTAACTATAGTTAATAATTTGGCATTAGCAACTATTATCTGATTTTTTTTAATTGCACCCAACATCGGTGGAAAGCATATTCAAAAATTAAAACTCTCATTTCTGGCAATATGTCAGACTAGATATCCTGAAAAATAATACGGAAACAACTAGAAATGTCATATTAATGAAAATTTTATTTTATTTTTTTAATTGAAGTATAGTTGATTTACAATGTTGTGTTAATTTCTGCTGCACAGCAAAGTGATTCAGCTAGACATATACATACATTTTTTAATATTCTTTTCCATTATGGTTTATCACAGGATATTGAATATAGTTCTCTTTGCTATATAGTAGGACCTTGTTGTTTATCCATTCTGTATATAATAGCTTACATCTGCTAACCCCAACCTCCCACTCCATCACTCCCCCAAACCTCTCCCCCTTGGCAACCACAAGTCTGTTCTCTGTGTCCTGGAGTCTTTTGAAAGAAACATTTAAAACTAAATGGCTGAACTCTCCTCTCAGGAGGGAAAGGAAATTCCCAGGAAGAGAACAAAAGAAAACAACTAAAAATCCAGGTAGTGAATTGCCCTGGGGACATTTGCCTGTCTCAGAATTCCAAAAAGTTAAGGTTTAATGGCCACAAGATAGGAGATAGATTTAGGGACCAAACAAAGAGAGGAATTAGAACCGAAAGCCCCACCCCATTGTTCCCCATAGGACGGGGTTACTTGTAGAGTGAAAGTGGAAATTTAAAATCTGCTGACTGACAAAATTGATAAATCTTATTTAGCTTAGACTGGACTGATGGGGGAGGGAGGAAGATAAAAATCCCCTGAGAATTCATAACCACAGTTCTGATAAGGTAAATCAGAAATAGTGGACAACAATAATATGTCAGAGATAGGAAGGGGGTAATTGAAATTGAAGCATTTTAAGATCACTGAATTATTCAAGAGAAGGATAGAAATCAGGATTAGCTTTAGGCTTTAGGTACATGTGTTAAAAAATGTTAAGGACAACTATTAAAAGAATAAAAATACAGTGCATAATTTCAAAAACAGTAGAGGAGAAAATGAATTTTTAAAACTTGATCAATCTGAGAAAAGACAGAAAATCAGAAAAAAAGCATAGAAATAAAGTAAACAGCAAACACATGGTAAAAATAAAATCCAACTGTATCAGAAAACAATATATAAAAATGTTAAAAAGGTAAAGTATGTTAGACTCAATTTTTTAAAGTGCTGTGAATAAGAGAGACATAAGCAGGACTTCCCTATGATCCAGTGGTTAAGACTTTGCACTTCCCCTGCAGGGGGCACAGGTTCCATCCCTGGTCGGGGAACTAAGATCCCATGCCATGTGGTGTGGCCAAAAAAAGAGACACACACACAAGGACCCAAGAGGGTTAAAAGTAAAAGTTTTGGTGGTGGGAGAGGGATGAATTAGGGGCTGGGATTAACATATACACACTACTGTGTATAAAATAGGTAACCAACAAGGACTACTCAATATTATGTAGTAACCTAGAAGGGAAAATAATTTAAAAAAAGAATATATATATGTATGTATAACTGAATCACTGTGCTGTACACCTGAAACTTACATGATATTGTAAATCAACTATACTTCAATAAAAAAATAAATAAAATTTTAAAATACTTATTTCCTCCAAAAAAAAAGTAAAAGTTTTGGGAGAAGATATATCAGGCAAATACTAATTAAAAGGAAGCTATACCATAGCCATTGAAAATGAAATCAAATGGATCTTTATGTCAGAAAGTGTTACTAGAAATAAAGGAGGTCCCTATGTAATGATAACATATAAAAATCACTAGAAAATTATAACAATCTTACATGCACTCAATAACAGAGCCTTAAAATTTATAAGGAAAAATTGACAGAAGTATAAGGAAAAATTGATAAATCTACAATCCTATTTACAAAAATTAGTAAGGGTATAGAAGATATAAAAAACAAAATTAGCTTGAGTTAATGAACATGTATAGAATCCTGAATCCAACTTATGTAGTCTTCTCAAGTACATATGGAATCTTTATGAAAACTGACAGTGGATTGGGGCATAAACAAATCTCAACAAATCAAATTCTTTATATCATACAAACGTATTCTCTTTTTTTTTAATCTTTCTTTCTTTTTTTCTTTCTTCCTTCCTTTATTTGGCTGTGTCAGATCTTAGTTGTGGCATGCGGGGTCTTTTGTTGAGGCACGCAGGCTCTTCTTTTCGGTGCACAGGCTTCTCTCTAGGTGTGGCGCAGGGGCTCCAGAGCACGTGGGCTCTCTGATTGTGGTGCACAGGCTCAGTAGTTGAGGTGGGCAGGCTTAGTTGCCCCACGGCATGTGGGATCTTAGTTCCCTGACCAGGGATCAAACCCGTGTCCCTTGCATTGGAAGGTGGATTCTTAGCCACTGGACCACCAGGGAAGTCCCCCAAACATATTCTCTTGATCTAATGAACTAAGTCAGAAATTAGTACCAAAAAATTTACTCTTAAAATTTTTCTTTTTGGAAACTTTTAAAGTTACTTATTATAACTCTTTAGTCAAAGAAAAAAATAACAATGGAAATTATAAAATATTTAGAACTAAACATCCTGAAAACAGTACATATCAAAACTTGTGAAATATTGCTAAAATAGTTACTAAGTGAAACTTACAGCCCTAATCTTTTATATTGAAAAGGATAAAATTAAATGAGCCAATTAAGCATTCAGCTCAACAAGGCAGAAAAAGAAAGAATAGAACCAAAGAAAGTTTAGGGAAAGAAATAATGAAGATAACAGCAGATGATAATGAAATAGAAGACAGAAATTAAACATAATAGTATCAATAAAGCTAAGAGTTGTTTCTTAAAGAAGTCCAATGAAAGTAGATAAAACTGGGCTTCCCTGGTGGCACAGTGGTTGAGAGTCCGCCTGCCGATGCAGGGGACACGGGTTCGTTCCCCAGTCCGGGAAGATCCCACATGCCGCGGAGCGGCTGGGCCCGTGAGCCATGGCCGCTGAGCCTGCGCGTCCGGAGCCTGTGTTCCGCAACGGGAGACGCCACACAGTGAGAGGCCCGCATACCGGGAAAAAAAAAAAAAAAAAAGATAAAACTGTCAAGATTTGACCAAGACAGAAGAAAAACCACAAATAAACAATGTTAGAAATGGGAAAAAGGACACAATTACAGAAAATCAGAGACTTAAACAATAGACTATTGAAGAAATAGAAAATTGAAGAAAATGGACATTTTAAAGAAAGATACAACTTATTAAAATTGGCTACAGTAGGAATAAAAAAAATGTAAGTAGGGCTGCTACCTATAACCATTAAAGAAATTGAGTCAATAATTTAAAATCTACCACCGATTGTGGTTTGATTTCTCATATAGCTTGACTTCTGAAAAAGAATAAACGCTGGATCACACTTGCATTAATATTTACATTCAGTGATAGTTCAGTTTTTCATTGCAAGTGAATAAATGGTATCTAAATTGAAAAAAAAATGCTAAGAACCATGCTAAAACCTAAGCATGGCAATTCATATTGAGCCCCACAGGTGGTCATGGTTACCTTAGAGTTTTTAAGTATTACATCCTTTGTTGAGGGGATATCCTTAGAAAAGGGAAAAAAAAAAAAGGAAATTCTTTCAAAATTTGTCCTTATAGGGATATGCAATTAAAAAACTAAAGGAAATCAAGGTGAACAGATATCTCAAGAAAATAGAAATTAATAAGAAAATATCAAGACATAAACCTGATTAATTTATGTTTAATTGTGCTTCTTAATAGAACCTGAAAATTTGTGAATCTTTAAATAGAATGATGCATAGAAGGAAAAACTTAATCTCCCATGAAACTTGTTTATCAAAATCTCAATTATAGTGGAAGATTCAAGTTAATAGACATAAAATGAGAGTGATTCTTAAACTTGATTAGTGATACACTTTAATGCCATATGTGAATTAGAAATAACTAGAAAATTTATTAATAATTTTATTATAAATTAAGTTGAACCATATGAAATTGCTGATATTTTTCCATTTTAACATACAAAAAAAATGGCAATTCTATACGATCACATGTGTTTATTAAAGGAAAAAAAAAGGTGACCAGACTATGCTGAACAATTTTTTAGTTGTTTAGTTAAAATTTATTTGTTACCAATTGTCTTTTATTCTGTTTCAGTATTCCCTGCGAGACAAGCAAGAATGGGTGCAAATGGTTTATGGAAACATTGTGGGAGAAATACTTAAAATTCAGAGAATTCTATTTATTAAAATTTATTTTATTTGAAAATTTAGACAGGATCACCACTGTTCAAATCTTGCAGTGCAAGACCTGAATTCACGTAGTTTGGCATCCAAAGCTAGAGAACATATAATCAAGTAATGTGAACTTATACAAATATATTACTTGGAAATCAAAGAAATGTGAATAATTAGGCCTGGTTTTATGGAAGCAGATGAATTGAAATTGGTATTGAAGGTTACCTAAGATTTGGCAGATAGGTGAAAACCATTAGCAAAGACAGACACAGAGGAATTAATATGGCCCGTTTAAGATCAGAGATCATCTGACTAAGGCAATTTGTTGGAAAGTGTTGGCAGAAAAGAGTGACTCTGTAAGGTGGGGGCTAAGTGATATTTTTTCAGTGCCTGATTGTCTATCTTTAAGATTTCTGGGAAGGTAATTACATTAAGAAAGTACTGTTTGAGGGAGATTAATCTGGTAATGGTGAGCAGGATAGCTTTAAGCAGAGAGAGACAGGAGTCAGTGAGATTAGTTAGGAGGGTCCTGCCGTAATCTACATGAGAAAATAAAAAATCCTGGACTAGAGTGATATATGGTAGTGGAAATAAAGAGAACAAAATGAAGTCAACGTTCAAAGAGAGACTTGACAGTGTTTGGTGGCTAAAGGGGTACCAATCAACATTACAGGCTCCTCCCGTTTCTGCTACTTTCACTAGTAAGTGAGGTCCACTGTAAAGATTTTTTGTTTTTTGTGCAGCGCCGCATGCATATTTGGTCCTCAGTAAATCATTAAGTTCTCATCTTTATTAGAGGCTTAAATATTTCTATGTTTTCAGTACTTTCAATGCTTTCTATTAATGTCTGTTTTGGAATAAAACCCAAATTAGTCTTAAAAGACCCTGGCATAATCAAGGATCAGATCTTTTGAAAAAAGATTTTAGAGATGAACAGTGAAATTATGGTATGAATAAATCAGATTTACCCAGAATTATATTTGAAACATACTAATAAAGTCAGTTATAGAAAAAGTTTAGATAAAGGTCTTAGAGCATCTCTGTAAATTAGAAGATCTATTGTCTTCCAGAGTTGAAGACAAAATATTATTCACCAAAATGAAGCTATGAGATTAAGAAAATCTCATAAATAACTAGATTGAAATGTTCAAAACAGTAACTTTATGCTGACCAATGCTTTTTATCTATTTTTGTCTCATAGAATTGGCCTAAGTAGTTATCTTTCCACTTAGGTGTACTGAAGATTGCTTTATGAGGATAGAAGGGCAGGTTTTCTTTTATTTTAAGACTGTTCTTTTAGAGCAGTTTTAGGTTCACAGCAAAATTAAGAGAAAGTTACAGAGATTTTCCTGTGTACCCTTGTCCCCACAAATGCATAGTTTCCCCCCATTATCAGTACCCCCACCAGAGTAACACATTTGTTACAGTCGATGAACCTACACTAACACATCATAATCACCCCAAGTACATAGTACAGTAGGACTCATTCTTAATGTTGTATATTTTGTGTGTTTGGACAAATGTGTAATGACATGTACCCACCCTTACAGTATCATACATAATATTTTCACTACCCTAAAAACCTTTGTGCTCTGCTTATTCATCCATCCCCCTAAGGGTGGGTTATTTTTTGGAGGGTTTTTTGTCACTTTTTAATTCAAGGAATCAGTGGTAGATATTCTTTATAGCTTAATTCCTATTTTGTTCAAATTTTTTCACCATTACATTAAGCAAGTAACTTTTCTCCTTCTTTACCACATTGCCTCACCCCTCTTTGTTTCTTGATTATAATGTTCTTATTAGCATTAGCATTCCAGGATTGAGAGTTTTCTTTGATGGGGTTTTGTTTGCAGTAAATTATCCCCCAAAGAGTATGATTTAATTCTCTTTAAAATATGAAGAATCATGTGCACTTGTTAAAGTTCTTTGAGTTATTTTTAGGAAGAAGTAAGAAAATTGAAGTCTCCATGATTGTTTACCTTATTTTTCTTCATTACAATCCATTATACAAAACACAAGGAGAACAGGATAGCATGCGTGGTGATTAAAAGTATAGCCTCTAGGGCTTCCCTGGTGGCGCAGTGGTTGAGAGTCCGCCTGCCGATGCAGGGGACACGGGTTCGTGCCCCGGTCCGGGAAGATCCCACATGCCGTGGAGCGGCTGGGCCCGTGAGCCATGGCCGCTGAGCCTGCGCGTCCGGAGCCTGTGCTCCACAACGAGAGAGGCCACAACAGTGAGAGGCCCACGTACCGCAAAAAAAAAAAAAAAGTATAGCCTCTAGATTCAGATTGCATGGGTTCTAATTCTGATTCTGCCCTTTACCAGCCCTGCAAACATGGGCAGAGTAATAGAACATCTTGCTTCCTCATCTGTAAAACGGGGGCGATAATTCCAATTCCAGAGAATTGTGAGGATTGAAGAGAAAATTAATATAAAACACTTAGCATGTAATAAGGAATAAGAATGTTAATTTGGTGTTGCAGTTATCCTTGTTATACTTTTATTATTACTACTAAGATCCCTGGTTGTTATCACTAAGAACCATAGATACGCTTTGTATTTGAAAATTAAGATAACCATATAAATATCTCTAAACTGTGTCTTTCCAGTTGACAGTGAAAAGTGTTCTCTATCATCTCATCCAGTATAATCATGTGAAACCCTAAGTTGAAGAAATGGAATACTTGCTTGACCAGAGAGAAATCTGTTCTCCTACTATATTAACAAGAAGAATTTTTAAAAAATAATAATAGGGAATAAATTTGTTGAAGTAAAAAAAAGGTGGGGGAGACTAGATGCCTTTACTTTCTGAGAATTCACCACGTTTCTGTACTTAGCACCAATTTGTATGTATTGAAATGTGTCTAGGGCATGCAAACTTGAAAGGACTGCTTGTTTGAGTGAAGTACTGCAGTCTAAGTGATACAAATTAGATGAATTAAAGTGGCTCTGGGGATTTGTACTCCAGAGGAGCTGAATGGTAGTGACTGTCAGTGCCTCAGCTTTACAGCAGTAAAAGTGAGATACAGCAGAAAATGTCCTACTGAAAATCAGGTGGTGAAGTCTATAAAACACCCAGGTGCTATGTTGTTAGCAACTATATAAATGCAGGATGTAATTTTCTCCTCTTTGCTCTTGTCACTTTTCCTTTATAAAATTCTTCTCTACCTTCATCTTTAAGCTCTCATTACCTTTAAGGGATCCTCCAACAAAAAGTATGAAACGTCATGAAGCCTTTTTTTTTCTTTCATGTTTGCCATTTGTTATTAAAGGCCCTCTTGATAAAGAGGTACAAACCCATTTCCTAATACTATTCCTTCCTTCCTATTCTGTTCCTTAAGTGTCTTCTGTGCCTCCTGTGGAAGAAGCATTCTCCTAATTTAGAATTCACAGCATGGAGAAATAAGTTATTTGCTTATTAACTCATTCATTAATAACTTGAGCCATGGACTTATCACATCCTATTTTGTCATCATTTTTGCAATATAAGGGAAAATAGATGATAGCGAAGTGGATTCATTCACAGCAACACTATACACATTGAAATTCCAGTGACTTGAATGGGTGAACAAACATTCCGGTGTGTATTTAATTTTTTATCATGCTTTGTTGAAATGTTTTTGATTTTTGAAAAGATTTTTGAAGTGAACTAAAGAATTTCCTTTTGATAACAATAGAGAACTTGTTTCCTAAATATAATGTCAAAAATATTAATGGGGCCTGTGAATAATTATAATTGACAGAGCATTCACATTCATTGATGTTTTATAATTCTATACACAAAATTACTAGGAATTGGCTTGGATTGCTATTAATGTGAAGTATTTAGACATACTGTATATGCCATCTGACTGCATCTGTGAACATGTAATGTTTTTCTGGTCTGTCATAACTAGAGAATTTTGCTGTAAGGAGGATATTTTGGTTCCTTACATCATTGTCTACCAAATCGAAACTTTATAAATATCTTTCTTCAGTCTGTTTATCGTTTGTTTTGAATTTTCTGAAATTACTTTCGCATTGGTAAGGTTATTCTCTTCTTTAGATTTTGCTTCCACCTTCATCTAAGAGCGTAATAAATTGCTACTACTTCAGGGGCTACCACAAGAACTAAGTAAGAGAGATACTAGACCCAGTGGTTAGCACATAACAAGCATTTAACATTAACTCAAATTATCATAAAAATAGAAAAATATTTCTGCCTTAGACAAATTATTCACAAAAGAGGTACTTAAATAATTTTGAAGTACATCTTTTTCTCCTAAAAAAACGTATTTTTGAATCATCTCCTCTACTTCAAAAAAAAAACCATTGTAACTTACTCTAAGTAATAGACATTATCAGAATTCATGACAGTTTTAGCTATGTTGTTTATATTAAGTATATGCATGTATGACATGACAGTGTATGAAATTTGGTTAAATGTGACTGAACAAAGAGTAAATATAGTTGATATTTATAGATATTTTATCATAATGACATTACATAATAGATACTTTTCTCATTTATTTGTAGAGGCTTTTAGAACCTACCCCTCAGTTAATATAAGCATTTTCCTTACTCTCTTTCCAAGCATAATAATATTCTAGAATCATTTCAATCACATTCATTATTCGAAATCCTAAAAAAAAAAAAAATTAAGAAAGTGCCAATAAGTGTCTCTCCATAGTATTTCTTTGTGACTTGTACCTTTGGATGAAGTGCATTTCACCAGGTGGTTTTTCTTTCAGAGTAAAAAGCCAAGTCCTTATGTGTAGCCCTACAAAGCTTACATGATCTGAGCACGCCTGCCCTAATTCCTCTTAGGCCTTCTGCTATTATTTGTCCCCACTTACTGACAGCAGCCCCACTGGCCTCCCAGCTGCACTTTACCCTAGAAGCTCTGTATTGTTCTCCCTCTGTCTGCAGTCTCCCTCCCTGATAAATCTACAAGCCTGACCTCTTCACTTCCTTAAGTATTGGCTCTCACTCACCTTCTCAATGCATCTATCTACCTATTCACTATAGTTACTGTAGTGAAATTATTGTTCCTACTCATCTCCCTTTCTCTGTCCTCTTCTTTTTCCCTCCCTGAAACACCATTTGTTACATTGACTTCATTATAAGTAAACTAAAGGCCATGAACACACTATTAGGTCTGAAAGGCAGAATTGAGTTCTGTTTGTCAGATAGGCACATCTTCCACCAAAAGTGCCTTTGCCCTTATAATTATCTAGTTGTCAATTACTTTGCCACACTTTTAAAAGAAAGCACACTGACATAGAAGAAAATGTGTATTTTGAGGAAATGACATTGTAATAACGTATTTTGGATTTAGAGAGCCCCATTCTTCCAAAAAGCTAATTTTGGGTCAAAGCATATAAACTGATGCATCTTGTCTTCATCTCTGGTTGGTCTGAATAACCCAGTTTATTAATGCAGACCAGAGCAGGAAAGGTTGAAATGGCTTACACGTAATCACACAGATAGTTGGTAGAGCTGCTAAGAAAAGCATCCAGATGTTCTCTTTGTTCAATACATCATCCTATGTGGAGCTGTATTGGAGGTTATCTCTCATTATTATAAGTTGTCACCTCATCTCAGTTCATACCCAATGGCAAAGGAAATGAAGAGATAAATTTAAAACTTAACTGGGCTTTTTATAACTTTTTTTGCCTTTCAATCTGAAGATGAAAAATATTATTTTTAGAGGGTGAGAAAGTGAACAAATTAGTTTTAGACCTTTATCTACCGAAACAATATCATATGCCTCTTGTCTTAGAGAGAGAGCATATTTTTAAATGACTGTAATTTAATACTGTGACTATGAAAAGAATATTAATTTTTACAGCAAGTGAAAATAATGCAGTAGTATGTAGCATGGGGCAGGTAGGATAGAAAGCTGTCTAATTTTGGTCTACTGGGACTGGTATAGATTTTCCATCCAAATCAGCAGAAATGTAGCTTTAAGAGCATAGTAGCAGCTTTCCTTTTTGCTTGGAGCTTTAAAGTCAGAGGTAGCTGGACAAGTTTAACATGCAGGCCAGGCTGTGACTAATACAGCAAGTTGTTAATTCTGCTCTTCCTGATGCTGCTCCCCTGTTTCTAAGTGGTCATTAGTTCTTTGGGTATATGTTCTTCTCTCAGCTTTCAAATAGTTATGAATCTTCTGAAAACTAAGCAACCCTAACATTCAAAGACATCAGCAGATAAGTTGCACTGATATGAGGGCTGGGAAAGTCAAGAAGTGTAGACTTCCTCCTCTTATCATTAGTTTATTTAGCTTATTTTGTTTCCTTGCTTTTCCCTCTTTAATGGCAGTTGTTCAAACTTCAAAAATAATTTAATTTCTTCTTTTTGAACCCAGTGACATTCTTTTTTTTTTTTTTTTTTTTTTTTTTGCGGTACACGGGCCTCTCACTATTGTGGCCTCTCCCGTTGCGGAGCACGGGCTCCAGACGCGCAGGCTCAGCGGCCATGGCTCACGGGCCTAGCCGCTCCACAGCATGTGGGATCTTCCCAGACCGGGGCACGAACCCGTGTCCCCTGCATCAGCAGGCGGACTCTCAACCACTGCGCCACCAGGGAAGCCCCCAGTGACATTCTTTAAGCTACATCAGAGTTGTGATTTTTTTTTTCATGATACAGAAAGAGAATCTAAAGATAAGTATAACAAAGAACATATTGTTAGGGTTTGAAATGTGGTTGCTCATTATAGCCAAAATAATTTCAAATAGCTAAAAGCACTGAAATATATTTACGTAATGAGTTCATATGCCTGAAAACTAAAATTAGATGTTTGGAAGACAGTAAGGAGATAAGTTTCTTTTCCTTCCTTAGCCAGAACATTGCAAATTAAGGAAAACTGTTTACTAGATCATTTTATCCTTGCTAATGGAACTTATTTTTCTCCCAATATGGTTTCTCCATCAATTATTCAGATATTAAAATATATTATATTGTAATATTCAATCTCATGTATCTTCTAATGATCAGTAATTATCAGACGAAAGATGAGATCTCCTTCTACCTTCAACAGCCCCTATCCCCACCTGCCTGCCCCCCATATAGAATTGCCTGACTTAGATAATCACCCTTTAAAGTCACCTTCCTGGAGTCTGAAGGTCTTGTTGTTCAGTGTGCTCTGACAAACTGATTTGTTTAAATTCAGTGCTTTGTGCCATTCCTATGAATTTTAATTATAGTACCATTTTTTAGAAATGTGCAGTAGAATTCATGTGTGCCTAATTCTGAAAATGGCTTTGTACATTAAGGCTCATTTAACCACAGATGGTTAGAGAGAAGTTGAGAGGCAGTTATTGGTCATAATTTTAAAACACAGTAATAGCATGGAACTTTCTTGTACTGCATGCATTTAAGATGCTGTGTTGTCAACCTCTCGGTCATTAGGCATGTTGCGATTTGGCTTATGTCTTACTGGTCAGGATGTCACAGTGAAGAAATGTTTAGTCACGGAAGAAAATCAGTGTCCAGCATGCAAAGATAGTAATAGGGTAAGCACTCCCAACTGGATTTTCATAGGAGGGATTGATTTGTGTGTATTACTGGGTCTGTGTAAAATGGTGTCCTTTTGGCACTAGATGAATATAAATTTCAGGAAATGTTTTTTCTTCTGCAGATTAGTGTAATACAGTGAAATTTGCTGTAACTGAGGGGAGGCAGTGGTTGGGCGTCTGCTAATAGCCTGAAAGTAACTAATGAGGATGTGCAGTCGGAACAATTGATTGAATAGCTGCAGTCCTGTGTGTTGCTTTCTCGCTTGCTCTCTCTGCAAGCTGTAGAGAGGGAGGGGGAAGAGCAAGACACAGGGGAGGGAGCGAGAAAAAACGCTTTTTCTTAAGTGGAAGTAGCACGGATCCCAGGGGCCAGGAGGCCAGAAATGGAAGTTTAAACTGCATCTATCTTTTAAAGGGAGAACAGCAGGAATCAAAATGTCAGTCTCCGGAGTCACGATTTACTCCTTATTTTTTAAGATCTGGAAGATAACACAGAATACTCTTTTTAGGATGTGTTTTTTTTTTTCCCTTGTCCATGTTGAGATTATCTAATGTTATCTGAGAAGCTGGATTCCTATGTCTGTCAGTTGAAGTGGAGATGGGAAGCAGTTGTGATAAAGGTATAATATGTATATATCTATCATCTGTGTGTGCGTGTTTATGTGCATATATATATGCATATATATGTATATCACTCTATAAAAATTTTTAATGTAACCTTAATATAGTGTATAGTAATTAAATTGGAGAATACCACATCATCTGTAAAATCTGAAGCTTGTTAGGTCAGTTTGAAGAGATTTAGGATTCCAGAGTAAGATCTTAGTGAGGTCATATTGCCAGAACAAGGAAAAGCTGATCTATTTTTATAGCAGCATAGGCATATATGTTATTTTATCCTAGCAGCAGCTTTTAGTCTTCTCATGGACCTTTGGCTGCAGGCTAGTGAATCATCTTATCTGCACAGAACTGAACTTTGACCTTTGTGCAGACACCATCAAATCATGTTCACTAGGCAAAATTTGTTCACAAGAATATGAAAAAATTTCACTGGATTATATTAACTCCTATATTGCTGACATAGAGAAGTAGATTCATATACTGAGATGCAAATATTAAGTGAACTTAGAGATATTAAACATAGCTCAGAGGAAATTACTTTTTATATGTGCATAAAGATATAAGCTGTCACAGTAAAGCAGATAATTAACAGTGACCAAGTCTCCCTAGTGTCTCGATAATATCTCTTTAGAGATAAAGAAACAAATTATGTAGAGATAGAATGTAATGTATCTTTAAAGCAGACTGATTTTTTGTGAGAAAAAAATCAATAATTTTACAGGTTAGCGAAAGATCCTAAATTTGGGTTTTTTATGATGTTCTTTTTTTCTTTTCCAGAGGTGCCAGCAGAAAGGTCCCCCCGCAGACGGAGTATCTCAGGGACCAGTACATCAGAGAAACCCAACTCTATGGATACTGCAAATACCTCACCCTTCAAAGTACCAGTAAGTGTTTCTCTTCTCTAAAAGAATACTTTACTTTTCTCCTTTCTTTTTAGAGTTAGAGACAGTTGCTAAGAAATCAAAACATTTTGTTCTTCAAGAATTTCTTTATCAAGTTACTAACTAAACCCTATCACAATTTTATAAAGATGCTGGTAGGAATTTTCTTTTTTAAAGGATGGCGTATAGTGTTTTTAGTGATGGAGCCTAAGCAGAGAATGATGAGACTCATAAAGTTGCAGAGCAGAAAATCAGAAAATTAGATTAGAAAATTAGACAGCTGTGAGTCTAATCCTGAAACCTGGCCTATGCTTTGCTTAAGCCATCTTTTAGATGACTATATAAGTGCTTAAGAAATACCCTGGAAGAAATATTCCAGTTAAAAATACTCCTTAAACTGACTAGGCAGTACTGAGAATCAATATTAAATATGAAGGAATACTGAGATGGAAAGTCTGTAAGTGATCAGGTCAGGTGACTACCAGTTGCAATTTGGACCTCTTTGATATAACTTGAAGTAGCCTAGATTTTAATTCATCCATTTTCTTTGTTTATTGAATAAGAAATATACTTACTTTCTATTCATATCATTTTATTAAAATTAATTATTTTTAAACTTGAAAAGAATTACATCCGTGAAGTTAGTCGTTATTATAGGTACACTGGAAATCAGTATAAAGTAGAAATAGCCTTTTCTATTGGGAAAAAAAGGATTTTTTTTCTTTTAATTCAGCCAAGTTAATACGTTGTGTTCTTTATTCCAATACAATTTTTTAAAGTTAGGATGACCTTTTAAGTAGAACTGGTATTTTGAGATATAAAGCTGGCATTCACTTGTAAATTAACCAAAGTGAATGTTTTATTTTACATTAATCCTGAGAAGCAAGATTTCCCCTTGTTATATCTAGGTGCCTTGTAGAGTTTGTGAATATCTATTATTGTGACACCTTTCAAATTTTTACAAATCTTCTCATTTTTAAAGACCACAAGCAAGTGTTGGATTAATATTCTAACCAAATCGTGACAGGAGTTTTAAAATACTGGATTTCATGCCTTTTACTAAATTTCTTTATTCTAATAGACATAACTATCTATTTAAAATTTGTTTTCATGAATGAAAAAAGCATCTTTTCTCTCCCTTCCCCTTCTTATTTTCCTGATGAAACCAATCAAATATAGTGAAACTAACTATAAAGAGTTTGGTGAAAAGGTTTGAGTTAGAATTTGAATATTTACTACTGTCATGCTAGAATAGAATGGTGAATACTTAATTTTTTTTTTTTTTCAACATCAGTAGCTGAAGAAGAATATTCCTCTGCAATGTGGTAACTTTGAAATACTTCCTATATTGAATCTGAAGTTCATGACTGGCCTTTTAAAATTGAATTAATTAGAAATAACAATTTTCATTTATATTTAAACAATAAATTGACAGCTAATTTAAGGTTTACCTTAATAATAAGACTAATTATTTTTGAGTAAAAGTAATAAACCAATGGTGCATATACATGAAGACTAGTACTACTCACAGACCACTTACTCAGGGATCGAACCCAGGTCCCGGCAGTGAGAATGCTGAGTCCTAAGCACTGGACCGCCAGGGAATTCCCTCATTTGTTATTCTTTTTACAATCTCGGCCACGTCATGGATTTAGAAATACTGAGGGAAAGAAGGGTCCCCTGACTAGCAAATTGCAGTCACAAAGCCCATGCACTTAGCTCTCTAGTAGAATTTAGCCATTCATAAGCCTTCATCTAGACAATTGTTTGGAACAATAACCAAACAATTTAATGGCAAAAAAAAAAAATGTCAGTGAGTAGAGGGAGGAGGCAGAGAAAATGAAAAGCAAGGAGTCATAAAAACAATCTGAATTCATTTAGGATAAAGGCAGATAGCCTTATACTTATTGATAGTCCTTAAGGGTACCATCGTATTACAGGATGGATGGTGCATAGTGTAGTAATTGACATTGATAATAATAGTCCTGAATCATCAAGGAAAAGTGAGATTATATTGTTTGTACCAGGCTGTTTTTTAAAACTGGAAACTGTGTAATATTGTGTGATATATATCCATTGAGAATATTTAAAATCTTAAAGATATGTGAAGCTTTATAAAAATTGCTATTCCGAAAAATCTAGTCTGTGAAGTTCCCCACTCCTTGATAATGCTAGATAAATAATTTATATTCTTTTAAGAGAAACCAAAATATGCTGGCTAAATGAGGCACTGCAGTACTTGGATGTCTGTGGAAGTACATTGTATTTTTTAAATCTCCATATGATACCAATAGCTAATGTGACTTACATCACTTAAATGTATTGCCAGAAGAAGTATGTCTAGTTTTCAGATCAACACAAAATATTTTTGTAATAAATATCACAAAAGACTTTCTGAATATGGGAAAGCAGTACAAAAAGGAACCTAACTGAGATACTTAACTTTTAGTTACTTATATAGTACCTCAAAGATCATTTTCCTATTAACTTTATGAAGGGGCAGGGGTGAGATTTAAGCACAAGCACTTGTAGTTCTAAGACTCAGGTGTCTTTGCTGTGGTGAACAGCAGGTTCACTACCCATCAGGAGGACCCAAAAAGGCACTAGTTGTGGACTCTCCAAAAGGGCCTTATTCTTCCTAGATCTATTTTCAGGCTTCCTGAGGGCAGATGAAATAGATTTTTAACAAGTCTTGATGGAAATTCTTGACAGTGACACACTTAATGAATGCTTACTTTGGGCAAAGTATTGGTGATTCACCAATTGATATTGATGCTTTCTTGGCACTCTACTTGGTACTGGGGAAACAGAAATGAACACAACAGAATTTCCATAAAGAGAACTTATAGTCTAGTAGCAAGTGACAGAAAAATGACCAGATTCGTAAGGAGGTAGATGAGCATGGTGACACTGGTTTTTAACAATGCACTGTGTAAGCTAAGGCTTTGTCAAGGAGCCAGTGTTTCAGCTGCGCTTCAAAGGCTGAATGAAAATAGTTGAGAGGGGAAGGAGAGTATTCCATCTTGAGGGAATAGCATTTTGTAAAGACACACTTCATAAGGTGACTCACGCTTCAAGGGAATATGGGAAAGCATTTCCTGCTTTTCGAGGCAGGAATTGAAAAGCATGTAGGCAAAAATGGCTAGAGAGAGGATGGAGAGGTAGGTTGGGGCAAGACTGTGAGTGGGTTTGTTTGTCAAGCTTAACTAAATTTTGCTGGCCACTAAAGCATTAAAGATTGGTTTAATTGAAATATTTGTCTTGGCTTAAAAGCTAAACCAAGTTATATAAATACTGGGGCATACTGGTAAATTACTTGACTCTAACCTAAGTGACTCTTCTTGCTATTACTATCTGAACTCAGGGTGATAGGTAAGGGGCTATCATTCAATAGAAGACCAGTCCAGTACCCACCCCTGGCTATCAGCTGACACTGCTTGTAGTTCTAGAGTAGTGGTTAGCCTTTGAGAGATCCCCAGAAGCCAGTGGATAAGAGTTGTTTGTATCCTGCTGACTGCTGCTAGATAAGGCAGAAGGGATATATATCTTTGTATATCTTCCTTATTCCCCCAAACTTATATTTTCTAAACTTAAAATGGATAACTAGTAAGTAGTATATTCATGTATATTCCTTACTTAGTCTAATCCATCTTTATGCAGATAGACAGCGGAGTCAATAAGTTTAAAAATAAGAATGTAAGAAATGAAACAAGGAAGTCATGGCCACTGAACCTATAGGTTAAGTTAAGGTCTCAGCTTTTGGGAATGTTTAAATGTATTTGTACTTATAGCTAATCATAGGCATAAGAAAAGCAGAGATCTGCAGGGTAGTTATTCAGTTCTTCCTCCACTCTGATTCCATATCTCTTCACCTTAATTCCAATTGCAGTTATTTGTTTGTAGGTCTGTGTGCCTCATTAGACAATAAATATCTCTTCTACTTAACTTTTTTTTTAAATTGGAGTATAGTTGCTTTACAATGTTGTGGTAGTTTCTACTGTACAGCAAAATGAATCAGCTATACGTATACATATATCCCCTCTTTTTTGGGTTTCCTTCCCATTTAGGTCACTGCAGAGCATTGAGTAGAGTTATCTTTGTAGCTACCCCAATGTCTAACGACAGAGCCTTGCATATAGGAAACACTCAACAAGTAATTGTTGAGTGGATAAAATATAAATGAGTTATCTAAGAACCTGAATCAAGTGACTATGTTTCACACTTACTCTCTTGGTATTACAGATGATGTCTCTAGTCAAGTGGATTACTAAACCGTTTAATAACCACTAAGAGATCATTTGGAGTAAAGGAGGGCACCTGCGCAAAATAGTTACCTTTTTTTTTCTCTTCAACAAAGAGATATCTTAATTTATATTTGGAATCCAGGGCTATGGTATTTTATGTATGTAGTATATACTCTTTCTACTTAGGTTGGGAAGTGAAACTAGGTAGGATTCTTTATTTAATGATTTATCTCTGTGGATATTTCTTTGAACCATTTAGGTGTCAGATATACGTATAAGCTGGCAATGTTTTTGCAGATTTGAGTTTTGACTATTACATTCTTCAAGAACAATTTTAGTCATTTGAATAGTTTTTTGCCTCTTTTTAAAGATACTATTTTTCATTTTTTTCTTTAACATCCTGCTAGACTTTTTGCCTTTGTCATATTTGTGTTTTAAACACAAATAAAATATCCATTGTATGTTTTATATATTGTTAAAACTATATATAAAACTATATTTTAAAATAAAATATCCATTGTATGTTTTATATATTGTTAAAACTACATTTAAATCATGTTACAAGAGTGACTGGAAAGGAATGAGTAAACTAATGAAAAGTTATCCAGGTACTTAAATTTAATTCAGAAAGGGAATATGCTAACATCTTGTAATTGTATATATTTGTTTCGCATTGCCTGAGTTTTTGCGACAGGCTTCTTTCTTTAATATTCTATTTATAAAGTGTCTATTGATATTTATGATTTTTGTATCACTTCTCCTTAGACGATGCCATCAATTTAGCTTTGGCTGAAAGAAAGCTGCTGTGTACTGGGCCAGGTGCTTCGCTTAGTGTTTTCATTTCCATAACACAATGGTCTGAGTTGGCCTTCCCTGTGAATGTAACACAATGCAGTCGCAGCTGCTTCATTTATATTAGCCTTGAGCTTGGCTCTGAAAGAATTCAGGCACTAAAATACATGCCAAGACAACCAGAATGCAAAGTTGAACTAAAGCAGTAACCGACTATTCCTATGTAACCCTCCTTGTGTTCTTGTCACAGTGACTCCTGAGCATTCCCAATCAGACATACTAGGTACGAAAGACTGTCAAAAGATGGAACCTTTAGAAGAAAGTAAAGCTTTAGAGGAATAAATGTAGACTAAGTTAAATTCTGAAAAAAAAAAAAAGTAACGTTACATCCTTCCTTAAGTATTGAGATAATCGGGCTCAGTTGGTATTAGCCATTGTTTTGAATAGAATCCTCAATAAGATCTTTGTTTTTCCAAGGTAAACAAAGAGACAGAAAGCTTCATGCCACTTAATAAAGACCAGAAAGTGTTCATTGTCTAAACCAGTGGTTTTCAACTCTGGCTGTACACAAAAATCATCTAAGGAACTTCAAAAAATACTGCTGCCTGGGCTCCACCTCAGACCAGTTAAATCAAAATCTCTGGACTAGAGCCCAGTCTTCTGTATTTTTTAAAACCTTTCCAGATGATTCTAACATGCAACCAGGGTTGAGAACTATTTGTCTAAATGAGTGGTTAAAGTATTAGGAACCCACTTAGTCAATGTATTCCCTGTGGACATCAGTGCCTTCTTTTGTACCTTCAAGTCTGCCGTAAAAAACTAGCAAGTGATAGTTTCTCAGTGGCGTGCTATCGCTCACAAACAAGTTGCTGTGTTGTATATTAGTTGCCCTTCTGAGTGTTTACCACAGTCAGTTCAGATGACCAGTCTAATTTTACAAAATACTTGCTTTATTGTGGCAGAGTGGCCTTTGACCAGCCTAAGAATCTGTTTTAGCAGTAAAATATTCAATTTGAATTCATAGCACTTGAGCTACAATCCTGTTTCAACTTTTATATTCTCATTGCTGTTGTATTCCAGGACACTTAAAGTTCTTTCCTCTGCTGCTTAAAGATTCTTTATTCACCTTTCTTCTCTTTCCTGACCATCTGCATGGAGTTAAAATAGTAGGATTACCCTTCAGTGATACCTTTTCAATAAAGAGAACATTTATATTCATATATATATGAATACATATTCATATTATATGTCTATCAAAATATTACTACCAGAGGTAAAAATAATATAATAAACATAGAGATGTCTGAAAAGAAAAATTATAGTCTGAAGATATTAAATATTAACTATACCTCTAAATCATTTTGTAATCAGAACGGGTGTAATTTTAAAATCTTTTAACGATAAACACCCTAGAAAATGTAAATTTTGGAGAAAAGAAAAAAGGATTAAGGATAGATACAACCCCTTAAGGAGGATAGAAAGCAGATAGCAAATACCTGGAGGAAGAGAGCAGGAATGGCAGGGAATATTGCCAAGATCCTAAACTTGAAAGAATCAAAGAATGATGGAAAACCTCCTCAATCTATGGTTATTCCTAGAAATAGGTTTGCAATAGTGCTAACTAGTGGAGATTCCAACTTATCCTGTCCAGGAGAAGAGGGCTGTTTGAGAGAGAGGACAAGATGAACTCAAATATAGTTCTTTCTTAAGGATAGTGTACTATAAGGCCATCTCCTCAAAGCCAAGATATTTTTCTTCTGTTTTAATGGGGAAGTAGAGGCTTAACTACTTTCGTATCACAACTGGAGATAAACGTTTTGAAGGGCTAATACTCACTTAGGGGAGCATATAGTTAACCACTAAGTATAACTGATATCAGATGCTTTCTCCTTTCAAAGAAGTTGGGAAGTAAGAAATATACAAAGGAAACCTTGCCAACTTCTTGATTTGCTAGGGTTAGCTGTACAGAAAGGTATTTTTGTACTTCTTAGCTATACCTATAGTCAACAAGGTACAAGCATTACTGGTAAACAGTAATACCCCTGAGGTGCCTTCCTACCATCAGGCCATTTAATTTTATAATCAATGCCAGTACCACTCCACTGGATCTTTAAATGGTTTGTTTGTTTTATATTAAACATCTATGAATTTCAATTTATCATTTACTTATTTTTAACTGAAAACTAGTTGATGTACAATATTATGTTCTTTTCAGGTGTACTGCATAGTGATTTGACATTTGCATACAATGAAATGGTCCCCATGATAAGTCTACTAATGATCTGTCCCCATACAAAGTTATTACAATATTATTCACCATATTTCTTATCTTATATATTACATCCACATGGCTTATTTATTTTATAACTGGAGGTTTGTACCTCTTAATCCCCTTCCTATTTCACTCTCTCTTCTCTGGCAACCACCATCTGTTCTCTGTATCTATGAGTCTGTTTTTCATTTTGTTTTATTTGTTTGTTTTGTTTTTACATTCCACATAGCAGTGAGATCATACTGTATTTGTCATTCTCTGTCTGACTTTATTTCACTTAGCAAAATACCCTCTAGATCCATCCATGTTGTCACAAATGGCAAGATTTTGCTTTATTTTTTTAATGGCCGACAGTCTAGTGTATGTGTGTGTTACACACAAACATACATATACATACACATACATACTACATCTCCTTCATCTATTTATCTATCAATAGATACTTAGATTGTTTCCATATCTTGACTGTTGTAAATAATGCTGCAGTGAACATTGCTGTGCATGTCTTTTCAAATTAATGTTTTTGTTTCCTTCAGGTAAATACCCGGAAGTGGAATTGGTGGCTGTTATGGTAGTTCTACTTTTAATCTTTTGAGGAACCTCCATAATGTTTTCCATAGTGGTTGTACCAATTTGCGTTCCCACCAACAGTGTATAAAGGTTCCCATATCTCTACTTCTTTGTCACCACTTCTTATTTGTTGTCTTTTTGATGATAGCCATTCTGACAGGTGTGAGGTGTTATCTCATTGTGGTCTTGATTTGTGTTTCCCTGATGATTAGTGATCTTGAGCATCTTTTCAGGTGTCTGTTGGCCATCTGTATGTCTTCTTTGGAAAAAATATCTCTTCAGGTCCTCCACCCATTTATTAATCAGCTTGTTTGTTTTTTTGATGATGAGTTTTATAACTTCTTTGTATATTTTGGATATTAACCCCTTATTGGATATATTGTTTCCAAATATTTTATTCTATTCAGTAGACTGTCTTTTTGTTGATGTGCAAAAACTTTTAAGTTTGTTATAGTCCCACTTGTTTATTTTTGCTTTTGTTTCCCTTGCCTGAGGAGACAGCTCCAAAAAAATATTGCTAAGACTGATGTCAAAGAGCATACTGCCTATATTTTCTTCTAGGAGTTTTATGGCTTCAGGTCTTACATCTGGGTCTTTAATCCATCTTGATTTTATTTTTGTATATGGTGTGAGAATGTAATCCAGTTTGATTCTTTTGCATATAACTCTTCAGTTTTCCCATTTATTGAAAAGGTTGTCTTTTCCTTATTGTATATTCTTGCCTCCTTTGTCATAGGTTAATTGACCACATAAGCATGGGTTATTTCTGGGCTCTACATTCTGTTCCATTGATCTGTGTGTGTTTTTATACCAGTACCATACTGTTTTGATTACTGTAGTTTTGTAGTATAATCTGAAGTCAGGGAGTGTGATTCCTCCAGCTCTGTTCTTCTTTCTCAAGATTACTTTGGCTATTCAGGGTTTTTTATGTTTCCATGCAAATTTTAAAGTTATTTGTTCTAGTTCTGTGAAAAATATCCTTAGTATTTTGATAGGTATTGCATTGAATCTGTAGATTGCCTTGGATAGTATGGTCATTTTAACAACATTAATTCTTCCCATCCATGAACATGGTATATCTTTCCATCTTTTTTTTTTTTTTTTTTGGCTTAAATTTCTTTCATCAGTGTCTTACAGTTTTCCAAGTACAGGTCGTTTACCTCCTTAGGTAGGTTTATTCTTTTTGATGCAATTGTAAATGAGATTGTTTCCTTAATTTCTCTTTCTGGCAGTTTGTTGATAGTGTATAGAAATGCAACAGATTTCTGTATATTAATTTTGTATCCTGCAATTTGACTGAATTCATTGATGACCTCTAGTAGTTTTCTGGTGTCTTTAGGATTTTCTACGTATAGTATCGTGTCATCTACAAACAGTGACAGTTTTACTTCTTCCTTTCTAGTTTGGATTACTTTTTATTTCTTTTTCTTGTATGATTGCTGTGGCTAGGACATCCAATGCTATGTTGAATTAAAGTGGCGAGAGTGGGCATCCTTGTCTTGTTCCTGATCTTAGAGGAAATAATTTCAGCTTTTCACTGTTGAGTATGATGTAAGCTATGGGCCTATCATATATGACCTTTATTATGTTGAGGTATATGTTCCCACTATGCCCACTTCCTGGAGAATTTTTATCATAAATTGATGTTGAAATTTGTCAAAAGCTTATTTTGCATCTATTGAGATAATCATGTGATTTTTATTCTTCAGTTTGTTAATGTGGTGTATCACACTGATTGATTTGCAAATACTGAAAAATTCTTGTGTCCCTGGGATAAATCCACCTTGATCATGGTATGCGATTTTTTTTAATGTATTGTTGGATTTGGTTTGCTAATATTTTATTGAGGATTTTTGAATCTGTGTTATCAGTGATCTTGTGCTGTAATTTTCTTTCTTTCTTCCTTTCTTTCTTTTTTTCTTTTTTTTTTTTTGATATCTTTGTCTTGTTTTGGTATCAGGGTGATGCTGGCCTCATAGACTGAGTTTGGAAGCATTCCTTTCTCTTCAACTTTTTGGAGTAGTTTGAGAAGGATAGGTGTTAATCCTTCTTTAAATATTTAGTAAAATTCACCTGTGAAGCCATCTAATCCTGGACTTTTGTTTATTGGGAGTTTTTTAAATTACTGATTCAGGGAATTCCCTGGTGGTCCAGTTGTTAGAACTCAGCACTTTCACTGCCATGGGCCCAGGTTCAGTTTCTGGTTGGGGAACTAATATCCCACAAGCCACACAGCATGGCCAAAAATAAATAATTTAATAAATTAATAAATTAATCAATAACTGGTAATAGGTCTGTTAATAGTTTCTATTTCTTCCTGATTCAGTCTTGGAGATTATACATTTCTAGGAATTTGTTCATTTCTTCTAGGTTGTCCACTTTATTGGCATATAGTTGCTCCTCTTAGTCTCTTATGATCCTTTGTCTTTCTGTGCTGTCAGTTGTAACTTCTCATTTTTCACTTCTGATGTTATTGATTTGAACCCTAGCTCTTTTTTTCTTGCAGAGTTAAGTTTATCAATTTTTTTTTATCTTTTCAAAGAACCAGCTCTTAGTTTCACTGATCTTTTTTATTGTCTTTTTAGTCTCTATTTTATTTATTTCCACTCTGATCTTTATTATTTCTTCACTTCTAACTTTCAGTTTTGTTTGTCCTTCTTTTTCAAGTTCCTTTAGGTGTAGGGTTAGACTGTTTATTTGAGATTTTTCTTGTTTTGTGAGGTAGACTTGTATCACTATAAAATTCCCTCTTAGAACTGTTTTTACTGTGTCCCTTAGATTTTAGATCACTGTATTTTCATTTATCATTTTTCTCCAGGTATTTTTTAATTTCCTCTGATTTCTTCGGTGACCTGTTGGTTGTTTACTAGCATGCTGTTTTGGAGTTTTTTTCCCCCTAGTCTTTGATTTCTAGTGTCATACTGCAGAAAAGATATTTGATGTGATTTTAATCTTCTTAAATTTATTGAGAATTGTTCTGTGACCTAGCGTGTAATCTATCCTGGGGAATGTTCCACGTGCACCTGAAAAGAATGTGCATTCTGCTGTTTTTGGATGAAATGTTCTCATTATATACCTATTATTCCGTCTCGTCTAATGTTTCATTTAAGGCCAGTGTTTCCTTACTGATTTTCTGTCTGGATAATTTGTCCACTGATGTAAGTGGGGTATTAAGGTCACTTACTTTTACTGCCTTACTGTCAGTTTCTCCCGTTATGTTTGTTAATATTTGCTTTATGTATGTAGGTGCTCCTCTGTTGGGTACACGTGTATTTACAATTGTTATATCTTCTTGTTAGATTGATCCCTTTATCGTTATGTAATGTCCTTCTTTGTCTCTTGCTACAATCTTTCTTTTAAAGTCTATTTTGCCTGATATAAGTATTGCTGCCTCAGCTTTCTTTTTTTTTCCATTTGCACGGAATACTCTTTTAGCTTTCATTAGTGCTGAGATCTTCATGTTAGAGGGATGCTTTTATGACTTTTTATAGCAATGTAATTAAGGATCCACAAATCAGGGAATATAAAGTGATATTGTTTTGACAGTCTTCTGTTAGTATTCTCCTAATGCCTAGTTCCAGTGTCCCATAGAAATTTAAATTAGCTTGCTCCAAACTGTACCCACTTATGGTTTTCCCCAAAACTGTTTTCCCTCTGAATTCCTAACTTTGTAGTACTACAAATTTCTTCACTTCCCAGAGCCAAAAACCTAAGAGTCAGGCCTGGCTTCATGAGTATGAGACCAGTGCAATGCACAGGGCCTGCACTCAGGAAGGTCCTCTGCATGGAGGTTAATGCTCAGTGGTTGCCATCTCAAAATCCTTAATGATTCATTTTTGGATTTGTGATTTGTGTTTTGTAAGTGAAGTCCAATGGGATAATGGAGCACGTGCAGGGACTTGGAACCAAGGCACGGTACCACCTCCCACTGCCTCTCTGGGCTGGATTCTACATTTCCCACTTTCCCACCAGCCTCCCTTCTTCTCTCTGCCTCACCCAGCCACAGCTATCACCCTAACGGGGCTTGTGCACAAGCATAAGAAAAGTAGGGATTAGGCTGTGCACTCTTGGCAGGGCTGTCCTTGCCCTTACCTGTCCTCTTCACTGGTGTCTGACAGGTGGCCAGAGACCACAACCCAATTGAGGCAAGCCTCTGTTCATCCCCAATTCCAGGTACCTAGTGAGTTGGAGTGGCAGCCATGAGAAGGGAAGAAACCTGGCTCAACTTCCCTGCCCTGGGCCAGGGCATGGCACATGGGTTTGGTGGCTGGGGAGGGGCAACCTAATAGCCAGTGGGTCACCCACACAGTGAGTTGTGGGCTAGGGCCCCAGGCATCTATGAAGGTCTGCACTTCTTGCCTTGGTGCCTGAAGGAACATGGCATTAAATAGCAAATGAAAAATACCATAGCAGATGGAGAGAGAGACCGTTGGGAAACATTTTCTATTTTAGTACTTAATGGCACTGTTTTCCTGCTTTTTGAACAAGGGCCCTAATATTTTGTACTGAGCCACTCAAAATATGTAGTTGGTCCCTAATACAGTGAGGATTTTAACTCATCTCCTGGCCTCCGATTCCTCCTTCACCCACTTTAGCTTTCACACTGCTGCCAGAGTGGTCTCTTTAAAATTTAAATCTGATCATTACTTGACTCTCCCTTGGTTAAAGTCCTTTAGTAGCTCTGTATGGTCCCACACCCATGGACGTGAACAAATTTTGTACATTTTATTTGGCTTGCACAGTGTGGGTTCTTTCCACTCTCCTCCCTCCCTCCATTCTTCCTTACCCTCATTTGAATGTCTTCAGACATAGCTAGCTTTTCCTTCAAAAAGCATGTTATGTGCTGAAACCTTTTGCGTTTAATTTGTGTTTTACTGGGTGATCAAAACCAAAGTTAACTTGGCACAGAGAGCCTTTCATTATCTAGTTTTCTGCTGCCCTTCCAGTCTCATTTCTTTATACCCAGTACCCCCTTCCCTACCCCCAGTTCTTTAAGCCTCCAAACTTAAAGAGTGCTCCATCTTAGTGCTCCATCTTTATCAAACTTAAGTTCCTCAAACAAGTTTTCTCAGGTTTCTTTGCACATTTCTGCCTAGTAAGGCCACCTTCTGTACTCCCTAAAAGTATTCTCATCCTTCAAAACTCAGCTCCAGTGTCTCCCTGCCTCTTGTAGGCAATATTAGCCTTGACCTCCTCTGTCCTTCCTTCGGAATGTGCATTTACCCATACTGATACCACTGTACTGTAGGGCCATTATGTATATAGTCGCCTTCCGTGGTCTATGATATTCTAGTCAGTAGTCTCCAGAATGGGGTGTACATACCTCAGAGGGTACACAGAACAATCCATTTGGGTTGCAGAAAGAAAATAATAAATGTTTGATTTTTTTAAATTTCACTATTTAAAATTTTTACGTTCTTGATTGTTTTATAGTCATACATCAGAACATTCTTATATTTCATAAGTAAACAGTTTTAGGAATGCACACCAACAATATTTTACTCATTTGATACATAGTCCAGACAATTTAAAAACTACTCTTCTAGGAGGGTTCCTTTTTCTCCACACCCTCTCTAGCATTTATTATTTGTAGACTTTTTTTTTTTTTTTTTATGGTACGTGGGCCTCTCACTGTTGTGGCCTCTCCCGTTGAGGAGCACAGGCTCCAGACGTGCAGGCTCAGCAGCCATGGCTCACGGGCCCAGCCGCTCCGTGGCATGTGGGATCTTCCCGGATCGGGGCACGAACCCGTGTCCCCTGCATCGGCAGGCGGACTCTCAACCACTGCGCCACCAGTCTATTTGTAGACTTTTTGATGACGGCCATTCTGACTGGTGTGAGGTGACACCTCATTATAGTTTTGATTTGCACTTCTCTAATAATTAGCAATGTTGAGCACATTTTCGTGTGCCTTTTGGCCATCTGTATGTCTTCTTTGGATAAATGTCTATTTAGACTTCTTCCCATTTTTTGATTGGGTTGTTTGATTTTTGATATTGAGCTGTATGAGCCGTTTTTATATTTTGAGATTAATCCCTTATTGGTCACATCATTTGCAAATATTTTCTCCCATTCTGAGGGTTCTCTTTTCGTTTTGTTTGTGGTTTCCTTTGCTGTGCAAAAGCTTTTAAGTTTAATTAGGTGCCATTTGTTCATTTTTGGTTTTATTTCCATTACTCTAGGAGACGGATCCAAAAAGATATTGCTGCGATTTATGTCAAAAAGTGTTCTGCCTGTGTTTTCTTCCAGGAGTTTTATAGTATCTGGTCTTAACATTTATGTCTTTAATCCATTTTGAGTTTATTTTGTGTGTGGTGTTTGAGAATGTTCTAATTTCATTCTTTTACTTGTAGCTGTTCAGTTTTCCCAGCACCACTTATTGAAGAGACTGTCTTTTCTCCGTTGTATATTCTTACCTCCTTTGTCTTAGATTAATTGACTATAGGTGCATGTGTTTATTTCTGGGCTTTCTGTCCTGTTCCATTATCTCTGTTTCTGTTTTTGTGCCAGTACCATACTGTTTTGATTACTGTAGTTTTGGTAATGTAAATTAGTACAGCTACTATGGAGAACAGTATGGAGGTTCCTAAAAAACTGAAAATAGAGCTATCATCTGATCCTTCAGTCCCACTCCTGGGCATATATCCAGAGAAAACCATAATTCAAAAAGACACATGCACCCCAGTGTTCACTGCAGCACTATTTACAATAGCCAAGACATGGAAGCAACCTAAATGTCCATCAACAGATGAATACATAAGGAAGATGTGGTATATTTATACAATGGAATATTAGTCATAAAAAAGAATGAAATAATGCCATTTGCAGCAACATGGATGGACCTAGAGATTATCATACTAAGTGAAGTAAGACAGAGAAAGACATATCATATGATATCACTTATATGTGGAATCTTAAAAAATGATACAGATGAACTTATATACGAAATAGGCCCACAGACATAGAAAACAAACTTATGGTTGACAAAGGGGAAAGGGGAGAAAGGAGATAAAATAGGAGTTTGGGATTAACAGGTACACACTACTACATATAAAATAGGTAACCAACAAGGATTTACTGTATAGCACTGGGAACTGTACTCAATATTTTGTAATAACCTATAAGGGGAAAGAATCTGAAAAAAAAATAGATACATATGTATCTATAACTAAATCACTTTGCTGAAACTAACACAACATTGTAAATCAACTATACTTCAATAAAAATAAAACTTTAAAAAAATAATGACAATATTGTTTTAAAAATGCTCTTTTAGAAAATCAAGACTGTATCTTATTCATCTTACAACTCCAGCAATGACCTTTTCTTTTTCTTAATCTGTTTATGAAAACTCAATAAATAGGTGACATTCATGATTGCCCAGCGTATGCACATTGTAAAGACATTAACCTTTTATGCCATAGCATCTTCATCATTAGGTGATGGTTTTAAATTAATCAACATTGTATACTGGATTTTTAAAAAAAGATTCTACATTAATCTGTTAAGTAAAATAGAATTAAGGGTGGAATACAGTGAGTAGAAAGAAATAATCTTCTTTCACTGAAAGCCCTATTAGATTAATGGTAGAAAGAATGACTCATGGGGACTATCTTAGTTTGCTTCTCACTCAAAGAATAATTGGAGGTGTAGTAATATGGTCTTAGCCTTTTAAAAGTTAAATGAAAAAAAAATGATACTACATCTGGCAGAAGTGAAGGTCAAAACCTGATGATCTGTCCTTGGCTACGTGGGCTCGTATCTTATGCAGTCAGTGAGACCATCACTATCACTCAGGAGAACTTCTCCATTAAAATCAGCTACCTGCAGTTGAAAAAGGCTTTGCACTCTTCTGCCCATGTGATCTAGGGCCAGTGTCACCTGCATTTTTAATTATGCCAGAGTATCAGTACAAGGACTTCATATTATAAGCATTTAAGAATTTGGACATAGAACAGGGAAAAGAGTGGTAAGAACCATATTTTTTAATGTATGTTCAGCTAGCATCTCCCTTGTGTGACCAAGAGCAAATTGTTTGACTCCTTCTAAGGCCTATGGTGCCTTTTTTATGATAATGAAATACCACACAAATATTTTAAGATCCTTTCAGGTTTGCAGATTAAAAGGTATCATGTACTAAGAACCAATTTGTTCATATTTTGGGGCCTGAATTCATAATGGAAAAAAATCTTTGCAGCATTAGAAAAGAGTACAGTTAGGAAATAGCCTCTAGAAATTATATAAATATGCCTAGTAAAATCTTTTCCATTGTGCATTTCTCCCTGCCTTCCCCCACTTTATTCTATACTTTAAAAATAAATAAATAAAAGCCTACCCTGATAGGCATTAGTAAAGAGTAATTACGTTGTTTTACTTGTACCTTTTGCTCACCACCATTTCCATAATACGGGTTTTAGGCGCATTTTGTTTCACCAGAGGCAGGAAGAATTTTATTTTTTTAAACAACTAATAGGCTCCAAAGCTCCCCTTCATCTATGATGCTGTTATTCTTAGAGTCCTAGAAATGAGAGCTAGAAAATTTCAATTAAATTCATCTAGTTCATCTCCCTTGACAATGAAAAAACGTCTTTCACATTATATGATACTTTTTCAGGCTTCCATGATAACCTCTGGGAGACTATCCAATAGACTAATAGTCCTCACTTAGGGGGAGTGTTATCTTTCTTAGTTTTGACCCTTCATTTCTCATTATTTTATCCCTTAAAGCCATCTTCCTTAATAGTCATACTCTGTGAACTTGAGTAAGATCAGCAGTCTCTTCTAGTCATAAGAAAATCAACATATACCTCATTAGCAGAAACTAAGGTGGTCTACAGAAGTGCGTATTTCAGATAATAAATTTTTCCTCTTTAAACACCAGATTCGGTTTTATTTTAAAAATGTTGAGGGGTTTTTTCCTTCAGATGTATTAGATATTTTCCCTACTTTCTTGAGTGAATTGGAATTTTCTTAATAATTCAGGTTAATCATTATTAGCGTTTAGCGAATATATATTAAGTAGCCCATTGTGTGCTAAGCATTGAAGAAATACAGAGATGAGCTCAGTAATGTTTGCCTTTAGGAGTTAAGACTCAGTAAGGGATATAAAATAGAAATAGAACTAATTATTGGTCAAACAGAAAAAAACAGTAGTATAAACAAAACATCTTACGTAATCAGAAGTGAGAGACTAACTCCTATTAGAGAAATCAAGAATGGTTTTCAAAACCATTGGTATTCAAACTAAATAGTATTTGGTATTCAAAATAAATAGTGTAGGGACACCTGAGTGGCCATTTGGAAAAAAAGATAAAACTAGATGTAAGGTGTATCTGCTACCTTACACAAGTGTAAACTCCAAATGGATTAGGGATCTAAGTGTAATAAATAAACAAACAAATAAATAAATAAACGATACAACTACTAGAAGAAAACAGAGGAATGCCTCTTTAACCTTAAAAAATATTCTTCTGTAATGAATGGTTACTGAAAAGCCAGAGACAAAAAAAAAATTTTTTTTAAGTGCATGGCAAAAAACATCATAACAAAGTTAAAAAACAGGGACTTCCCTGGTGGCGCAGTGGTTGAGAATCTGTCTGCCAATGCAGGGGACACGGGTTCAAGCCCTGGTCTGGGAAGATCCCACATGCCAAGGAGCAACTAAGCCCGTGCGCCACAACTACTGAGCCTGTGCTCTAGAGCCCACGTGCCACAACTACTGAAGCCTGCGCAGCTAGTCTGAGCTGTGCAACAAGAGAAGCCACCACAGTGAGAAGCCCACACACTACAACGAAGAGTAGCCCCTGCTCGCCGCAACTAGAGAAAGCCTGTGTGCAGCAACGAAGACCCAATGCAGCCATAAGTAAATAAATTTTTTTTAAAGTTAAAAAACAACCCCAAAACGAAGAGTAGCCCCCGCTCGCCACAACTAGAGAAAGCCCATGCGCAGCAATGAAGACCCAACAACGAAGACCCAACGCAGCCATAAATAAATAAATAAATAAATTTATTATTTTTTTTAAATTAGAAAACGACCAACTGACTGGGAGAAAATATTCATAACATATAAAGCGTTATTTAAAAATGAAGGACAGGGCTTCCCTGGTGGCACAGTGGTTAAGAATCTGCCTGCCAGTGCAGGGGACATGGGTTCGAGCCCTGGCCTGGGAAGATCCTCCCGTGGAGCAACTAAGCCTGTGCACCACAACTACTGAGCCTGTGCTCTAGAGCTCATGAGCCACAACTACTGAGCCCACGTGCCACAACTACTGAAGCCCACGCCCCTAGAGCCCGTGCTCCGCAATAAGAGAAGCCACTGCAATGAGAAGTCTGCGCACCACAATGAAGAGTAGCCCCCGCTCGCCGCAACCATAGAAAGCCCGCGCACAGCAACGAAGGCCCAAAGCAGCCAAAAATAAAAATAAATAAAATAAATAAATTTTAAAAAGTTAAAAAAAATTAAAATGAAGGACAAATGACCAAAAACCCAATAGAAAAATTGAAAAAAAGATATGAATAGGTAATGCTCAAAAACTATAAAAATTGTTCTGAACGTATAAAAACAATTTGCATTTCTCAGATTAGTGGTTTTTAGGGGCTGAGGGAGGAGGAAGGGATTGACTATAAAGGGGCATGAGTAAATTTTATTTATTTATTTATTTATTTATGGCTGCATTGGGTCTTCGTTGCTGTGCACGGGCTTTCTCTAGTTGCGGTGAGCAGGGGCTACTCTTTGTTGTGGTGTGCAGGCTTCTCACTGAGTTGGCTTCTCTTGTTGCAGAGCACAGGCTCTAGGCGCATGGGCTTCAGTATTTGTGGTGCGTGGGCTTCAGTAGTTGTGGCACACAGGCTCAGTAGTTGTGGCTCATGGACTCTAGAGCACAGGCTCAGTAGTTGTGGTGCACGGGCTTAGTTGCTCCGCGGCATGTGGGATCTTCCCAGACCAGGGCTCAAACCCATGTCCCCTGCATTGGCAGGCAGTTTCTTAACCACTGCTCCACCAGGGAAGCCCAAGGAATAAATTTTTTGAGTGATAGAAATGTTCTATATCTCAATTGTGGTAGTATACGTTTGTCAAAACTCATCAAGCTATACACCTAAAATAGGAAAGGAAAAATAGTGAATTTTTCCTTTTATAAAGTATACTTCAATGAACCTAATATTTTAATAGAAAAGATATATTTGAAACATAATATATAAAAGTTGAAAATAAAAAGTTTAAAAAATTTTAACAAGAAAATAATCAAAGGAAATCTGGCATAACAGTGTTCTATCAAGTGAAAATGAATCTTTAAGACAAAGAATATCATTAGGGATAGAAGAGGTGTGCTTAATATCGTCTGTTTGGTCCCCTAGTAAATCAGCATATCAGTAAGTTACATTATGATGTTATATATAACAAGTATAACATATGTTATATCATATAATATACATATTTTACTTTTATATTTTAATATAACATAATATCAATATGTTAGCATTGTTTAGATCTGATTAACGGGTGTATGTTTACTGTATTAACTTATCTGCTTTTGTATGTTTAAGAGTTTCATAATAAAAGTTCCACTTCATTTAACAAAAAAATCATTGGATGCTTCTAAAAATGGAGATCACTGCTTCATATCAAAGAGTCTGATTCATCAGCCCTGGGCTAGAAAAACAATTGTAATTTATAATACAACCTTTTCTTTTCCCCTGTGATGCTTAAATTTGCAAACAAACATAAACAAAACAAAAAACCCAAAATCAAAAAGCCCCACTAGAGGAGAAATTACTCACATTGAAACTGCTTATTAAGTATAAAGCACTTTGTAACTGTTTGTGGTTTTGTTATTATTCTTGTTACCTAGAGTTTCCCCTTCTGTTTAGACTTCCAATAACTGGAAGATAAACTAAGTAAAATATGATAACTGAAAAGTAGAGTTTGACATTTTCAGTTACCCTTCCTTTTCCTTTTTCCTTGTTTTCTACAATTAGATTTTAGCATTTATCAAACATCTATAAGTTCCTAAGTTATATTAAGAAAACAAGGGAGGGAATAATTTATATATGGCACAGCCCTTCTTCTCAGGTATTACAATCCATAATAATATGAACTGCTAAAATATGCAAAATACACAGGTTAAGTTAGTAATTAAACTATAACTTAAAAAGCAAGAATAAAAACAATTCTTACCTGGGTTCTTTCTAGTTGACAAGGTGGCATTTTCTTAGTGTGAGTCATATGACATTTTAAGGAACTGCTATTAAAATTACTTAATCACCTAAAATTGTTTAATCCCTTGTGTGGTCACTGATATGGAAAAGTCTCAAACAGGATTAAAGCAGGGTTCTGTTGCACATCACTGTGTTTTTGTGTGAAAGGTGATGACATGTTTCTCTGCCTCTTCTCCATGTCTTAAGGGAACAGCAGCAGCACTAGGATGCTGGCAAGTCAGTGTCTCTGATTACCACCACTGAGGCTTCTGAGAGCAGTTGCATAGCAGCAGTCTTATTTCAGTTACCAATCATGCCCTGATAGCCAAGTTCAGCCTTCAGGGGTTACTCCAATTTGCAGGTGGTGAACAACTTTTATTGTTATCTTAATATTTACCAAGCTCTAGAGAAAGACACCATTTGGCTTTTTCTCTTTCACTGGCAGTTGCTAATTTTAAGCCTTATTTTGACCAAAAATAGTGAGTACCAACTACTTAAAGTAAGTCATTTTAGTTGTAGCAATTGCTATGATGATATAGTTGTTTAAAATGATATGCTTTTTATTATTTTTAAGAATTGTAGATGGTAGCAACCGCAATCCAAAGGAGAATTGTATGAAGTAGGATTTGTTTGGAGGGTTTTATTTGTGTTCTTTCAGATTAGGTTGGTATCAGAAGGGTGAAATCAAGTTTATTTGTGGTCTTCTCCTTTGTTTCCATTTATGATACAGGATTTTTAGGGTACATTTATAGGAGCATCATTTACCCTTCAAATTAACATAAGACATAGATATCATAACTTTTTGTGAAAGAGAGAGAAACATTTTCCTTATTGGCATCCATCTATTTTTAAATTTTATATTTGGGTTTTTCTTCTCAGTGACCACAGAATCAGTTACATATAAAAGTAATTTCAAAAGGATTTCAGTTTTACTCTAGTTTAATTATAGAGATAGGAGCCTTAGGAGCAAATTTTTCTAAGTCACATGTCACATTAGTGGGGTTTTTGGTTTGTTTTCCTTTTTTCTCTCATATTTTTGAAATGTTATACTGCATTTTTGCCTCTGTGGTATATAATTCTATAATAAGATGTGTGTAGAAATTAAGTATAGTACACATGGGGGAAATGCATTATATTATAGTGCCTAGAGTATTTGAAGAGAAATTAGAATGTGGAGAATTAGTACAGTATGATGGTTAAAAAGCAAGCATTCCAGAGTCAGACTGCCTGAACTTGGAGTTTTACTTTGTGACTTAGCAGCTGTGTGACTCGGGAAAAGTCAGATAGCTTCTCTGTATCTCTGCTATTGATATATAGTTGATGAAGAAAATGAACTCTTCATATATTGTGCATTCTTGCTCAAAATTACATTAAATTTTCATAGGTAAAAAGTATTTCTCTCAGAAAAGCAAATGCTTATTTATTTATGACTGCTTGGAATGGTCTTGTCTCTCATTGTTATTTCCTTAGAAGTCAGAGTGAAAGGTGAGGTCCTTACTGTGGCCTACAGGATCTGCACACTGTACCCCCTACCCCAGTACCAGGACCAACACCAGCCTGCTACCTCTCTGACCTCATTTCCCACAACCCTTCCTACTGCTTTCTCCATTCCAGCCACACTGACTTCTTGGCTCTTTCTTGATCACACTAGGCATACTTTTGCCTTAAAGCCTTTGCTGAGCCTAGTCCTGTTGCCTAGAGTGCTTTTCCCTTCCAGCATCTGCTAACTCAAGGCTAACTCACCTCCTCTTCTTTACTCAATATAATCCTTCTCCATAAGGTCTACCATGACCACTTTGTATTCCCAACCCTCTTTACATAGCTCTGTTTTTCTACAGTGCTTGTCTTTTGCTAACTTATTTTGTTCTTTGTTTATCGTCTGTCTCCTTCCACTGGTATATAAGAATAATGAAAGCGAAGATTTTTGGTTGTTCACTGATTATCTCAAGTGCCTCAAGTATCTGGCAAATAAATATATGCACAAATGAAACTTTTTAAGTACTAGCAATATATTGGGTTTAAATTCTAACTCCTCACCTATTAACTGTGTTACCTCAAGCAAGTTACTGAATACCTGCTTTGTGGAGTTGTTACATGGATTAAATGGTATCACATATTGGAAAGCACCTGGCCAGTGCTTGATAGCCAGGAAGCCTTCAGTAAATTCATTCAGCCAACAAATGTTTATTGAACATTTAGGATATACCAAGTATCATTTATAGGCACTGGCATACATCACAGAACAAAATAGCCCCAAATCCCAGATATTGTGGAATTTTTTTCTAGTTTCCTTCCCTTCCTTTGTTGTGTTAGTTTCTAGGAGGAAAGACTCATGATTTCACCTAGCCTGTTCAGTAGTCTCTCATCCTAGATTTATATTCAATTAATACTTATAGGTACCCATTTTCCATTATTTTAAAACTACTTTTGCATTCAGTTATCTTATTCTTTGGGATGGCCTTAGGAAGAGGATTTTTTAATCCTCATTTTACAGATAAGCAATCTGAAACTTAGAAGCTGTGACTTATCCAAGGTCTTTCAGCTAGGAGAAATTGGAGCCAGGATTTGAAGCCACACTTCCTGATTGAGTTCCTTGTTCTTTCCGTGGTGGCAGTTGTAGCAGAAACACCATGATGGCTTTTATTCATTTCACTGCCTATTTTATTTCAGTTCTACGAACATATATTGAGCCCCTACTAAAGGCCAGATATCAGCCCTGCCTTGGGGATGCAAAAATTGTTTAGTCCCTGTCCTGTGGCGTTCAGAGTTTAGCAGGGAAGTCTGTTGACACATCAGTGGGAATGCAGTGTGCTAAATGTAAGGCTGGCTCTATTTATAGATTCTTGGAAGCACATAGGAGGGGCACCTAATCTAGAGCAGGGTCAGGACATGCCAAAATAGACACCTTAGAAGAGATCATGCCTGAGCTGAGTCTGAAAGGATAACTTAACCAGGAAAAAGGGAGGGAATATGAACAGTAGCATAGATTCATGATGACTATAGAGAATTGGAGGCTTTTAGGTTTGCTGGCGTGTAAAGCATGAAGCAGGGAATGGTCAGGGGCCGGCTAGAGAAGTTAGTAGCTACCAGATGATACCGTATTCTACAGGGAGAACCCTTACCAGGACCACTCTTTTAGGTACCTATAGGTCAAGTATCCACCCCGGTCCACTCAGCTATAGCCAGGGCTCTTCATGGTACAGAGCATACTGACCTGTATGTAAGGAATTGCTCAGAAGGGGCCCGTGGGAAAGAGGGCATACCATATACTCTGAGGCTTCCCAGAGGGAATAATGTTGCTGGAAGGCTCAGTGCATGGTTGGTCCAGGCAGAGGCATAGTAAAAGCCAAGCCAAGCTTGGAGATAGTGACTATTTAGTGGCATCAGCCCATTCAGCTATGTGATCTTCCTGGACAGCCTGATCATGGGACCAGATTTTAAACATTGATTCAGTTTTGATTTTGGATAGCTGATCATTAAGGGAATGGAGGTTATTGGTGATTAAATAGCTTCAGATAATTGGTCCGGGAGTCTTGGTTGAATAGGGAGAAAAGCAGGATCACGGAGAAAAACGGGGTGGTCAAGAGACTAGCGGTTTCTATGAGGTTGGAGAGTAGATGTATTTGGAGAAAGACATACCTCGTCCGGAAGAAAAGTCAGAAAGAAGAGTATGACTGTCTAAGGTGTCTGAGGTGAGGGATCTGAATAATGATAATATCTAGGGCGTGGTTCTAGGAGTGAGTGGCTGGAGAGGAGGTTAAAGGTTATTGGAGTTAAGGAATTGTGAAGCTAGCATATTAGATGGATCACTACGCAGTTATTTACTAGCATGGTGCTAGGAGCTAAGAGACAGAGAAATATTGCAAGCTGGGGGCTAAAGTCCTTAATGAATAAAGGAGAGTGAAAGAGAGATTAATACATGAGAACGGCAAAGAGTGTGATAAAGGGTATTAAATCAAGGTCATATGAACCTCAAAGAATATGCTTTACTCCAAACCATTATTTTATGGAATAAAGGTTTGGAAGCAGTCATAATAAGCTAGGAAAACCCCAGCTCCTCTTTCTAGTACCATTGAATATTGGTTAGGGAGAATGGAAAACGTCTATCAAATAGGGCTGTAAGCTAAACAGTCTTCTTGGGTGAAAACCATGTTTCAGTTATATCAAGGAAATGAAAACAGAATTTTGTAGTAGATTCTACTACCTCCATGAAATCTCACTGACCACTTAGGGCAGTCTTACACTTTCCCTTATCTATATTACTTAAACAACCATAATTTTATGTATATACTTCTGAGGTATTTACTGAGCACTTATTAAGCTTTAGACTCTGTGGTCGATGTTAAGATAGATATAGCATTATACCTTTCCTCAAAAGTTTAAGGGCCAAAGGGAAAAATAATTATACATGAATAGCAGGACAAATCACCTTTCCAATCTTATTTTTCACTACTACTAATCATTTACCCACCAAACTAAATCTACTTAGTGTATACCCTGTGTATTGTTACCTCCATAACGTTTTTCATTCTATGCTCCATACAATACCCTTGCTACTCAACACCCCCAAACTCAAATCATGTCTGCCCTTTGGAACTAGCATATACCACTTCTTCCAAACAATTTCCCTTTGTTTTGACAAACTCCTGAAATAATTTCCTATGTACCTCTCTAAACTAATACCATGTTTCATCAATTCTAAAATGCACATTTTTTCACATTTTAACATCTCTGTAGATTACTCTCTTTTTTCCCCAATAAAAATTGAACTTTATTGAATTTATTTTTTTTATAGAGCAGGTTCTTACTAGTTAGCCATTTTATACATATTGGTGTATATATGTCAATCCCAATTGCCCAATTCATCACACCACCATCCTCCCCTGCCACTTTCCCCCCTTGGTGTCCGTACATTTGTTCTCTGCATCTGTGTCTCAATTTCTGCCCTGCAAACCAGTTCACCTGTACCATTTTTCTAGGTTCCACATATACGCGTTAATATACAATATTTGTTTTTCTCTTTCTGACTTACTTCACTCTGTATGACAGTCTCTAGATCCATCCACGTCTCTACAAATGACCCAATTTCGTTCCTTTTTATGGCTGGGTAATATTCCATTGTATATATGTACCACATCTTTATCCATTCACCTGCCAATGGGCATTTAGGTTGCTTCCATGACCTGACTATTGTAAATAGTGCTGAAATGAACATTGGGGTGCATGTGTCTTTTTGAGTTATGGTTTTCTCTGGGTATATACCCAGTAGTGAGCTTGCTGGGTAATATGCTAATTCTATTTTTACTTTTCTAAGGAACCTCCATACTGTTCTCCATAGTGGCTGTATCAATTTACATTCCCATCAACAGTGCAAGAGGGTTCCATTTTCTCCACACCCTCTCCAGCATTTGTTGTTTGTAGATTTTCTGATGATGCCTATTCTAACTGGTGTGAGGTGATACCTCATTATAGTTTTGATTTGCATTTCTCTAATAGTTAGTGATGTTGAGCAGCTTTTCATGTACTTCTTGGCCATCTGTATGTCTTCTTTGGGGAAATCTCTATTTAGGTCTTCTGCCCATTTTTGGATTGAATTCTTTGTTTTTTTAATATTGAGCTGCATGAGCTGTTTATATATTTTGGAGATTAATCCTTTGTCCATTGATTCATTTGCAAATATTTTCTCCCATTCTGAAGGTTGTCTTCTCATCTTGTTTGTAGTTTCCTTTGCTGTGCAAAAACATTTAAGTTTCATTAGGTCCCATTTGTTTATTTTTGTTTTTATTTCCATTACTCTAGGAGGTGGATCAAAAAAGATCTTGCTGTGATTTATGTCAAAGAGTGTTCTTCCTATGTTTTCCTCTAAGGGTTTCATACCGTCCTGTCTTACATTTAGGTCTCGAATCCATTTTGAGTTTATTTTTGTGTATGGTGTGAGGGAGTGTTCTAATTTCATTCTTTTACATGTAGCTGTCCAGTTTTCCCAGAACCACTTATTGAACAGACTGTCTTTTCTCCATTGTATATCCTTGCCTCCGTTGTCATAGGTTAGTTGACCACAGGTGTGTGGGTTTGTCTCTGGGCTTTCTATCCTGTTCCATTGATCTATATTTCTGTTTCTGTGCCAGTACCATATTGTCTTGATTACTGTAGGTTTGTAGTATAGTCTGAAGTCTGGGAGCCTGATTCCTCCAGCTCTTTTTTTTTCCCTCAAGACTGTTTGGCTATTCGGGGTCTTTTGTGTCTCCATACAATTTTAAGTTTTTTTGTTCTAGTTCTGTAAAAAATGCCATTGGTAATTTGATAGGGATTGCATTGAATCTGTAGATTGCTTTGGGTAGTATAGTCATTTTCACAATGTTGATTCTTCCAATCCATAAACATGGTATATCTCTCCATCTGTTTGTATCCTCTTTAATTTCTTTCAGTGTCTCATATTTTTCTGCATACAGGTCTTTTGTCTCCCTAAGTAGGTTTATTCCTAGGTATTTTATTCTTTTTGTTGCAGTGGTAATGGGAGTGTTTCCTTAATTTCTCTTTCAGATTTTTCATCGTTAGTGTATAGGAATGCAAGAGATTTCTGTGCATTAATTTTGCATCCTGAAACTTTACCTAATTAATTGATTAACTCTAGTAGTTTTCTGGTGGCATCTTTAGGATTCTCTATGTATAGTATCATGTCATCTGCAGACAGTGACAGTTTTACTTCTTCTTTTCCAATTTGTATTTATTTTTCTTCCCTGATTCTCGTAGCTAGGACTTCCAAAACTATGTTAAATAATAGTGGTGAGAGTGGACATCCTTGTCTTGTTCCTGATCTTAGAGGAAATGCTTTCAGTTTTTTACTATTGAGAATGATGTTTGCTGTGGGTTTGTCATATATGGCCTTTATTATGTTGAGGTAGGATCCCTCTATGCCCACTGTCTGGAAAGTTTTTATCATAAATGGGTATTGAATTTTGTCAGAAGCCTTTTCTGCATCTGTTGAGATGATCATATGGTTTTTCCTCTTCAATTTGTTAATATGGTGTATCACATTGATTGATTTGCATATATTGAAGAATCCTTGCATCCCTGGGATAAATCCCACTTGGTCATGGTGTATGATCCTTGTAATGTGTTTTTGGATTTGGTTGGCTAGTATTTTGTTGTGGATTTTTGCATCTATATTCATCAGTGATATTGGTCTGTAATTTTCACTTTTTGTAGTCTCTTTCTCTGGCTTTGGTATCAGGGTGATGGTGGCCTCATAGAATGAGTTTGGGAGTGTTCCTTCCTCTGCAATTTTTTGGAAGAGTTTGAGAAGGATGGGTGTTAGCTCATCTCTAAATGTTTGATAGAATTCACCTGTGAAGCCATCTGGTCCTGGACTTTTGTTTGTTGGAAGATTTTTAATCCCAGTTTCAATTTCATTACTTGTGATTGGTCTGTTCGTATTTTCTGTTTCTTCCTGGCTCAGTCTTTGAAGGTTATACCTTTCTAAGAATCTGTCCATTTCTTCCAGGTTGTCCATTTTATTGGCATAGAGTTGCTTGTAGTAGTCTCTTAGGATGCTTTGTATTTCTGCGGTGTCTGTTGTAACTTCTCCTTTTTCATTTATAATTTTATTGATTTGAGTCCTCTCCCTCTTTTTCTTCATGAGGCTAGCTAATGGTTTATCAATTTTGTTTATCTTCTCAAAGAACCAGCTTTTAGTTTTATTGATCTTTGCTATTGTTTTCTTTGTTTCTGTTTCATTTATTTCTGCTCTGATCTTTATGATTTCTTTCCTTCTTCTAACTTTGGGTTTTGTTTGTTCTTCTTTCTGTAGTTCCTTTAGGTGTAAGGTTAGATTGTTTATTTGAGATTGTTCTTGTTTCTTGAGGTAAGCTTGTATAGCTATAAATTTCCCTCTTAGAACTGCTTTGGCTGCATCCCATAGGTTTTGGATCGTCGTGTTTGCATTGTCGTTTGTCTCTAGGTATTTTTTTATTTCCTCTTTGATTTCTTCAGTGATCTCTAGGTTATTTAGTAACATATTGTTTAGCCTCTATGTGTTTGTGTTTTTTTCCCTGTAATTCATTTCGAATCTCATAGCATTGTGGTCAGAAAAGATGCTTGATATGATTTCAGTTTTCTTAAATTTACTGAGGCTTGATTTGTGACCCAAGATGTGATCTGTCCTGGAGAATGTTCCATGTGCACTTGAGAAGAAAGTGTAAGCTGCTGGTTTTGGATGGAATGTCCTATAAATATCAACTAAATCTGTCTGGTCTGTTGTGTCATTTAAAGCTTCTGTTTCCTTATTTATTTTCATTTTGGACGATCTGTCCATTGGTGTAAGTGAGGTGTTAAAGTCCCCCACTATGATTGTGTTGCTGTCGATTTCCTCTTTTACAGCTGTTAGCAGTTGCCTTATATATTGAGGTGCTCCTATGTTGGGTGCATATATATTTATAATTGTTATATCTTCTTCTTGGATTGATCCCTTGATGATTATGTAGTGTCCTTCCTTGTCTCTTGTAACATTCTTTATTTTAAAGTCTATTTTATCTTATATGACTATTGCTACTCCAGCTTTCTTTTGATTTCCATTTGCATGGAATATCTTTTTCCATCCCCTCACTTTCAGTCTGTATGTGTCCCTTGGTCTGACATGGGTCTCTTGTAGACAGCATATATATGGGTGTTGTTTTTGTATCCATTCAGCAAGCCTGTGTCTTTTGGTTGGAGGATTTAATCCATTCACGTTTAAGGTAGTTATCGATGTGTATGTTCCTGTGACCATTTTCTTAATTGTTATGGGTTTGTTTTTGTAGGTCGTTTTCTCCTCTTGTGTTTCCCACTTAGAGAAATTCCTTTAGCATTTGTTGTAGAGCTGGTTTGGTGGTGCTGAATTCTCTTAGCTTTTGCTTGTCTGTAAAGCTTTTGATTTCTCCATCAAATCTGGATGAGATCCTTGCCAGGTAGAGTAATCTTGGTTGTAGCTTCTTCCCTTTCATCACTTTAAACATGTCATGCCACTCCCTTCTGGCTTGTAGAGTTTCTGCTGAGAAATCAGCTGTTAATCTTATGGGAGTTCCCTTGTATGTTATTTGTCATTTTTCCCTTGCTGCTTTCAATAATTTTTCTTTGTCTTTAATTTTTACCAGTTTGATTACTATGTGTCTCGGCATGTTTCTCCTTGGGTTTATCCTGTATGGGACTCACTGCGCTTCCTGGACTTGGGTGGCTATTTCCTTTCCCACGTTAGGGACATTTTCACCTATAATCTCTTCAGATATTTTCTCTGGTCCTTTCTCTCTTCTCCTCTGGGACCCCTATAATGTGAATGTTGTTGTGTTTAATGTTGTCTCAGAGGTTTCTTAGGCTGTCTTCTTTTCTTATCCGTTCTTCTGCCTCCATTATTCTGCTATTGATTCCTTCTAGTGTAGTTTTCATTTCAGTTATTGTATTGTTCATCTCTGTTTATTTGTTCTTTAATTCTTCTAGTTCTTTGTTAAACATTTCTTGCATCTTCTCAATCTTTGCCTCCATTCTTTTTCTGAAGTCCTGGATCATCTTCACTATCTTTATTCTGAATTCTTTTTCTGGAAAGTTGCCTATCTCCACTTCATTTAGTTGTTTTTCTGGGGTTTTATCTTGTTCCTTCATCTGGTACATAGCCCTCTGCCTTTTCATCTTGTACATAGCCCCTCTGCCTTTTCATCTTGTCTATCTTTCTGTGAATGTGGTTTTTATTCCACAGGCTGCAGGATTGTCATTCTTCTTGCTTCTGCTGTCTGCCTTCTGGTGGATTAGGCTATCTAAGGGGCTTATGCACATTTCCTGATGGGAGGGACTGGTGGTGGGTAGAGCTGGCTCTTGCTCTGGTGGGCAGAGCTCAGTAAAACTTTAATCCACTTGTCTCCTGATGGTGGGGCTGGGTTCCCTCCCTGTTGGTTGTTTGGCCTGAGGTGACCAACACTGGGACCTACCCGGGCTCTTTGGTGGGGCTAATGGCAGACTGTGGGAGGGCTCACGCCAAGGAGTACTTCCCAGAACTTCTGCTGCCAGTGTCCTTGTCCTCACAGTGAGACACAGCCACGCCCCACCTCTGCAGGAGACCCTCCAACACCAGCAGGTAGGCCTGGTTCAGTCTCCTACGGCTCCTTCTCCTGGCTCCCGATGCGCACACTACTTTGTGTGTGCCCTCCAAGAGTGGAGTCTCTGTTTCCCCCAGTCCTGTTGAAATCCTGCAATCAAATTCCGCTAGCCTTCAAAGTCTGATTCTCTAGGAATTCTTCCTCCCGTTGCCTGACCCCCAGGTTGGGAAGCCTGACGTGCGACTCTGAACCTTCACTCCAGTGGGTGGACTTCTGGTATAAGTGTTCTCTAGTTTGTGAGTCACTGACCCAGCAGTTATGGGATTTGATTTTATTGTTATTGCGCCCCTCCTACCGTCTCACTGTGGCTTCTCCTTTGTCTTTGGATGTGGGGTATCTTTTTTGATCAGTTCCAGTGTCTTCCTGTCAATGATTGTTCAGCAGTTAGCTGTGGTTCCAGTGCTCTCGTAAGAGGGAGTGAGAGCATGTCCTTCTACTCCGCCATCTTGAACCAGTCTCCCTCACATTACTCTTTTATCATATGCCATTTGTCATCAACGTTTTTGAAAGAAAGAATATATCATGGTATTCTGTGGAAAAACATGAACAACAGGTACTCTGAGTCAAAATATAGTTCAGAAGAATGAAGATGCTTTAGGGATACCTTAACTGATTTTGTATATATTCTTTTTGTGTGTACACTGTGGTATATGACAAAACCAGCCAAAGTAAGTCTTTAAAAAACTTATTTAATACAAAATAAAAATTTTAAGTGGTAAGGCATTGTTATAGTTTAATTGGCTGCTTTTTTCTTTGTATACATAAAATAATGGTGTGACTTACAATCACTGGTGTCCTAGATTCAAAGAAATATGATAGTGTTATTTTGTGATTAAATATGCCAGGCATTAAGAGCATGTACCTTCCCAATACATGTTGTGTCATTTATATTTGTATTTATTTCTAATCTTATATTAAACTACAGGCTCTTTGAGGGCAGAGTTTGTGTTTGTTTTATCTTTGTTTCCCTTACAACACCTAGTACGATGCTTTATAACATATACACATAAAATAAATACTTAATAAATAAATGGATTAAAATATGAAGTATTATACAATAAGTACCACAGGAAGGTAAAGTACTATATGAGTGAACATCTACTAGTAAATTCTCAATTAACTGCTTAACTGTAGTGTGTTAGAACTGTATTTATATATAGTATTTGGTCCAGTCCTTAGGCTGAATCTCAACTTAGGCCAGTGGTTTTTGAACCAACTATAAATGATCCTAATAGAATTCTATAAATTTAGGTCTGGTTTGCTGACTACATTTACAAGGAAATGTGGTGACTCATCTTGATTGAATCATAGAAAGTAGTAAATAAAGCCTTTGCCTTAGAGAACAGATGACAGTGACTTTCCCTAATGATGCTAAGATTATACAGGAGATCAGGCAAAATGCCTGTCTCTAAGAAATATAGTACTTTTTTTTTTTTTTTCCAGTACGCGGGCCTGTCACTGTTGTGGCCTCTCCCGTTGCGGAGCACAGGCTCCAGACACGCAGGCTCAGTGGCCGTGGCTCATGGGCCCAGCCGCTCCGTGGCATGTGGGATCTTCCCGGACCGTGGCACGAACCCGTGTCCCCTGCATCGGCAGGCGGACTCTCAACCACTGCACCACCAGGGAAGCCCAGAAATATAGTACTTTAAAAAATAGCCCTGTTTTTTTTCCCTCCAATCAATCTCAATACACCTACAATAAAAAACAGCCTGGGGAATAAAGAACAGCTTAAGTAATTATGTCTATGTGATATTTTCTAGTTTTTACCCTTATTCTTTGGGCTATAAGTACAAGAAATAACATTAGCATTTTTCTTCAGTCAGCTAAATAGCTCTACTTCTGATTCAAATAAGTTTGTTTCCATTTTTTCTCTAGCAGTGCTTGCGTGTTTACTTGGCATGGAAAAGCACTGTGGTAGTCCACACTACTGTTCACTAAATATCTCTTTCTAGATACATTATAGGATTGTACATTCTTTCCCTGTTGAAGTTAGGTGTGGTCATGTGACTTTTTTGTCCAATAAAATGAGACCACTAATGACATGAAGCTTTAAGAGCAAGTATAAAATTTACCACACTTCCTTTATCCTGAGGCAGCAACTAATAGAAGCACAAAGATGGAGCCTCCCTTAGCCTAAGTCCCTGAGTGAGGACAGCATTGTGCCAGGTCCCCGTCATATTTGACCTGCTCATAGACACATAGTACATTTTGTGCCAGTAAGATTGTGGGGTTATTAGATAAGCATAACCTAGCTTATCATGATTAATATAGTCTTCACCCCAAAACAGTGGGCTTTAATGGTAACTAAAAGAATATAACAGATTTGATGTGCTGGTATTGGCCTAGTCTTTTTTTTTCTTCCTTATGGAAATATTTATTGTACACAGCTTCTATAAGCTAATATTCATTACAAGGTGATTAGAGTCAATTCCATACATCAAAGCACTTTTCTTTGAATTATAGTCTTTTGTCAAGACATTTTGATATACTTCTATAAGATGTCCTTTCATCTGCCAACAGTAGAACTACCAATTCATTCTTGCATTTATTCTTTTATTCAACAAACTTTTTTGAATGCCCATTATTTGCCAGGTGCTAAGACTAGGAAGATGTTCAAGGCACTCTAGATAGTTTGGTGGAAGTGGCAGAAGGTAAGCAGGGCTAAAAACTATAAGGCACTTTGTTCTTCTGAAGTCTGGGTGCTTCACTGGTTTCATACATGATACATACCTGTTTCATTTTAAAATAGTTAAACTACATTTAAAATTTAACTTCACAAGTACCATATCCAAGGTGACATAGATCAGATTTTGCCACTGCTGAGACCACCAACATATTACCTTAGAAGTTAGAAGTTTCTTTACCATAGCTAGTATAGAAACTGTTTAAGAAATAAGAAATTAAGTGCCATCTAAAAGTTTAATTCTTGGGCTTCCCTGGTGGCACAGTGGTTGAGAGTCCGCCTGCCGAGGCAGGGGACTCAGGTTCGTGCCCCGGTCTGGGAGGATCCCACATGCCACGGATCGGCTGAGCCCGTGAGCCATGGCCGCTGAGCCTGCGCGTCCGGAGCCTTTGCTCCGCAGCGGGAGAGGCCACAGCAGTGAGAGGCCTGCGTACCACAAAAAAAAAAGTTTAATTCTTGACATATATACACCATCAAATGTAAAATAGATAGCTAGTGGGAAGCAGCTGCATAGCACAGGGAAAGCAGCTTGGTGCTTTGTGACTACCTAGAGGGGTGGGATAGGGAGGGTGGGAGGGAGACGCAAGAGGGAAGAGATATGGGGATATATGTATACATATAGCTGATTCACTTTGTTATACAGTAGAAACTAACACAACACTGTAAGGCAATTATACTTCAATAAAGATGTTTAAAAATAAATAAATTTTTTAAAAGTTTAATTCTCCCAATTATCAGAGAAGAAAAAAATTTTTATCACATTATCAGGTAGTTTCCAGCAGCTGTATTTTACAAATTAAAAAATTAAAAGCTGAATTCTGTTTCTGGTCTTCATTATAAGAATCTGAGTATCTTTTGCAAAGGCAGTGCAGATGAGTTAGGAGACAGCAAGGTTCCCTTTTGATTCTTCTTCCCATCACTTTCTGCCTTTTCATTCTAGGGGTTCTTCAGCAAGCGCCTGAAAGGCTCCATCAAGAGGACCAAAAGCCAATCAAAGCTTGACCGAAACACGAGCTTTCGGCTTCCCTCCCTTCGCAATACAGATGACAGGTAGGAGTTCACTTGCCTAAAACAAAGAAAGAAATTTTACAGTGCATTTTGATAAGGCATTTTGGTCTTCATTAACTTTGCATCAATGATAGTTGGAAAGATCTGATACAAAATTTACTTTTTTGTCTTGCTCATATTGAGGCAAGGTACAAAATATTGGCTTAAATATCCAACCAGTTTAAAAATCTTACAATATTGGAGAGTGTGTGGACACCTAAGAACTAATTTAAGAATCGGTTGTGCTGTTTCTGTCGAATCAAGTTCTAGTGGTCAGAGGTGTATCTTTCTTTTGTAGGATGACCATAAGGGATGATGATGGCTATAGCTAACATTTTTTGAGCACTGTACTAAGTGCTTTATATGCATTTTCTTGTTTAATCTTAATAATAACCCTGTAAGAGAAATATTAATATTATCACCATTTTATAGATGACAAGTCTGAGGAACAGAGAAGTTAAGTAATCTTGCCCAAGGTTATACTGCTTAGTAAATAGCAAAAATGGTATTTAAACTTGGGCAATTTGGCTCTGAGAACCCATGGTCTTCACTGCTGCATTGTTCATTGTGTATAGTATATGGACTCAGTCTCATTAATTTGCAGTCACATCTAGAAGATATGTATGAAAAGGAAGCCTGGATTTCAATAATTAGGACTACCAGCTTAAGCAAACCTCAAATGCGTGGCTTGCTAAGGATAACAACCCTCTAAAATGATTGAATGTATGCTAGGACACATTTGTAATACTTCACGTCTCTACAATGTTCAAAATTTAGGAAATGGTACTTGTTGTGTCTTGACACATCACCACCATCACCAGTATTTATTGAGTGCTTACTCTGTGCCAAGTATTTTTAATGTAGTATCTTATGTGATACAGCCCTAGATACTATTATTATCCTCATTTTACAGATAAGGAACTAAGGCAAAAGAGACTGAGAAACTTGCCCATGGTCACACAGCTAAGAGTAGAGCTTTGATTTAAACTCATGTCTGCCTTTCATAATTATACTCTTATTTATACTTGGGTGTATGTTTTTTTTTTTTTTTTACTTTTGGTAATAAGTCCATTATTTCCAGTTATCTGCATAACAAACAGAAATATAGATTATAATCTCTATAACGGCAGATTATAGATTTGCCAGGCAGAGAATTACTCTCGTTTTATATGTGAAGTAACTTGTCCCCCATACTGAGTTGATAAGAGGCTACTGCTTTATCAGCTCTTCTTATCCCTGAACCACGTTAGAGGTGTTCTGTGAAATTTGCAAGTATGTTCAATTTGCGGTGTAATTGTATTGTTAAATATGTCTTTTATACCTTTTTGTTTTAAGGTAATCATTAAAAAAAGATCTTTTATTCTCATATTTTTCCCTTAGATTTTACTCTATAGCACAGGGAACTATATATATATAACTGAATCACTTTGTTGTACAGCAGAAATTAACACACTATAAATCAACTATACATCTATTTTTTAAAATTACTTTTATCATTCACACAACCGTTTACATTTTATCAGTATGATGGATGAATAGTAATAATAAACACATATACAGTATGTACTATGTGCCATACACTGTTCTAAGCACTTTACATAAATGAAGTCATTTAATCAACACAACAACCCTAGTTACAGTCATGACCTCATTTTGAAGATGAGAAAACTGAAACAGAGAAATTAGTAATTTGCACAAGTTCACACAGCTTAGAAGATGGCAGTACTGTGGTTCCAATCCAAGAATTCTAGCTCTTGAGTCTACATTTTTTAATTTATGCTATATTGCCTCTCACAAAAAAGGCAGGTGGGGGGCATTTCTTTGTTTTAATTTGTAGTTACCTAATGCCTACTAAGTTGAACATCTTTTCACAAGTTTTCTTCTTCTATGACTTGATTATTCATCCCTTTGCCATTTTCTATTGAGCTATTTGTCCTTTTTCTTATGCTTTGAAGTAGTGCTTATTATTACTAGGGATTGTAAGCCACTATTATGCACGTTGTTAAAATTTTCTTCCAGTCTGTTTCTTGTGTTTTTAAATCATGTCTCTGAATTATATAGAAGTTTTAGATTTTCATTTGGTCCAACATGTCGGTCTTTTTCTTTGTTGGCTTACCTGGCCAAATTTGACCAGAACACTGAACTCAAGAAGTCAGGGATCTCTTTCTCATTAAATTTCTCATTATGATGCTGTTCAAATCACTATATCTTACTTCTTCAGGAGGAGGAAATATTCTGCCTGGGGTATTAGGAGGATAATGAAGTAGTGATCATGATATTTTGAATTCTTCAGGCTTTTTGATAACAACAAACCTTATCTGCACTCATTACATTTTAAAAAGATAAAATTATCCTCACAAGGTCTGAGTTACTGCTTTCAGATGGCAGAAAAACAGTTGTAAATGAGTTGATTTCATCTAAAGAAGGTTTACTACATATGATAAGTAAGCTTTTCTGTGCAAAAGAACATAGGGTATTTTAACATGCAGACCTAATTGATCAAAAAGACCCTCCAGGTTTGTCTAGCCCAGTGATCTGCAAGTCGTAGACTCTGCTCTAAGGCCCTGATGGAATTTGGTACCAATGTTGCTTTGGGGATCAATTTATGATGATGCTTAAACTCAGAATTTCCTTTGTGAAGTTGTGGGGCATTGGCATAAGGAGTAAAACTTTGCCAAATAATTTTAAGAACCAAATTTCTTGATACACAGTAACATATCTAATTGTGACAGTTATGTACAGACTAGAAAGCCATTTGCTACCAGGGAATATAGAGTACTAAAGACACAGCCCCAACCTCAAGGTGTCCAGTAGAAGAAGTAAATACTCAGGAAGAAATGGTATAGGGGAGGGGAGATTACTTCTTGTTAGGTGGACCAAGAAAGACCTTAGAGGGCAGTGGCCTGTGAGTTGAACCTTAAAAAAGCAGGTATAATTTGAACTGAGAAACAGACACATGGAAAGAGCATTCCTCAGAATGGAAATAATGAGCAAAAGAAGAAAACAGGAAACTACAGAGCTTGAAAAGAAATACTGAATAGTTCATGGTATATAAAGGAGTGAGGTAGGAAATGATTGGAAAGGTAAAGTTCCAGTTTTTACATTGATAGGTAAAAAACTTTGTGTGTTTTTGTCTTACAAATGACTCAGTGTAAGAAACAGAAATATGAACTCCATCTTTGATGAAACTAGGATAAATCTGAATGATAGATTACTTAAAATTAGAGGAAGATCAGGGCTTCCCTGGTGGCGCAGTGGTTGAGAGTCCGCCTGCCGATGCAGGGGACACGGGTTCGTGCCCTGGTCCGGGAAGATCCCACGTGCCGCGGAGTGGCTAGGCCCGTGAGCCATGGCTGCTGAGCCTGCGCGTCCAGAGCCTGTGCTCTGCAACAGGAGAGGCCACAACAGTGAGAGGCCCGCGCACCGCAAAAAAAGAAAAAATTAGAGGAAGATCAGACGTAGTTGCCTGCAGAAGGAAATTCTGAAAAAATGTCTATCGCTTAATGATTCAGATCAGTTGCTAATTAACAGATACTCAAAACAGTAATGGCTTAAACAAAGTAAAGTTATATTTTCCTCACCTATAAGAAGTCTGAGGGTGGGCAGTCTAGGACTAAGGGTTCAGGGCTCTTTGTGGGCTTTTTCCTCTGCCATTCTCAAGATCTTCAAGGATCTCTTTATGAACACAAGTTAGGTACTGGAGCTCCAGCCATAGCACCCATGTTTCAGGTACCAGAAAAGAGGGGCCCATAAAAGGACACCTGTCTTCCAACCAAGTTATCTCCCTTTAGAGCAATTTCCCTGAAACCTCACCCAGTGGCTTCTCATTGTCACTTTTATCTGCAAGAGAGACTGGGAACTGTTATACATGGGTACGTTGTTGCCCCCAATAATACAAGAGTCTGTTATTAAGGAAGGAGGAAAAGATGGGCATTAGGAAGACAGCTAGCATCTCTAACAGAAGAAAGAGATTGATTTACCCACTCACCCCCAGAACTCTGGAAAGATTCAGCTCCCACCCAGCTCCGGCAGGCCAGCAGCCAGGCTTACATTCATCACACAGCAAATTTGAGAAACTGAACCAGATTAAAAGACCTACAGATACCAACATTTATGTTCCCACGTTACAATGTCAGCTGGTAATTCTACTCCTAAGTATATCCAAGAGAAGTGAAAAACGTATGTCCCCACAAAAATTTGTAACATGAATGTTCGTAAACATTGTTTATAGTAGCCCCAAAGTGGTGATGACCCAAATGTCCATCAACTGATGAATGGATATACAAAACATGATATATCCATGCAACGCTATATTATTCAGTCATAAAAAGGAATGAAGTACTGGTACATGCTACAACATGGACAAACCTTGAAAACTTTATACAAAGTGGAAGAAGCCAATCACAAAACACCATATAATGTACAATTCCATTTATGTGAAATGTCCAGAATAGGCAAATCTATGGAGACAGTAGATTAATGGTTGCCAGAGGCTGGGGATATAGGGCAGGGGAAAGTGATGAATGACTGCTAATGGACATGAAGTTTCTTTTTGGAGTGATGAAATGTTTTAAGCTTAGACTGTGGTGATAATTGCACAGCTCTGAATATACTGAAAATGGTACACTTTAAATGGGTAGATTTTATGGTATGTTAATTATATCTCAATAAAGATGTTAATTTTTTTTAAAAAAACAACAGCTGGCCAGGAAGTACTCTGCAGTGAAACTCACTAATCTGTAAGCTCTATTCCAGCACACAAAGCTTCCATTGAGTTTTTTAGTGCTTTAATCTTAAATATAAACAGATGGCCAAGAATCTCCAGATATTTGAGGAAATTCTTCAACATGAAAGGCAGAGAGAAAAACAAATAAATAGGAGAGAGAAAAAAGAACCCGGAAGAAACAGAGACAATGCATAGAGCCAAAAACAACTTCAAAGCATAATAAATATTTTCAAAAGATAAGATAGTGCATCTATGAAACAATAAGATGCTATAAGAAAAGGAACCTCAAAGAAACAAGAAAGAGAGCTTGGAAATTGAAATAAAACCTAAATTCAAGTCAATCTCCCAGCAAGTAGAACAGAAAATGAGAAAATCAATCCAAAAGGTTCTAGTAAAAGAAAAGTTTTATTAGAAAACTTTGGAGAGGAAATTGTCAAAGAAATAATACAAGAAAATTTCCCAAAACAAGAAAATATAAATATCCAGATTGGAAAGGCCACCAAATTCCCAATACAGTGAATGACAAAAGACTTTCCAACACACACACACACACACACACACACACACCAGTTCACATCATCATGAAAGAACACAACACCAAGGCTTTAAAAAAAAAATCTTAAAAGCTTCTAGAAAGAAAAAATAGGTTACATACAAAGGAGGTATGAAAGGATTGCATTGGAATTCTCAATAGAGTATTGAAAATCAAAAGTCAGTGGAGCAGTGTTTTCAAAATTCTGAGTGGAGGTTATTTTCAACACAGTATTCCATACACAGGACAGTCCTTGAATGTCAGATGAGGAGTTTGGATTTTATTGTATAAGCAATGAGGGGTCTTTAAACATTTTTGAGCACGGAAGTGACCTAATCAGAATTGTGCCAATTATAGATTAATCCAACAATAGAATTTCAAATGACTTGGTTTACAGAGACTAAGTTTGGGAGACTGATTAGAAAAAAAAAAAAAAAAAAGCTATTGTAGGAAATAAGAAAGACTCTAAAGAGGGTAGTTGGCAATGGGAATGAAGAGTCAGAGACAAGATAGGAGAAACATTTTAGAGGCAAAATCAATAGGATGTCACAAAATCATCATTGTTCCAAAGCCATCTAATCAGATAAAAGCCAGTAAAGTGATTTCCTAGAATCAATATTGGCAGCATTTTCACATTAAAGCCATGTCATGTGGAAGGGTGTTGGGACAGGAGAAGACTCTGCCTTATTTCTGCCTTATATTGAAATGCACTTTGAAAAGTTTGAAAAACTAGGAAATGCTGAAAAACCGTGGTTATACAGGATTGTCAGGCATTCCAGGATTTCGAATGCCTGTCAGGTTGCCAACCTTACTCTGGAAGTGCTACTTAAATTTACCAAGTCTTGAGGTAAAGATAAGCACATGGAATAGAATTTTCTCAACTCCTTCAAACGTCCTTCAAGTAAAAACCTTTGCAGTAATGTCTTCGATTCTGAGGCTCACTGACAAAGCATGGTTTTAAAGTAGTCCGCTTATTCTTTGTCAGGAGGATACCTAAGAATAAGTGTAGTGTTCATTTGTAGGGTGTATATACTCAGCTTCTTGAGTTTCTCCTAATTAGAACTAATTTTTTAACTCTTTTTTTTTCAATTTGTATACTCACAAGAAGTTGTAGAGTCTTGCAAGCACTTCCCCCAATAGTGATATCTCATAACTGTAGTGTAATAGCAAGACCAGGTAATTGACATTGGTACAATACTGTTAACTAGACTACAGATTTTATTTTTCACCAATTTTTATGTGCACCCATTTGTGTGTGTTTATAATTCTATGCAATTTAATCCTATGTATAGATTTGTGTAACCACCACCACGATCAAGATACAGAATTATTCCATTACCAGAAAAGAGCTCCCTCTGCTACTCTTTACAGTCATACCCACCTCCCCACACCCATCCCTGTCCCCTAGCAACCACTTTTTGTTTTCTACCTCTATGGTTTTGTTATTTCAAGAATGTTATATAAATGGAATCATATAGTGTGTAGCCATTTAAGATTGGCTTTTTCTTTCACTAAATAAAATGCCCTTGAAATCCCTCCAAATTGTTGCATCTATCAATAGTGTGTTTCTTGTTATTGCTGAGTAGTATTCCATTTTATGGATGTATCAAAATTTGTTAACCAATCACCTACTGGAGAACACTGGTTTCTGATTTTTAGCTGTTAGGAATAAAGCTGCTGTGAACAGTTGTGTACACATAAGTTTTCACTTCTCTGCAGTAAATACGCAAGCGTGCAATTGCTGGGTTGTATGATAAGTACTTGTTTAGGTTTAGAGGAAACTGCCAAACTATTTTCCAGAGTACCTGTTCAATTTTACATTCCCACCAGCAATCTTTATGGGTTTTGTGTGTGTGTGTGTGTGTCCCAAGACATTTTCACCTCTGTTTTCTTTTAGAAGTTTTATGATTTTTAGCTTTTATATTTAGGTCTATGATCCATGTAGCTAATCCATGGTTACTCTAAATCAAAGGTCTTGACTCTGAGCCTATTGGTGTTCACTTCGAGATAGTAATCAAAACTTCATACTTAGCCCAGCCAAGCCAATTGCAGACAGTCTGCTTTTGGAAAAGGGAGTATTATAAACGACTTACTTCTCTCTTCGCATCTACTCTTTGCATCCAGCTTAACTACCCGTGGTTTTAGGTGCCCTCCAGATTTGGGGGAAGGGGAGAGACAGAAAGGAGGGGAAAGGTAATAAGAAAAGTTTTAGTACTATCTTAGCGTTCCATAATGCTCTCTGAGTCTGGCAGATGTTTAAAGCTGACTCTTCTATCATGAGGTACTTTGAAGAATTCTTCAGAAATGTCTCATCTTTGAGGAACTCTCATCTATGGTTTTTTTGAGTTTCATGGGTACATTTCTATTCTAGGTGTTCACTTGCAACTCCTTCCACAGTTTCTAGGAAGGAATTTTTGCTGTTCTAGTCTTCACCCTTCCAGTCCTCTGGTCTACAGGAAATATTCACACATCCTTTGCCCTGACAAACCTCTAGGAGTGCAGCCTAATCCAAAAGTATCAACTTGGGCTGTGCTACCAACAGTTAGTCATTTCTCATCCTCTAGACTTCCCAGATAAAATCAAACCCCACCTTGTAGGCATTCCCTACCAATATCCCTTGTGTATGTTTGGGGGAAGGGGGGATGGGAGGGATGAGCCTCACAGCTTTCTCCAGAAATTATCTCTCACAAAATCCTTTCCCTTCTCCATACTGTCACCACTTTTTATAGTCCTGCTCTGACTGAAAGGTTCAAGGTAATGGAATAGGTTCCAAAACATTTCCTTTGTAGATTCTACAGTTTGGTACTTCACTGCGGCATGCACCTGTTTTACCTTAGACTCTCAATTTGAAACTTCAATTTTAATATCTCATCACATATGTATATAATACTTTCACTAATCTACAGTCTTGAGCATAACATACAAAATGGAACATGGCTCTGTCCATTCCCTAACTCTCAGCATTATCTCCTACCACTCCTACCAGAAGTCCATCATTTACTTACTAAACTGTTTCATATTTCTCTACTTTTAATATTCCTGCCCTCTCTATCCCAAATACCATATGCTATTCCTACACCGTGTCCTTTGACATGCAACAGTACCCAAGTCAGGAGTCATATGCTCCCTGACTTCTTTTCCTTGTTCTTCCTGTGCATCATTCTAGACTAAGCATCTACCCCATATACCCTACCCACCCATGGCCAACTGTATACACCTTATTATAGGACTGACTGCTTTCTATTGAATTTATCTTTTCATGTTTCTGCTTACTGCAGCAGATGGGAAGCTCCGCAAGTGTACAGTCTTTGTATCCCCACCCCCTACCACCTGCCTGTCCTATTAAGGAACTTAATTTCTTGGCCTGAAACAAAAGGGAAGAATCCAAACAAGTTCCAGATAATAGAGAAGAAGAATCTCCTTCACTATGGTGTACTTGGATAGAATGACAACTTCTCAGAAATTATTGGATTCCAGGCCATTAATTAATCAATACAGCCTAGCTGTATTGATTAATTGAAACTAGATTATAGTTTCCCTTACCAGTGTTTACTGATATGGACCAGTTAAGGAGCCCTTAGTTTTGTGAACTAAAATCCAATTGAAGTTTCTAATTATGTCATGATAGCATTTTAAATTCGTTAGAATGCTTTATCTTAATAGAAAAAAATTATTTCCATACATTTATACCTTCTATCTTCGTATTCTTCCAGCAAGGAATATATTTGGGAATAGCTATCCTAACCTAATAGTTTACATAAAATGAACTAATGCTTGTCATATCACTTTGAAAAACTATGTTTGCAATGATAGTCCCATTTGTATGGTACTGTAGTTTATGAGATATTTGTAAAATCATAGATGATTGCGTTTGATTTTCACAATAACTGTGGGAGGTATGGGAACAGAAATCATTATCCACATTTTACAAATGAGATAACTAAGGTTTAGAAGGAATAAATTATTTGTTCCACGTCACATGGCTAATGAGTGATTTGAGCTGACATGAATACGTAGGGCTTTTGAGTCCAAGTTGATTGCCTTTTCCATTATCCTCTTTGTTGCATGTGTTGATAGGAAGCCTAACCTCCTGAGAAAATGATTGAGAAAGAAGGAAAGATCAAACAGAAAAGTCATGCACACACATATATATACACACAAACATATTCAAACAACAACTTTTTTTTTTTTTTCCGGTACGCGGGCCTCTCACTGTTGTGGCCTCTCCCGTTGCGGAGTACAGGCTCCGGACGCGCAGGCTCAGCGGCCATGGCTCATGGGCCCAGCCACTCCGCGGCATGTGGGATCTTCCCGGACTAGGGCACGAACCCGTGTCCCCTGCAACAGCAGGCGGACTCTCAACCACTGCGCCACCAGGGAAGCCCCAAACAACAACTCTTAATAAGAGTAGAATACTATGCAGTAATAATCAGTGAGTCCATTTATGGTCATTATATTTTCACGATTTGGTAAAATATAAAGCAAACTCCCTACTATGCTCCTATCATCTTCCCTTCCCTCCAAATCCAAGTGGTTTGGAAGAAAAATTAAAATAGAATCAGTAAAAGAAAATATAGCTGGATTTCTTATGCTCTTGGAATGGAAGAACCTTTTCTAAGCATAAACTGGGGGAAATAATTACAAATATGACAGAAAAAGTACTAATTTACTTAATTTACATAATATTTATCAATACATATAAGTTAAGTTAAACAATTAGAAAAATGGTTTAAGAACATGAAATAACAGTTCATAATTCACAGAAAAGAGAACTGAGATTGCCAATATACATGTTTAAATGTCCTCAACCTCATAACTAAAGAAATTCATACTAAAGCAATAGTATAGAAATGAAATACCCTTTTTTACCAGTTATACTGGCAAAGATGTTTGAAGTGTAGCCATATCTCATTTTGGTGATAGTGTATAGAGACATGCACTATTGGTAGGACTTTAAATTGATGCCATCTATTATGGAGGATAAATTAGCAATATCAGAACTTTAAATGTATGTGCCCTTTGATCTAGCAGTTTCACACCTGGAAATTTAAAGCATGAATACTTAAACATGTGCTTCAAGGTATATGTACTAAGATACTTTTTGAACCTCGGTGGTGATCACCAAAAAAAAAGGGAAAAGAAAAGAGACTTAGATGGTCATCAAGGATTGGTTAAACTTCTATAGACCCATATAAGGGAATACAGAGTGATCATTAAAAAGCGGCAATTTATATCTATATGTTCCAGTGTAGACAAAATTCCAAAATATACTCTTAAGGAAAAAAAGTATGGTAGAATCTCATTTGTATGTGTATACATACATACACACACACACATACACACACATATATGTATATGTATAATATTTGGTTGTCTGTGTACAAAAAATTTCTGGAGAGGTCACAAAAATCATTAATAGTATTTTCCGTAGGAGATTGAGGGAGGTACCCTTATTTTTCACCTTCTGTCCTTCTGAGCTCTTGGCATTTATTACCAAAAGCATTTATTACTTTATTATTTAAGGGGAAAAAATAATTAGAGAATACCTCCTTCAACCCCATTTCAACCTCATGCCTCCCTGTAGCTGTTTCCCAGTTGTCACCCCTTCACCATCAGACTTTATGAGTTAGTCTCCACTTTCTCATATCCCATTCATTTTCTCAACTGTCTGGAGTCTCATTTTTGTCCTCGTCATTTCACTGAAACTGCTACAATTATCTCCAATTACCTCTCAGTTCATATACCCAGTGGCTACTGTTAATATTTTAACACACTCTATCTTCTACAGTAATGGACAACCATCCTTTTTAAGAGTTCTCTTCCCTGGGCTTTTATGATACTTGAGTCTCCTGGTTTTCCTTCTGTCTTTCAGATTCTTCAGTCTCTTCTGTCAGTTTTGTAGATTTAAATGTTAGCATTTCTCAGTCTACATGTTCTATTTCAGTATTCACATTGTCTTAGTCTGTTGAGACTGCAGTAATAAAACATCATAGACTAGTTAGCTTACAATCAACAGAAATTTATTTCTCACAGTCCTGGAGGCTAGGAAGTCCAAGATCAAGGTTCTGGCAGATTCAGTGTGTGGTAGGGACCTGCTTCTTGGTTCAAAAGGCTTCCTTTTCTCTGTGTCCTCAGATGGGGGAATGGGTGATGGATCTCTTTGGGGTCTATTTTATAAAGGCACTAATCCCCTTCATGAGGGCTCCACCCCCCTGACCTGATCACCTCCCAAAGGTCACACTTCCTGATACAATCACATTGGAGGTTAGCATTTCAACATACATTTTGGGGTGAGACATTCAGTCTGCGACAAACATCTACTCCCATAGGAACTTCAAACTTGTACTAAACTTGATTTTATTTCCCCCCTTGGTTCAACCAACATTGCCTCTCACTTCCCATCTCTGTAAAGGACATTACCATCTTTCTACCCAGTGGCTCAACCTTGACTCTACCCTCTCCCTGATGCCTCCAGCATTGCAGTCATTAAGGCCTATTTACCGCCTAATTACCCCCAAATCCATCCACTTCTGTATTTCTGCGATCTAGTTTGTGATCTTTACTCAGGTTACTATCATAACCTATGAACCACTCTCTAAGTCTTTCATTATTTCTCTCTCCTCTGTGTACCCCTCTCTTTCTCCATTTTTTAGCCAAAGTATACTCTTGCCAAGGCACACATCTGATCATGTCATTCACCTTCCACCACCCACAACCTTTCTATGTCCATCCACTGGCCTTGTGATCAAATTGGAACACCCACGTTACTACGGGTCCCATCATGGTATCTCTCAAGCCTCATTATTCCCCATGCCTCTTCTCTCAGCCCCAACACACATCTACACTGCACCAGAGCCACACTGCTGAATTCTTTTCAGTTCCTCAAACACCCCAGATTTGTATGTTCTCACTACAGGCCTTCTCACATGCTGGCCATTCCCTCTAGAATGCTCAGTACCTCCACATCCTCATAGAGCTAATTCCACTCCATCCTTTAGTTCACAACTTCACATTACTTTTAACTCCAAGAAACTTTCTTTGAATCCCCAGCTGAAGATCCAGGGCCCCTACTAAGTGCCCACAGAGCCACTATTGCATCCTTTTTCCTAGATCTTATCCCATTGTATTATAATAGATTTTTAACTCACTAGATTATAAACTGTGTATGAGTACAAGGACCTTGCCTTTCTTTTTCACCTTTGTTTCCTTGCATCGGTATCTAGTATAGTGCCTGGCACATAATGTACAAAGTAACTATTGAATGGATAGATGGATTCATACATATATTCATTTATTCAACCAAATAATGGCTGAAACTAATGGGAAAGCAAATAGTCATGAATTTAGGGATGATTAAGAAGTAGGTGTCATTGAACTTCATCCGTGTCTAACTTCTTTTTTTTTGGCCTCGTGGGATCTTAGTTCCCTGACCGGGAATTGAACCCATGCCCTTGGCAGTGAAAGCACAGAGTCTTAACCACTGGACCACCAGGGAATTCCCTCTAACTTGCTTACCCTCTTTTCACCCATACTTAATTTTACGGTAACGATGAGGCTGAAAGCCTAAATTCAGGAAAAAAAACCTAATCTTTCCACTCACTCTTACACTAGTAAGTATGTTAATTGAGTGGTTTATGAGTGTGGTTTGGTTTAGTTTCATGGTTTTTTTTTAATTCAGTATAGTTGTGTTTACATTGAATTTGTTTAATAGGTACTAGTAGATTTTATTCCATTTGCAATTTAAGAACAAAAAAAGGTGTGTTACAATATGGTACAGTTTCTGTAAGGAGATTGTTCCCTAGTGCCTGTCATATTGGAGGCTGGTTGAGTTTTCTGCCCTTCAGAACATGTTTTAGTATTTATAATCTTGTCTTCATTCTGTGCTTGTATTAATTGTCTGTATACATGTATATGTACCAAAAATAGGTTGAATGTCGTTTTTGACCGTGATGATAAATTTCCTTACCATGAGTTTAAGTGAAAACTCAGACTGACAAACATCCTTCTTTACCATTAGCAGCTGGGTTCATTAGACTATCCTGTCAGAACAGAGGCTGAGAACAGAGAGAAGGAAGATCAGCAGTACATGTTACGTTTCCATAATAGCTTTTTTTTTTTTTCTTTGCGGTACGCGGGCCTCTCACTGTTGTGGCCTCTCCTGTTGCGGAGTACAGGCTCCGGACGCGCTGGCTCAGCGACCATGGCTCACGGGCCCAGCAGCTCCACGGCATGTGGGATCTTCCCGGACCGGGGCAGGAACCCGTGCCACCTGCATCGGCAGGCGGACTCTCAACCACTGCGCCACCAGGGAAGCCCCATAATAGCTTTTTGTGTGAGTGGTTGTATGGTATTTTTTTAAGTAAACATAAAAACCAGTGAGTAGTATAAGCAGTAGGGACTGGCTTTAACTGCAGCAGGTAAATCAGTGCAGCTAGGGCTGTCAGGATCCTCGGGGGCACATTTTTTTTAACACACAAGCAGAACTCTGATGAATGAGCTCTAATTTCTTTTTTTTCTTTTTTTTTTTTTTAATCCAGGTAGGGAAAGCTTTATATGCAGTACTATAGGAAAGGATCTGCTCTTTCAAACAGAAAACATCAGTTGGATAGTTTCACAGATACCAGGTTGAAAAACAATAAAATCTGGGGAGCAAGTAAAGCTGCCTTTTTCCCAAAGTGAAAGCTCAGATGCAACTTTTAAAAAACTGATTAGACCCTTTGTAAGTTTATTGGTAGAGTATTAGGATACTGAATATTATTAATTTCTACCTGGGAAATTTTCAAACAAGGTAAAGTGCCTTAGGAACACATACTGGTGAATACAAACATATATTGCTGTACTCAGTTTATGGCTGAGCTGTCTTTCCAAGAACTCAGCAAAGCAGTCTAGAATCATAACTGCCATGCCAAGCAGAAATTCACCTGCACTGGAGTACAGGATTTTGTGTGGCAATAAGCATTTTTTTCAGTTATATTTTTAATTAAAAGTTTCCCACATTTGGAACTGAATCTGTAAAGATGTGGCAGATTGAGCTAGCACATCCAAGCACCACTGGTGCTTTGGGGGAAGTATGCTTTTTAAAAAAGTGGATGGTTGAGCTGGGAAAAATCCAGCTGTTTTACTTAACATTGCACTAATCAGAGTTCTTTGACTCCTTTTTTTCTTCAGTGAATCCAGTGGTGTGTGTGTTGGCTCCTCACCCCCAACCCCTTCACTTTTGCCTTTTAAGATTGATTTCAGATAGTGATGTGGGTTAAAGCAATATAATATTAATTCACTGTAGTGGGTAATAGAAAGCTATTCCTGCCTTGTAGTTTCTCTCTTAAATAGGTCAGAAGCAGCAGGTAATCTTCATCAGCAAAGCAATTAGATTTTTAACCCTTACCTATCACATTGAGCCCTGAATTATTCCATGGTGTTTGGGATGATGGGGGTTGGGGAGTAGGGGTGCAGGGGTTGGGAAGAGAACCAGTAGTCAAGGGATTCACAACGTCCACTTTTGAGGTTAGGTTCCTTGATGGCCATTGTCAGATTGGACTGGGAAGCGTCGTTTTAAACTCCTATTTTTCTCTCAATAAATCCACATTCCGCTTTCCATTAGAGAAGTAAACTGTAGTGCCATACAGAGCTGCTAAAACTCTAATTAGCAGATCTAAGAAAAATCAACTCATAGGAAGGTACAGGAGGAGGTAAACATGCTTAGAGGGGCCTTGGGCTTACTAATGCTATTATATAGAAATATTTGCACAGATAATGCCTCCCCACCGCTGCCACTCCCAGGCTGCTTGATCTTCCTGTTTACTCTAATCCTGCTTCTCTGGGAATTACTTCTGTCTTCTCCAAGACACTTTCTTCCCAATACAGGAAGGGCTTGCTTATTTATTCATTAGCAATGTTGCACATATTAGCAACTTTGGTGTTCAGTTCATGGGCGTAGGTGTGTATATACACACAAACATACATAAATGCTGAACAATAGGAGACCCTGAACTATACATATTAACAGCTGAAGTTTCTGTAACCAGGAAGAATTTTGAATTCTAATTCCAGGTGGCTTGGTTATGATATCTGTTTATGGCTGTATTTGGAAGTTAAACCTTCCAGATACAGCCATAAACAGATATCAACAAATGTCAAAATGACATTTGTTCAGCACTGGAAATACAGTGAATAAAATTATCCAACTCTCTCCGAAAGAAAAAAAATGTAACTCAGATAAGTTAATGAAAATAGTACCTAGAAACATTAAACTAGGATAAGCACTGCAAAGGAAATAAAACGGATGTGAGAGAAAGATTGTACTTGCAAGGTGGGATGTGGCAAATACCTTTTAGTAGCGGGCTGGGGATCATCTAGGAAACATCTAAAGCTTCGCAGCTTCATTCTCTAGCACAGTTAAGAGATTCTCCTCCACCAACAGAGTTGCCTCAGTTTTTTTCCTACAGCTTTTGACTCCGAAATTGTTCATTGGAAATGGGTGGAGCCTCGCTATTCTTTCCTTTCTGCCTTAAAATGGTCACATTTGCAGAGCATGCTCCTTGAGTCCTTCAAGTTGCAGCTTCTCCCAGCTGCCTTTGGCTCTAATCTCCTTATAGGTGTAGCACCATGGCAACAGGCCCAGCCTAGAACCCAGGAACCTTGTTTTTGTTACCTGAGGGGCTGGATGCAGCCTGAGGAAGAGAAGAAGAATATTACCTGTCCTGCAGCCTATTTGGAAAATGACTTCATGTTCTGTTATATGTGTTTCTGTTCTGCTTCTACTGAAGACTTGAAATTACACCTGGAAAACATTTATCCAGAGATGTTATCAGTAACCAAAGGCAGCAGGGGAAACCATCTTCTATTGGTTCTTGTCTTCTAAACACAGAGTTGTTTTCTGAGATGTAGTTCAGAAAGTGATTTGCTGTACCATGACATGTGGCACTGCTATGATTTTGGGGTACACTGCAAGATGGCTGTACAGTTGCTTCATGTAGGTAGACATTTATTTGGTTTGAGATAAAATTAATTTATGTTTTAGAATATTTTCCTAAAGAATTTAAAACATAAAAGTAAGCCTTATTTTGTACCTCCTATTTTAAATATGCCTTCATCTTCCCTGTTGAGAGGCTCACTCCCAGAGCAGGATAGCCTTTTCCCCTACAAGCAACTCCTCCTGGGAAAAACGGGCTGGAACTGTTGTTTCATGTGTTTAGAAAAGATTACAGTATCCTGTTGCCTCAACCAGGCTTCCTATGAAGCATATTGGGAAAGTTTGTATGGTAATTACATTAAAATTTGTTTTTGCATTTAGTTATTTATAGTTGATATGCTCTGTTGACAGTATATAACATGTCATTGTCTTATCCAGTAGAACAAAAGGAAATAAATGTGGAGCCATTACACTGTTATATTTTTAGGTACAAAACATTAGGTGGCTTTTGTGCATCCTTTGTATCATCAGTGGTAAATATAATTATTGAATTTTTGACCATAAAATGATTGCTGAACATTAGAACACACATTTTTGTGTGTGGAAAGAAGAATGGACTAAGGTCCTATTGCTTAAGATGTTTTTTACTGTATGCAGTTTGATTAAACAGTGTTAGAATGGAAACAGAAGGGAAAGAGCAGCCTTTCGTGCTAGTCTCCTATATCTCATTACTTTATAATTTAACTGAAAGCTACTCTGGCATTAAGTATTTTGGTTCCTTTTTAAGTTAACATGGTTATTTCAAGGAAATGAATGAAGCTGCTTATTTAATGTGTTTTACAAAAACAAATGTCTTTCCACAAGGCATTTCTTTTTATCCCTATTACTAGGTACTTCTGCTTGAAATATATGTATCTAACTCTGGGTGTTTCAGTCAATAAATACTATAATTATTGAGTAAAACTGCATAGCTACCCAGTTCTGGATTCAAGAATATTGTGTTTTATATTGTTTGGCTTCATTGATTCTTCCAAGGGGAAGGCAGTGAAGTACTAGCTCCTGTAGTGACAAGAGTCATGCTTCCCCACATTCCTTTTTAAACAACTAGGGGACAGAATCAACCAGAATGCCTGAACGGTGCTGACAAAAGTCTGCTCTTCTAGTTTGAACATTTCTTCTGAGGGTGGGAAGTTTCCTCAAGGCATTTTACTCTTTATTCATATTTGTACAGTAAAGCATAGATAGAACCAAAAGCTTGCCAGAAAAGAATTCCATATAGAGATGGAAATCAGACCTTTGGAAAAGCAGGGTCTTGTGCTGAAAAGTTTGGCTTTGATTGTGGGTTTGTGTATGTATGTTTATTCTGCCAAAGCAGAAGGAAACAGAATGAGGGTTCAGTCACTGCTATTTTGTCACTGATAATAGAGGATAAAGCTATAGCATGGAAAAAAAAAAGTAAAAGAAACGATATGTCTTTTGATAACACCTTTGCATAAAAAAAATGTGTAAGATAACCTTAGATGATATATATTTCTCCATCTCCAACACAGGAATGTGGATAAAAACAGTGTCTGTGGTGGAGCTTCAAGCTCCCTTGAGACTAGTAAAATTATAGTACATTTTTGTGTTTTGTTGAAAAAAGGAAGTGTGTACACACAGACACAAATATGTATGTGGCTTATCTGTGCCACATGAATATGGTCCTATTATTATTGTTACAGATTAACTGTTAATTTGCTCATTTATTTTCCTCTTAGGCATTTATACATTTGGTGAAGCCTCCATTGCATTTGACCTTTATTTTCTTGTTGGCCAAGTAATTACACTACCATAAATATCTCTTTCTACATTTAGGTCTCGTGGGCTGCCTAAACTAAAAGAGTCACGTTCCCATGAATCCCTGCTGAGCCCATGCAGTGCAGTGGAATGTCTGGATCTTGGTAGAGGGGAGCCCGTATCAGTGAAGCCACTCCATAGCAGCATCCTTGGACAAGACTTCTGCTTTGAGGTAGAAAAGTGTAGGAAAAAGGAAGAGTAGTTAGACAACAAAGAGATTTTTCTATCCAGTATTCTTATGATCGCATTACTGTATTGATGATTTGATCATCTTAACTGGTTTTCAGTTGCTGAAAATTACCTACTTACAGGGGAAAAATTGGAAATATGCTAATCTGATTATGTTGGTGATTAAAGTTATTAATGATGGCTTCTCATTCCTTTTGGGCTAGTCTGCTTTCAAAATAAATGAGTTCTTCTATTCAATGCTCTGTGGTGACCTAAATGGGAAGGAAATCCAAAAAAGAGAGGATATATGTATACATATAGCTGATTCACTTCGCTGTACAGCAGAAACTAACACAACATTGTAAAACAACTATACCCCAATTTAAAATGAATAAATAAATAAATGGGTTCTTAGTGCATTCTCAGCAGAGGTCACAAGATTAATAATAACTTATTGTTAGTATTTTAATTTTTTAGTATTGATAAAGATATCACACAATATGTTATTATTTTTCTCCTGAAAGCCAAACCCCCCAATTTTAATGATCCTTTTGAGGAAATTGACTAAAACCATAATTTTTCTAACTAAAACATGGGCAGTTCAAGATCTGGGACCATGTCTTATCTATCTTTGTAATCCCCAGCACTTAGCCCAGTCCCTGGCACATTGCAGGTGCCTAATTTCTTCAGTGAACAAATTGCCCTTCACCAGAAAATTATCATCATCACCTTTTATAAGGTAATTTCCCCCTCCCAAAGTAAATGGCCAATTGGCCATTTGCAAATTTAATTTCAAAACCATCCATATACTTGTTAGGGTTATGATTTAATTAATGAGCACAAACTTACAAAGTTATTAGTGATGAGTCCTATGTTAGATATTGTAGAAGTTGAAAGATGTTTTATACCTTTTCTTATGGACCTGCACTATCCAACAGAAATACAGTGCAAGGCACATGTGTAATTTTAAATTTTATTAAACCCAAATCTTACCACTTCTAACATGGAACTAAAAATTATCAATGAAACTTTCTACATTCTTTTTTTAAAAACTGAATCTTCAAAACCTGATGTATATTTTACACTTACAGTACATCTCAGTTTGGACTAGTATTTCACATGCTCACTAGCCACGTGTGGTTAATAGCTACCATATTAGACAGAATGTAACATCTGATCTGATTCACTAGGTTATAACCTGAGATTGAGTTAATATGTGAGCCACTTTAGCAATTTGGACAGGTCATTTATTGGTGTTCTTTTGTATAAAAGTCACTTGAACTTTGCCATATTTGTAGAACTCAGTTCAACGGATTGTATGCCCAGCCAGGTGTTAGGTTCTAGGCATAGAGACAACATGCTTCATTTTTAAAGGACATTGATAATAATCATCAGGCTAACCTAATTAGATGATTGGCAATCAGACTGGTTGCCTAGTAGAAGAGAAATGGGTTCCAAAGTAATTCAATACTGGTAACTCTTTTCAGTTTCACGTAGTAGCCTTCTGTAACATAATGAAGGCAGTCCCAAGAAAGAAGCTGTTTTAGAGACCTTCTTCCCTTTTTAGTTATTTTTATTAACTCAGAATTGAGCATATTTATTTGCAGGTAATTTTTAAAGGTTTAAGTTTAATTAAAGGTTTTTAGTTTTGTTCTTTCTGAACTGTAGGCCAGTTTTAGGTTCCTGAGCTGAATTCTTAATGGCCTTTGTCTTCATACCTGCATTCTAGTAGATGCTAACTAGATAACAAAACAAAAAGTGAATGTGGATGTACATATAGATATCATAAAACCAGCAAATATCATTTTGGTTACCATGTAGTATAATATGGGTTCATAGCATATCTCTAACTCTTTCATGATACAACTAGGAAGATAGAGACCCCCAGCCCTGCATTTCCTTTTCCTTATCTCTAATCTTTATGTTGAAGGTTACCTACTTAAGTGGAAGTAAATGCTTCAGCTGTAACTCCGCTTCAGAGAGAGATAAGTGGATGGAAAACCTTCGCAGGACAGTTCAACCAAATAAGGTAATAGTGGCTTTGAATGTCCAAAAAAATGTATAACTCTATAAGCAGTAAGTTGATTGAAGGTAAATAGAGTAATAATACCTTAAATTTTATAGAACTTTTAAACACATATACGTTTTGTCCTTTTATGCTCAAAATAATCTTCTTACAGATAGTATCATGATTTTACCAGTGTGGATAAGAGCAGCGGTCCCCAACCTTTTTGGCACCAGGGACCAGTCTCATGGAAGACAATTTTTCCACGGACGGCGGGGGGCGGGGGGTGGTTTGGGATGATTCAAGTGCATTACATTTATTGTGTACTGTATTTCTATTATTATTACATTGTAATATATAGTGAAATAATTATACAACTCACCATAATGCTGATAGGAGACAGAGCTCAGGCTGTTGTGTGAGCGATGGGGAGCGGCTGTAAATACAGAGGAAGCTTCGCTCGCTCGCCCACTGGCTCACCTCCTGCTTTGTGGCCCAGTTCCTAACAAGCCACGGACCAGCACCAGTCTGTGGCCTGGGGTTTGGGGACCCCTAGATAAGAGGACTCAGAGAAGTTAAGTCACTTGCCCAAGTGAGAAGCTAGTACAAGACAGAAATGGAACTAGAACACAAGTTTCTTAATTACTTACTTATCTCTGTTTTATTTGCAGAAAGCTAATTCAGTTGCCACAAGACTGGCTATATGAGAACTTACAGGATGATATTTTTTTAACCCAAGTAAAATAAAATGTATGTGGGTCTCTAAGAGCTTGCTATTATCTTGAACAATGAGGTAGCAATCCCCTTCATTATTTTTTGACTGCCCTTAATGAAGTACATAGCATCACCTACTTTAAGAGGAAAATGTTGTCTTTCTGGGATTTCAACTCTCAAACACAACTTGTTACTTCTTTATAGGACAATTGCAGACGAGCTGAAAACGTTCTCCGTTTATGGATTATTGAAGCCAAGGACCTTGCCCCTAAAAAGAAATATTTCTGTGAACTGTGCCTTGATGATACCCTCTTTGCTCGTACAACCAGCAAGACCAAAGCAGACAATATTTTCTGGGGTGAACATTTTGAGTTCTACAGCCTTCCACCTCTTCATAGCATCACAGTTCACATTTATAAAGATGTGGAAAAAAAGAAAAAAAAAGACAAGAATAATTATGTAGGGCTAGTCAATATCCCCACTGCCAGTGTGACTGGTCGCCAATTTGTAGAAAAGTGGTACCCAGTGAGTACACCTACACCCAACAAAGGAAAGACAGGAGGACCTTCTATTCGGATTAAATCACGTTTCCAAACTATCACCATTCTGCCTATGGAGCAATACAAAGAGTTTGCAGAATTTGTCACCAGCAGCTACACCATGTTGTGTTCTGTTCTTGAACCAGTAATTAGTGTGAGAAATAAAGAAGAGTTGGCCTGTGCCTTAGTGCACATTCTTCAAAGTACTGGCAGAGCCAAGGTAAGTGGAAAAGGAGGGTTGCGTTACCCAAAATCTCTTCCCTACCTTTTATGAAGAAATAAACACATGTTTACTGTGGAGATTCAAATTAGAGATGTATGCTTTGCTATTGGTCAAAAAAAAAAAAAAAAGAATTAGGAAGGAAACCTATTAGTGGTTCTTAGATCCACTTATTAGTGGAGATTATAAAAGTAAAGAAGTAAAATGGAGACTAACAAGTATTTATTTAAAGTTTATTTGCATGAAATAGAGATACCACAGCTAGCTCTTTATTGTCTGACAAAATAAATGGTAGGATTGGTGGATAATCCCACAATATGTTCGAGATTATTTATCTTTAGTTCTGGAGTGTGTTGTATGATGGTTTTATTCCTCACTATATTTTAAATTAAGATTGACTCATGACTGTACCCAGCTAGTCACAGAAGGAGGCATTCCAGAAACATGCTGGTCATTAACAAGAGTCTTCATGAGATTAACATCTAAATTTGGAATTAAAATACCAAGGGATGTTATTTAATTGTTAGCTGTCTCATGATAACCTTATCTCAATTCATGCTGGATAGAAGTAAAAGTTCAGGAAGATAAAAGAAAGAAATATACTAATTGTATAAAGAACACTAAACAAATGATAGAATCTTTTTTTTTAATTTTTATTGGAGTATAGTTGATTTACAATGTGTTAGTTTCAGATGTAACAATTGATAGAGTCTTTGATCAGCCTGAACTGTGGTAATTATCACCTCTGTGAGGCATATTCACTTAACTAGGCTAAATCTCCATTATATTATATGCAAACTGGTCATGGTAAAATTGTATTTTAGATCTAGAGGAGTTCACAGCTAGAATAATTTATGTAGAACTGAACAATAAAATAAAGCGTTTTTAAAATTTCTTGATACAAATCAGAATATATCAAATATTCAATATTTAGTCCCTTATTTAACTGCCTTCCTACTGATTATCATTTTGGTGGTTGAATTTACTAATAATAATTTTGAGCTTTCTGGTGTTAAAAAAGGTGTCATTGAAATTTTGAGTCTCACCTTTGAAATTGTATGGATATGTTCTTTCTGTTCTTCATTTGCTCAAGGTTCAAGGATATATGTAGGATTTTTTAACAGCTTTATTGAGGTACAATTTACATATCATAAACTATACCCATTTAAAGTGAAAAATTCAGTGAGTTTTGACAGATTATGCACCCATGGAAACAACAGCAATCAAGATACAGAATGTTACCATCACCCCCAAGTTTCTTCCTGACCCTTAGCACAAGAGTTTTAGTAGTGACTCCTAAGTCTATGACTCTTTTACAGTGTTGATCTACCCTGGAATAAATCCCATTCGTGTTTAAAATGCTTAATTTTAAAATAAAAGTAAATCAACATATTCCCTCTGTTTTTGATTTTGGAGACTTTGAAATATCCAGTGAATATATAACATTCAAAATACAAGATGTTATCACATTTCAAATTGAACAGCAGTAAACAATGAACTTTAAATCAAGTTCCTTAAACTGTTGAGAAATGAAGCAGTTATTTCTTAAGGGCTTTATTTCTCCTTATGCCTTCTTTCACTATGGATGGTTGGATGGATGGATGGATGGATGGATGGATGGGGATGCATACATACATACATACAAACAAATATAATCAGCCTAGAAAATGAGTTCAGATGTTTAGTTCAAGAAATTTCATGTTGATACTATAGACCAATTTGTAACAATTATATATTGAATGCCTAATATGTGTCAGAAGCAGTTAAATGCTGGAAATATAGAGGTGAATAAAAATAGACACTGTCTTTGGTCTCATGGGACTCACAGTCTTCTGGGGAAAACAGATGTTGATCAAATAATTACAGAAATGTGATTACTGCGAAAAGTGCAGATTTTAAAAAAGTTATATGGTGCTGTGAGAATGTGTATTAAGGGTACCTGACTAGTGGAGTTCAGGGGCAGTGTTGGTAAGAGAAGGCTTCACTGAGGAAAGATGTGCAAACTAAAATCCAAAGGATCTGAGGAATTAACTCCATAGCAGTGAGGGCTGAGCAAGGGTGGGAGTGAAGCAGAACTGAGAACAGCATTTGCAGAAAGCTTTGTGGTGAATAGACAACATTGTTATTAGAAAGGGCTTGATGTATTCAAGGACCTACCGAAAAAAAAAGACACTTGAGACTGGAGCAATACAGAGAGAATGGTATGAGATGAGGCTGGGAAGATAGACAGAAAGCAGAAAATATAGAGACATGCAGGCCACATTCAGAACTACAGTCTATATCAAAAGTGCGATGAAAAACCTTTGAAGGAATTTTTAACTTAGGATTGGTGACACCTAAAATTTTATCCTGACTGACTTTTTTCTTTCAAATGAATCTGGTAGCTTTAGTTTTAAAGCAGCATTCCCAGGATGTTTGATATTTCATCAGCCTCTCCTAATGTATATTATTTATTCAGTTGCTTTCTGCCTAACTGAACATTATTCTACCAGGATTTTCTGACTGACTTGGTGATGTCTGAGGTGGATCGTTGTGGAGAGCATGATGTCTTGATCTTCAGAGAGAACACCATTGCCACCAAATCCATTGAGGAATACCTCAAGTTGGTGGGACAACAGTATCTTCATGATGCATTGGGTATGGAGAAGAAAAACATCTGTTTTCTTTCCCTTTTGATTTTTAGACCCTCATGAAACAACCAAATGGAACTCAAATTCTGCATGTTATCTGGTTCTAGCTGATTAAAGTGTGAAAGTTGGAGCTTCAGCTGTAAGAAGTCTCTGCAATACTCAGCAGGGGAGGAACAGCAGATTGATTCCTTACACTATGTACCGAAAGAGAAAGTTCATCAGCGTAGGCAGCTACCCCCATGCCCTCAAGTCCCTGAGATTCTGAGATACACAGTAATGTTAGTAATGAGATGTCATTTCTAGTTGACCTGTTTCCCCCAAAGTGTTGGGTATTTATATCATGATATAAATACATTACCTAAGTCTTGAAAGTGTTAGCATTTGTTATTATGCATCAAAAATGGAGAAACTCCTTCCAATTCCCACAACTCCCAATTTCTGCCTTCCAGACCTACAGAATTTTTCACAACTAATCTTTGTCCAATCAGTAGTTCTTAATGACTAGGCTACCCACTTGCAGCTCCATATTTGGTCGTGAAATTCAGGTGTTAACCACTGGAGTAAGGCACTGTGCTCGGCACTTTGATATACATTCTGATAAAGCAGACATGAGTTCCTTGAAGAACAGTGTCATTTTTTTTATCCCCATATCCCTAGTACTTCACATAGAATGTAGAGCAGCACCATCCTAAAGAAACATAATGTGAGTCACATGTGAGTAATTTAAATTTTCTAGCAGTCACAGTGTAAAAACGGTAAGAGAAACAGGTAAATTTAATTTTGATAACATTTTATTTAACCCAATATATCCAAATATTATTTAATATGTTATCAATATAAGAATTATTAATGAAGTATTTTACTTTTTTCATTCTAACTCTTGAAATTGTGTGCATTTTATATTTATTACACGTTCAGTTTGCACTAGCCAAATTTCAAGTGCTCAGCAGTCACATGAGACTATTAAGAATAGACAATAAGGTATGAATGAATGGATAAATGTTTGCCCTTAGGGAGCTTACAATATAGATAGATGAGAAAGATAAGGATATCCCTATAACCAAAAAGAGAAAGAGAATCCTGTGCCTTTTCAAATAATTAAAGAAATTGATTATACCTGATGGAATTATAAAATTTCCCTTGTGACATTTATGATGTGTGTGTGTAGCTCGAAGTTTAGCAAGGTTTATAAAAGCAGAGATTGGACAAGGGAAATGGCAGGGATTAACATAGGGGAAAGAACCTCATGAACAAAAAGGTATCGAGGTACCAGAGAACCAGGCATGTTTGGAATATAGCCAATTAGCTGGAAAATAAAGTGAAAAAGACAAGTCAACAACAACAAAAATGATTAGACAAATAACTAGAACCAATTAGTTGAGGGCCTTGACTGCCTGGCTGAGGAGTGTAGATTTTACAGTAATCATTGGTGAACGACTGGAAGTTTTGAGCAGGGTGTTTTTAATAGAATCAGTTTAACAGAGTGATTTAAATGGGTTGGTGAAGAAAGCAGCTGAACGTAGAGACCGGTTAAGAAGCCATTATAATAAGGAAGGCAAGAAATAACAAGACTCTGATGAGGTAATCGCCAAGAGTAAGAGAAAAGTTGGATCTAAGAAATATTAAAGAAGTTGAGCTAATAGGACTTGGCAACTTTTCAGTTTATGAGAATGGGGCAGGGCGTGGTGGAGGAGGAGATCAAATATTACAGTGAATTTGGGGCCTTCCTGAGTGACAAGAAGGATGATGAGATTCTTAACAGAAAGAGAACATAAAAGTAGTAGGCTTGAAAGAATGAGAAATGATATTTTCACTTCACATGTATTCAACTTGAAGTTCAAGTAGGAAATCCCAGGGGTTCTAGGTAGGAAATCCCAAGACATCTGTCTAGCTGACTGGTGAAAATTTAGGACTAAGTTACCCATGTGGAGGGAATCAATGAAACTACAAGATTACAGGAGCAGGAAGAGAATAGGGCCAAAGACAGATCTAACAATGCACCTGGTTTATGGTATAGAAAGGAGCAGAGGAATCAGAGAAGTGGTCAAAGAGAGAGGAAGCATGCATGCACACGTGCAAAAAAAAGAAGGAAAATACTGTGTTTTAGACACCAAGAGGAAAAAAGTATCAATAGAGTCAGAGATTGAGGAAAGTAAAGATTAAAAAGAAAACATGGCTATTGCATTTTGATGACTCGTGATGGCTGGGACTGCTCTCAGGAGCACAGGAGCCAGGTTGCACAGGCTAAAAAGTGAATGACTGTTCAAGAAACAGGACCGTTGTGTTTACCTATGCTGGACTCACTGTAGTAGCAGTTAATTCCTACTTTGGAGAAGTACATTTTTTCTTCTCCTGCTTCCTATCTTCATACTTATTTCTTTTCTCTAAGTCATGTGCTTTAGTTTAAGATCTAATAGGAATTTAAAAGAAGACTAGTGAAAATGGATTTTCATTGACATTAGGAAAGGTACAGAATCAGAGTTTCACATAAAAAGCTTATACAGTCATATCATAAATTACATATCGTGGTTTGCTTTAATGATTTGCACTGCCTTATAAAAAGCAATGATGATGCATCTCAAACAGTATTCTCTATTCTGGGGAGATAAAGGTGTAGATATTTGTTGACCATCTACTTCTTAAAAATCAGATATTCATATTCTACCATCAGTGTGCTAAATAGGCTTCCCAAATGAAATAATTCCTGAAGTGGAAAAGGAGAGACAAGTCCTTTGTTAATCATTACAGTTAATTATTAACTGTCCTAGAACAGTTAATAGTTAAATAGCTGATTGGCTCAATGAGACCTGAAAATTGATTCAGTGAGCAGGGGAAGAAATTCAAGTAACCCCACAAAGATCTCTATTATATTTGTAACCCAAAAGCAAGGACCAGGGTGGTGAAAATGGCTACTGCTTCCAAGAGCACAAACAAAATTAATTGGTAAGCTTCTTCAGGAAAGAGATTCTACTGTCTTCTCCCCATCTAACTCCCCATATTTCTAGTTAGCCTTTTTTTTATATATATAAATTTATTTTATTTATTTATTTTTGGCTGCACTGGGTCTTCGTTGTGGTACGCAGGCTTCTCATTGTGGTGGCTTCTCTTGTTGCAGAGCACGGGCTCTAGGCACGCGGGCTTCAGTAGTTGTGGCATGAGGGCTCAGTAGTTGTGGCTTGGAGACTCTAGAGCGCAGGCTCAGTAGTTGTGGCACACGGGCTTAGTTGCTCCGCGGCATGTGGGATCTTCCCGGGCCAGGGCTCAAACCCATGTCCCCTGCATTGGCAGGTGGATTCTTAACCACTTCACCACCAGGGAAGTCCCTATCAGAAGTTTTAAATTAAAAGGCTTCACAGTGAAGTCTCAGTGAACCAAAAATCAAATTAATAAGTACAGCTGAGCACTCTGAATAATTTAAGTTTTGTTGTATTTCGTACACTTCGGGCAAAAAAAAAAATAAATGTTATTTGCAGACTACCTGAAGAATTCTCAGAGAAAACTGAGTTAAAAGTTGCCAGTCATATTAAACAATATCTACCTGCCTTTTAGCCAGTCTTCATTTATCTTGATTAAAAGCGTTACTATTTACAGACTCTGCCTCAGTTAGACTTAAATTAAGTCTTTCATCTGTTAACCCCTTTTACCTTTCTCATTGAAATCAGTTTGCATGTTGATGCATCTGATCAACAGGAAACACCATCTTCTGTGACATATAGAAAGATCTCTAAAAAGGCCTGATTTTCACCATTGGTGGCAGAGGCAAATTTCCTTTTAGCAATATGTCCGTACCTAATGGCTTATTTCTGTACATGAAATTTGGATGCTAGATAATAATGAGTTAATGAAACATACCATAGAACATTCTAGGCACAAACTCAAATTTAAACAACATATTGAACACCCATCCTCTTTGTCCTTGATTCTTTTTTTTTAAAGGCAGGAGAGCAGACATGAAGGGATCATTAAATCTGTCTCAGTAATTTGTGATCGGCTAAACAGCTTCTAGGTGCAGATCTATAAAAGTTCACCTTTCAATGTGGTACTTTCCACACTATCAGACATAGGTTACAGTTTCTTTTTTTTTTTTAATTTATTTATTTTTGGCTGCGTTGGGTCTTCATTGCTGTGCTTGCGGCGAGTAGGGGGTGGGGGGCTACTCTTCGTTGCGGCACGTGGGCTTTTCATTGTGGTGGCTTCTCTTGTTGCGAAGCATGGGCTCTAGGCGCACGGGCTCAGTAGTTGTGGCTTGCAGGCTCTAGAGCGTAGGCTCAATAGCTGTGGCACACGGGCTTAGTTGCTCCGCGGCATGTGGGATCTTCCCGGACCAGGGCTCAAACCTGTGTCTCCTGCATTGGCAGGTGGATTCTTAGCCACTGCGCCACCAGGAAAGTCCCAGCTTACAGTTTCAAAAATGAAAAGAATTTTCTCAAGTTTGGAGGATTTTAAATATATCATAATCAGGTAAAAATAAAAAACTTTAGACAATTAATTTACTTCTGGACCCTTGAGTTGTTTATTTGGTTCTTGAAGAATAAAAGAAAAATACTCTCAAAATTCACAAGTTATTTATTAATATTAGTTATTATCTCCTGGAATAGGTATAACTCACCTAGGTATAAGCTAAATATTAATGATATAAATTTAGAGGTGGATTGATTTTTACATGAAGTATTTGACATTGATGACTTATTTTTAAATTCAGGTACTCTTTAAATGAGGTAAATTCTGTGGGAGCACATAGCATAGGTGATGTTGAGAACATGTTCAATAGAAATCCTGTGAGAGTTGGTAAACATTTTTAAAAGCCTTTTACCAATTTTGATTATTTCACTCTATGAAAAGTTATTTTAAATTTACAAAGTTTGTACATAACAATACTTATTATATGGAGCCCCTACTAAGTACCAGGCACCATATCAGACACTTTTCTTTTCATGCACTATTTTCAGATCCTCACCATAGCTCTAGAGGGTTAGAGTGATTAATGCTATTTTCCAAATAAAGCACCCAAAACTCAGACTAGTTAAGTGACTTCTCATGGCCCCACAGTTGGTTAAGTGATGGGTCCAGGATTTGACCCTAGATCTTTCTGGCTCCAAAGCCTTTACTTTTTCTCTGCACCACTTTCTTTTCTGTGCATCACTTAGATTCCTCTTCTCCAAGCATTGTTCTTCCAAATAATCAGTTCCCATCCTGTATCACAGCTATTTTTTAAATCTTTCATTTATCCTAGTACTAACCATTTTGATAGAAAATGCTCTTTGATATTGCTGCTGCCACTTAATTTTTTATAGGAATTACTGTTCACTTTCATGAAATCTATTAATAACTAGCCTGAACTTCAGTTAATATAAGCAGATTTAAAAGGAGCTGTGAAAGTTCTACTCCTCTGTCATAAAGACCTATAAAAAATAAGAACATACTACCATCTCTAACAAATATTTATTGAGCCCCTGCAGTGCTTTGGAAGGTATTTAATAGGCTTGGGATTTGAACATGAATAGAACCCAGTCCCTGACCTTCAATGGTATTCATCCTAAAGATGAGACAGGCGTGTGAACAAATAAGCACAAAACAGTGTGAAACATAGAACAGAACAAATACATGGTATAGTGCATGGTGGAGGATAAACAGGTGATAAACAGGTAAGGTAAGGATTTGCTCTTTCAGGAAATACTGGGCATATCTCTATAGAGGCTAAGATATATGAACAGGGCGTCTAAGCTAAATTTATTTGGAAAAACATCCAAATTATATAAAGAGATGCTCTGCTATGTGCTATGTTGAATGACTGTCCCCATTAGGAGAGGTAAGCCTAGAGACCCTTACTTGAATCTGTGTTTGCACCAGTATTAGCAGTTAAAAGCATAGGTAGGCTAATCATTCAGACTTGGGTTATTTATTCTTCTAAAATAGTAACAACATTATTCATAAGGTAAAGAGGCTTTATAATAAGAATAAGTAATGAGTTCCTGCTATTTAAATATATTTGTGGTTTCAGATAAAAGATTTAAAGTTGTAGCATTTTTTAAAGTAGTTTCATTATTCTTTTTGTAAATACCATGATGATGATGTTAATGAGTGCTGTTTTTCCACTTCCAGAGAAGGAAAATAAACATGACGTATAGGAGGTGGTATCTCTTGGGTTCCAGAGCAATAACCCTTCGTGAACAGTGTTTTGTGCCCTCCATGTCAGGCATCAGAACGAATTCCCCATTACACATTTTAGTACAGAAATCCTACATTCTTTTATTCTCTTCGGGAAGACACTATTTATAGTTATACTGTCCGTCATCTTCTCTCTCGAAATAGGGGAGTTCATCAAAGCTTTGTATGAGTCAGATGAAAACTGTGAAGTGGATCCCAGCAAATGTTCATCTAGTGAACTGATAGACCATCAGAGCAACCTGAAAATGTGCTGTGAGCTGGCTTTCTGCAAGATCATCAACTCTTACTGGTGAGCTGCTGTCGGTGCTTCACTCCCTGCTATTGGAACTTCAGTTTTTCAATATGAGTTATCACAGTGTTAACTGTTATTTCCCAACCAAAGGAAGGACTTATGGGAAAAATTGAAAGTTTCCCTAATACAGTTTTGTCTAAAATCTAAACCTGTCTTGTAAGCAGAAGTTGCTCTGAACTATCCACATAAATATAATATTTCCCCAGAATATTAGCACCACATCATCTAATACCAAAAGTATTTTGAGGACTTTTAAACATATTTACTAGTGTCAAACAAATGTGTTAATGATTTTTGATCATTATTCTAACCCCAGCAATTGGTGAGATTTTGGAAGCTTTTTGATGAGCAGTCTTTAGAGAGATTATGATGAGCTGTAGTAAACCAAATGGTTTAGTCAGGAGCCTCATGCCATTTTCCCACTTTGCAAAACTAAGTTTACACTAATTCCTGAGTTTTGTAGCTTTGGGTTTCTGGTCTCCATCTGGACATCTATGAATTTTCCACCACTTCTCAGGCATGAATCAGACAGAAGCTCTCTCTGTTAGGCCCTCCTCATAGCCTGGCTCTGTTGGGCCAGAGTGGGATCACCTGTGCTTCCTTGGGTTATAGTACTTTTATATTTGGTCCTTCTTCCTTCCCCAGTGTTTTCCCTCGTGAGTTGAAAGAAGTGTTTGCATCCTGGAAGCAGCAGTGCCTGAACCGCAGCAAGCAAGACATCAGCGAGCGGCTCATCAGTGCCTCGTTGTTTCTCCGTTTTCTGTGCCCGGCTATCATGTCTCCCAGTCTCTTCAACCTCATGCAGGAATATCCTGATGACCGCACATCTCGGACTCTAACTCTCATTGCCAAGGTCATCCAGAACCTGGCCAACTTTGCCAAGTAGGTGTCACTACCATAACCACTTTTTAACAACATTATTTAAAAAGTACATGAGGCCTAACCTTTGGATGAGCGTGGGGTGCCTCATAACTCATGTTACATGATTTTCATTGTGGTATTATTAAAAATAGCAAAAAAATTGTAATCAATTTGAATATTCACTTTATAGAGGAATGGCTAAGTAGTCTGTGCATTCAGTGGAATATTTGCAGCCACTGCAAGTTGTGTTTACAAAGAACCAATAATATGCAAAATGATACAGATATAATTATATTAAATGAAAAGTTTTATTAAAAACTCCAACCAAGGGCTTCCCTGGTGGCGCAGTGGTTGAGAGTCCGCCTGCCGATGCGGGGGACGCGGGTTCTTGCCCCGGTCTGGGAAGATCCCACGTGCCACGGAGCGGCTGGGCCCGTGAGCCATGGCCACTGAGCCTGCGCGTCCGGAGCCTGTGCTCTGCAACGGGAGAGGCCACAACAGTGAGAGGCCCGCATATAGCAAAAAAAAAAAAAAAAAAAAAAAAAAACAGCCAAAAAAAAAAAAGATAGGATACCAAATGGTGCATATACTTTTATCCCAACAATATGAAAACACAAAAACCTAAGTATAGGAACATTGGGAAGAGCAATCAGTCAAAATTCTATGGTTACATTATCTAAGACAAGTGGCCTGGCCCCTTCAAAAAGTCAATATCATGAAAAATGGAAAAGATGGAGGAAGGACTGTTCTAGATTAAAAGAGACAATGCATTGCTTGAATCTTAATTGGATCTGAACTGGAACAAACATTTATAAAAATCATTTTGGGGACAATTGGTAAAATTTAAATATGAACTATATATGAGATAATTTATAAGTAATGTCTTTTAAAAGTTTTAGTGTGACGATGGCATTGGTTTACGTAAGCGTTTTTCCTTATTCTGGAGAAATAGGTGCTAATGTACTTAGAGGCTATGTCTGCAACTTAGTTTAAAATGGTTCAATCAAAAAAAGAGAAGAGAGTGAAAACAAACTTGGCAAAATGGGAACGGTTGGTTAATATAGGTGAATGGCATATGGGTGTACGTTGTATATTCTTTCAACTTTTCTGTAGCTTTCAGCTTTTTCAAAAGAAGTTAGGAGAAAGAAATTGGAGAAGAAATGCACTGAGCTGTAAATAGCAGATGTTTGGGTGGTGGAATGGGTACACCTACCCTTTTTTCCTTCCACTTTTCATTGTTTTCAATTTTTTCTTAAGTTTGTATAATTTTTATAATTTATAGAAAACAATTTTAAGAAATCACTGAGAAGCAATTCACACTGGCAAAATCAATCCCAGATTTACTCAGTATTGAAGCTTAAGTACAAGTTTCTAGTAGCAATGTATTGAAGGAAAAGATTAGAACTTCAATGAGATACATTGTTTTCTAGCATGTGGCTTTTTAGAAGTGCACTATTTTAACTTTGTGTGCTCTATATATATGCTAACACAGAAATATACATGTTTACCCATATTTGAGCTAATTCTTGTAAAAATTGTTTCTAGTTTATTTTGGAACATGTTTTATGGACTTAAACTAGTCCTGGAAGATAGCTAGAACGTAGATAGGCAAAGAAGAGAGGAAGTTCTCTAGTAGAAATAAATAGCATGAGCAAAGGCTTGGAGAAGAAAAAGAGTATAATGTATTTGGGGGACTTTGAAGAAGCTAGCAATATTGAAGGTTTATACTGATAATGAATGTTTACAATGGCTTTAAATACCAGGAAAAAAGGATTTTGTCTTTACCCTATAGAGAATAGAAAGCTATTCAAAGTTTTTGACTATTAATGTAATATTAGGAAAGTATGTTTTAGTATTTATCACTTATAGATAATAAACAAATTAGTCACCTCCCCAAAATTAAAAAAAAAAATGTATAGCTCTGTGTAAAGTCAATTCAAAATGATCACATCTCTTTTCCTGAATATGTTCTTTCTCATTTTCTCTCCCTCTGCTTCAGATTTGGTAACAAAGAGGAATACATGGCATTCATGAATGATTTTTTAGAACACGAATGGGGTGGAATGAAGCGCTTTCTTTTGGAGATCTCTAATCCGGACACCATCTCAAACACCCCAGGCTTTGATGGTTACATTGATCTGGGCCGAGAGCTTTCAGTTTTGCATTCCTTACTGTGGGAAGTAGTTTCCCAACTTGATAAGGTAAAGTAGGCGGGAAGGGTAACAGGAGATGGGAGGTAGAGAACCCTAATGTACCTGGATTCTGGAGAATATCTACAGAGTAATCACATTCATGCTTTCTGCTTGTTGAAAGTAACCATTTGCCCTAGAAGTCTGGGAGGAAATAGTTATGATTTCTGAGTAAAATATATGCCCTACAAACCAGGAAATTCTAATAAGCCACAAAATTATTAACATATATTTTTAAGTAGTTACCTGAATTAATGGAGTATATATTTCTATAAACAAATATGTTTGTGTATTTGCCTAGAAACTAATATCAAATATTGTTGTATGAAGCCTTATTCATGTATAGTAGAGTGAGAAGAAACCTCATGTAGTAATTTCTAATGGAAGTGTGGACTTAGAAAAATACTGAGACTATCACATTTAAGTAACTTACCATGAGATTTATTTTTATCATGCAAGTCAGAGGGTTTAATATAACTATTAGTACCTATAGAGTTATGTGGGATCTGAAAATCCTGATGTTTTCTTTTCATCTGCAGATGTGAATTAAGAATAGAGAAAACAATTATCATTTTTTAATCATTTATTTTCTGACTATAAGCTAAGAATTTTTTTGTATACCATATTAATAACTAAATATATACCATGCCAGTCATTTTCTTCCTTCTCGAATTTTGCAAAGAGGAATAGAATTTGTTATGGAAAACAGTCTAACAGACTCTGGCTAGGTTTATCACAATAATTATTTATTGATGTTTTTGTTTGCTACAGCTACTTTATAAATACCTGTGGTGGTATGTTAGAATAACTTCAAAAAACAAAGTTATTTTTCTGTGATAAGAATTTTTTTATTTGTTTTCCTCCATTTTCCTATTATCTTTATTTTTTTGAGTCAGAACATTTTTTATTTTTTTAATTTTATTTTATTTTTTAATACAGCAGGTTCTTATTAGTTATCTATTTTATACATGTTAGTGTATATATGTCAATGCCAATCTCCCAATTCACCCTACCACCACCACCACCCCCAATTATCTTTAAAAACATTGCACCAATAAAATGAGGGAGAGGGGAGTAAAACCTATTAACAAAGACCACTTTCCTGAGGAAATGTAAATGGTAGGGTGTCCACTGGTGCCCAAAACATTTGTAAAATAATAAGCTGTTTCTTATTCTCAAGGACCCCTTCTTAACTTTTAGAAATGCTAGCTAGATTTTAAGTTGCAGCTATGCCGAGGGTAAATTCCTTGGATATGAATCATGGCTCAAGAGAGTCAAGCAAGTAAAGACATTCTTCAGATGGCATCTGTACTCATTTGAGCAGGGTAGAAGAGTCTGTTGAGAAGACAACGAAAACCTGGAGGCAGCCATGTAAAACTGCCTCATGGATGAAGGTTCCCATAAGACCCCATGAGAATGAGAATTCCCCAAAGAAAAAAATGATTGAGATGGATAAAGCAAATCATAAAAAGTTATTCTTCACTGAATAACTGCATCAGTGGGATGCAGATACAGTTATCTTCTGAAATCAACCTGGTTTATTCAGGGTCAAGGTCTTTTTAACAGGCTTTGCTGTGTAAACACACGTTCTCCTTTTTAAGTTCTGTTTGGTCCTGGGAACCAGCAGTACATCTATCTAGGCACCTCATAGATGTGTCATAACTTTGCTGTTTAAATTTTTTTTTAAAAATTGTCTTGCTGATGCAAACTCAGCTGGCAGTAGGTCAGGGTTCCCAAGATTAAATGGCTAGTGGATGGCAATATCAACTGTGTGCCCTGCAGTGCTCTGGACCCCTGAATGCAACACCTTCTTGTATGTTGGCATGCATTTCTTTCCTCACATGATCCCTTTTCTTTGGAAGTTTCATCACACTAGCCAATCCTCTGGTCTTAAAGTTCTTTTTGGTTAGAAGGTGTTTGGTTCTTCCCCTACCCTACCCCACCTTGACCTACCAGCCTCCCAAAGATTAGTTTGCTTTGCATGTCTATTTTAGTTGGAATGGCAATAGTTTGGTTGTTTTGAGCATGTCTTTTAATTTTTATTTGCATAATCCTAATTTCTATTTCCTTTCTTTCCTCGATGTCTGCTGCATCTTGTTTCGCCTCCTCCATTCATCTCGACGCCATGGTTCTGCTGCTCCATAACAATGCATTATGAACCTGCCACTCCCATATGCAAACACCTACCCTTCCCTCCAACCTCCACCCCTCCATCAATGGGCATCGTTGTCCCAAAAACAATCTGTGGTGGATATCGCAATGCTTATTATCCAATTAGGGTGAAAATTCCTTCCTACAGGCGACCGTGGCAAAATTGGGACCTCTCCCTCGCGTTCTTGCTGATATTACCAAATCTCTGACTAATCCTACACCAATACAACAGCAACTGAGACGCTTCACTGAGCATAACTCCAGTCCAAATGTCAGTGGAAGCCTCTCCTCTGGGCTGCAGAAAATTTTTGAAGACCCTACTGACAGGTATGAATTTCAGAGAGAATTGGAACTACTTAGAGGGAGATAATATGTAGAGATTTGGAAAAAATCTATTTAACTTACTTGTTGAATTTACAACTTTAAAATCATGAGCAGTTGGAAAGAATCTTCTGAGATAAATCCAATTGTTTGTCATAATAATACACATGATCTAGGATACTTATTTTCTAGAATGATATTGTAGAGTTATATTCAACAAACTTATAAAAAGAACCTATGTTCTGCTTAATGGAAGACTAAGAGCTCTATGAAATTGATATTTTCAGGTATTGTAGCACTCAAAAATCTGAGAACCTCAGTCGAAAATATTTTAGAGCTGGCTGTGTCAGCTGAACAGGTAGATACAGTGTTGATGCTTAGACTTTGTTTTCTGTATTGGCAAGACTTGTGTCTTTAGTAGGGACCCTTTGGTTGTGCACTCAGGGCTTCTCGAAGGTTTAGACAGAACCAATTAACTATGAATTGGAATACCTTGGGAGGTTTAAAACCTAACTAGGAAATGATTGGAATTCTAGTAAAAATCTAAGACAGGGATGGAGTGGTCTATGCAGTGTTATTCTCCACCTTTGAAGAAAAACTAAAAATGTTGGATCTTATCCTAAGAATTGTGATGATGAAATCTGTGTTTAGAAACCAATGTAAGTCTCCACACCAGACCTCTGAGCCTTCTGAAGAGTTCCTGTGCTTGAGTTGAGGAATCTTAACTCTGTTGAATTTGCCTCAGGAGTAATTAAGGGCCCTTTCTTTTTCCACAGTGATTTGCATAAACTAAAATCCCCAAGCCAGGACAACACAGATAGCTATTTCAGAGGGAAAACTTTATTGCTGGTTCAGCAAGCCTCCTCCCAGAGCATGACTTACTCTGAAAAGGATGAAAAGGAAAATAGCCTTCCTAATGGCCGGAGCATCTCCCTCATGGACCTTCAGGACACTCATGCTGCCCAAGTGGAGCATGCGTCTGTCATGCTTGACATGCCAATGCGCCTGACTGGAAGCCAGCTTTCCATAACCCAGGTGGCCAGCATCAAACAACTTCGGGAAACCCAGAGCACTCCCCAGAGCGCACCCCAAGTGCGAAGGCCCCTGCACCCAGCCTTGAACCAGCCAGGCAGCCTCCAGCCCTTGTCATTCCAAAACCCTGTCTATCACCTCAATAACCCAATTCCAGCAATGCCAAAGGCCTCTGTGGATTCCAGTTTGGAGAATCTAAGCACTGCCAGCTCCAGGAGCCAAAGTAACAGTGAAGACTTCAAACTCAGTGGACCCAGCAATAGCAGCATGGAAGATTTCACCAAACGTAGCACTCAGAGTGAGGACTTCTCCAGGCGGCACACTGTGTCGGACAGACACATACCTCTTGCTCTGCCACGGCAGAATAGCACGGGGCAGGCCCAGATCCGAAAAATGGACCAGGCTGGGCTAGGTGCCCGAGCCAAAGCCCCACCATCCCTGCCACACAGTGCTTCCCTACGTAGCACCGGGAGCATGTCACTGGCATCTGCAGCTCTGGTGGCCGAACCTGTGCAAAATGGGAGCCGGTCCCGGCAGCAGTCCTCTTCCTCCAGAGAGAGCCCTGTTCCCAAAGTGAGAGCGATCCAGAGACAGCAGACACAGCAGGTAGGGGTCAGTGCTGGAGGGGGCTGCCAGGTACTTGGTCCAACTGTTTCCTCGGTTCTTTATATATAAATCATTGAGAAATCCAATTGCTAGCAGGGTTTCCACTTAAAACTATTTTTTGCAACCTTTTAATGGAAGAGGAAATGAAAAGTTTGGGAGGCTTCTGGCTAGATGAGGCAGCAGAATGTAGCTTGCCTCATTACTCTTAGGAGACTGTAACAACCACTCCAGGGGCCTTTCTGTCTCTTCAAGCAGCAGAGCCATGATCTCAGCACTGAGAACAATCTGTGATGTTGAGTAATAATTAGACACTTAAGCTGTGAATCTGCAGGCCAAATCAACTAGGATATATTTTGGGAATCTGGACATTAATCCTCCTTAATTTTTTTTTCTTAAGTTTCCAGAATAAGTTTTGCACTTTCAGCCAAGAGTTTAACGTAACTGCTCTCTACTCCATCCCCCAACTCCCTCTGGAAGTAGCAAGTCCCCGTGTGCCTTTTCCTGGAAATGGCTAGAAAAATAAACAACTGAGCACCTATAGAAGCAAGGTAAAGAAGAGAGGTAAAAAGATAGAAACACAGGTGGTTGACAAGTATTCTCTAAACATTTATGAAAATCTCTTATATTTCTATTTACATGGACAAGCCCAGCTCGTGTCTCACCTAAATTTAATATAAGATGATCAAACTTTTTTCTTCACAAATAAAAATGTTCCTTAAGAATTTTATCATCTCTTCTTTACAGATTACATTTCGAGGCAACAATCCATATTTGCTCTTGAAATAAACTAAGAACCTTATGAATGTATATATATACATATCTTACTTTCATCTAAAAAAGATTTTTCTCCTAAAAAAAGCTTTGTTGAAGTTTTTTTGAAACCTAATCCTACTTTATTTGTATTAGGGAGCTTTGTGATTAGAAGAGTTCTATGACAAATCCTTTTGTCAGCAGAATCACTGGTCAGAGGAGACTGCAGTGAGACCCCCAATGTATCTCTTTAGTATATTTGCGTTTTTATAGGTAGGCATTTACTGATTGGGCTGCTTCTGCCACCACCCTTGCCTCTACTTTGATAATTATTGTTTAAAAAAAAATTAGAACATTTACAGAATCCTTAGATACAGAAGTAGAAGAAGGGATGAAAACTTAAGCTGATTCTGGTAGGCAACTTCCTGGGCAAAACCTCCTAGTTGGTCAGTTCTTTCCTGAGAAATAAACTTTTTCTTCAGTCTTAAATTTTTTTTTTTATTTTGTTATATTTCCCCAAATTTCACCAATTCATTTGATTTAATACACATTTTCATTTAAAGAAAAGGAAAAAAGATTATACTCTATTAATTTACATAATGATTATATTATATAATTTTTTCCTTTTCTTTAAATGAAAATGCTTTTATATATATATCTTTTATATATATGTCATATATGTACATTTAATTTACGTTAGGAGGCTATCAGTCTCTCCCACCTTATTGTGAATTAGTTTCCATAATTTGATTTTATGCTAGCTTCTAGTTGAGATCAACCCCTTTCAGAGAATTAAATTGTTGACTGAGAGGAGAAAAGAAAGATAAGTAATTTCAGAGATGCAGCACTGTGTGGAGGCAGATGTCTACGTGGGGGTTCAATGCAGCTTGAAGGCCCTGAGGATGAGATAAGAAGTAGAGAAGAATATCAGATTGGCAGAGAGGGGCAAGACAGGGCACAGGGCGGGCCCTCTGCCTACTTTTCAAAGGTGGATTTAGTCCCAGCCCTGGAGAGAAAAGAAGAATGCTTACCCTTCCCTCCTGTATCATGTTGTCCTCAATTCCCAGGACCCGTGACTCAGACTGTTTATAGATATTGTAAATTAAATAGCCTTTTGTGTGATCGTCGGAAACGAATTGTCATTTATAATATTTGTGCTGTAGGAAAATATAACACGTACCATATAAGCACTACGTGTTTCTGTGCGTGAATAGAAAGCTGTTTGGATAGATGGGAGGTAGGAAATGCATATATGGTCTTCAGACAACCAATTAAAATACTTTTGAGCCATAGCCATTAGTGAGCTTGGGAATGTCTATGTTATGTTGGCATGAAGTGAGGCATAGCCACAGCACAGCTTTACATATTCAGCCCTGTTTGTGCCTTTGCTGGTGCTGCCACTGTCATACCAGTTAAACCATAAATCACTGTATTTTGATTGCTCAATTTTCTGTTTTTTCTACACTGGCTTTTTCTATGCAGATGTTTTATTCTTTCAAACGTATGTTATTATTTTTTTTTGTTCCTTATCATTTTTGCTTGCTTTTCTCATCTCACTCCCATGAAGCCTCTGATGTTCTATATAATCAGCACATTTTTTACGTAAATTCCTTTACATATTTTAATTGCAAATTGTGTTGGGGAATTCTTCTCTCCCAAAAACTGGAGGATTTCTTTGTGGGGATTGTTCTGCCAGCATTTGTAATTATTGGAGGTTTTGTCCCATGCAAATTCCATTTGTATCTTAGCACAAAGGAGCGGCCACTGTTGGCAATGTAACTAGCTTCAGTCTTCTCCATTTGCTGAGTAGGAAGGAAATAAAATCCTAGTTCTACAGAGAAGGAATTTTTTGACCCTTTTCGGCCTCTGTTTGGATTTCTTTTTAATCATTTTCCTCTCCATCTTGTTTTTTTGTGTATCATGTATTCTGTGCACATAATAGACTCTATTTACAATATATGAGTTGTTCAGATTATAGCGTGTTACCTAACCTTAGAAATTCTAATTTGAAGAGGCTTTTTAAATAGGTATTTGACAAGCCTATCAGAATGATGCTACAGTTTTCACATTTGGATTTGTTGAACCCTCTCCTAACCAACCTTTTCAAGGATTCTCAGAGTTTAGTTACTAATTTAGTCAGCTCTTTCTCTGGTGTTGATAGCAATAGTGTTATTCATTTATAGGGACCTGACTATTTCAGACTATGGAGAAGCTGAAAGCAACAAGTCTTATTTATATCTAGTAAATAAACAGGGAACCGGCCTGTTCTCAGTCATCCTCAGCATAGCCAGGCTAACTATAGGATCAGTGAAACTGCTTTCTCAGGCCCTTTTGCCCTAAAGCGTTATTATTTTTCCCAGAGAAACCCTATAAAAGCTTTATCTCAAAAGGGTGATATTCCTAATAGGAATCCGTGCTCCTTTTCATTTCGTCTTTTTCATCCTTCATTTTCTTTAATGATCCATTGTTGGAAGTCAATGAAGAAAATGCTCTTCTTAAGGCTATACTAAGCAAGATGGCATCTGAAACATTTACCAACCTCTTTTCTCAATTTCTTTGACTATAAACTAGAGGTAATAAATTTTGTTAGCTATCCAGCTTATAAAGGAGATAGAACAATCACTGAGGAAAAGCCTTTGATGTACTTCCAAAGGATTGGAGGAAAAACATAGGGTATCCTTCTCTTAGTAATAAATTATACTTTGGTAATGAATTCTAAAGAGAATCCAAAGTAATAATAAATGAATAATATTTTATTGAGCATCAGTTGTGCAATGACATAGTCACTACCATTCCAAAAGAAAAAATATTCTATGATATATGGTGCCATGCTTCAAGGGTTGACAGTCAAATCAGGAAATAAGACCAGCACTCAGAAGACCAACCAAGTAGATGTAAAAGACAGTATATAGTTCTTTCATATGAAGAACATATTACAATAAAAAATAATTTTGAAAAAAATTTTGAAATAAAAATCACCTCCATAGTCTTCAGTGTAGATAAAACTATTTCTGATTTGTTCAATATTACTTTTCTGCTCTTTATAATTATGTAAAGGTTTTATCATAAATACAAGGAATAGTTATATTAGTCTGATTTATGTTTTTAAAACTTATTGACCACCTACCGTATGCCATGCAAAGTGCTAGGGTATATGAGGAAGTGGTTGAAAAACAGATTCAACCAATAAAATAGGAATAGACTGGAATGCCCAGTTCCCATTGTACACTGTCTCATAATTCACTGGACATTGTTAGTCCTTCTGAAGGTATGGTAGCTACCACCAACACCAGTGAAATGAACCAACTCTTTGTTTTTACAGCTTCTCACTTTACATTTTATGCCTAGATTACCTAAGAAGTTGTTTTTAATATGCTTTTAGGGGATAAGATCTCTCTTTAGTATGTTCTTAGGGATACTATTAGCTTGTACTGCATTTATTGGCATTCAATAAATAGTTACTCGTAACAAATCACAGGGGAAGAAAGTTCTTGCGAACAACATATTGTTAACTATAAAACAGAAAGCTACTGAATTAGCTTCCTTGAAGTTACAAATTCCAAACATTAAAGTTATTCATTTTAGTGGCTACTTTATCTCAAGCAGCAGCTGAGTAGAAAATCCTGGTTTCACAGAAAAGCAGCTCTCCTGTGCCCTATGTGGTAAAGGGATAAGATTCTAAAATTAAAAAGGCATTTGTCTCCTTTAAGTATTGACTTTCTAGTAATTTTTAAAGACTCAGAACCACAATATTTTGCCTTTCAGGTGTACATATATCAAATAAAAACCTAAACCCCTTTTTAAACTATTTTTCTCTAAATACTAAAGCAATTTATTGTGCTCTGCTTTCAAAATCCAGTAGGGGGAGAACTAGGGTGTGCGTGTGTGTGTGTGTGTGTGTGTGTGTGTGAAGTACCTTGTAGTTTACAAACTGCTTTTACATGCCATCTCATTTGTTTCTCATAACTTTTGAAGCAGATAATTATTATCTTTTTTAATATAAATGATACTATAGTCTATAGGTCAGTGTTTCCAAAGTGTGATACTCAAAACTATTTAAATATACAAGGTATTTAATCAATCATTTAATTATTTTAACACATATTAGAAAAATATCTAACTATTAATATGTATTTATAAATTTATAATATATATAACATTAAACTCATGATTTTACTGATAATATTGCTTAGCATAAGGACTTAGCTAACTGAAAAAGGTTGTTTTAAAGAGATGATAAATAATATATCAGTGACAACGTGGTTATGACAAAAATAATGAGAATGATACACAAATGAATGAAGTATAAGAAGCCTGCCTACCATAGTGGAGATGAAGGTAGACTTTTTAAGAACTGAGGGTACTGAAGTTTAAGACATGTTTATGTTTTTCTTGACACAGTGGAGAAAATGGCTTTATAGAAGGAATTTCTAAAAGTTCATTCACCGTTGCTTGTGTGTGCCTCAGGCATGAAGCTGTTTTTTATCGATATGTATCTGTAATCTGTTTGTAAATCAGCCAAACCAGGTTCTTCTTCAGACCTTTAGGAAATACCCTCATACTACTTTTGTATGAATATTTTTTAAAGTCTCTCCCAAATAACCTTTTTGTCTCTGCAACCAATTTTTTTCATCTAGTCTTTCTAAATCTCAAAGTCATCAAGATACCCCTTATTTTGACATATCTATATATTTAGAGTTTAGCCGGGTTTTATTCCAAAACGACGTAAAGATTCTTAAGGTACATAGCTCTGCATGGGAGAGAAAATTCCCTTCCAATTATTTATAGAGTATTGGTCCTCAAAATAGAAATTCATTTTAATTATAAAAAGGCTAACTCACATAAAAATGCTTTGTTCTGTCTGTCTCTCTTTCTTCTCAAGAAAGCCAGAGAAAAAGAATTTGTTGTCTATTTCTAGCACTGTTTATGGAGAAAGCACTAATGTTCAGTAGCCCAATATAAATTGTCATATCCAGGGCCAGTTTTCTAAGCATAAATACAGTAATAACATCTAAGTTCTATAGTACTCCATAGTTTCCAAAGAACTTTCACATACATTATATTGTTCAGTCCTTACAACTCCCTGGGAGATGGTCAGGATAGGTGGTGATGGTGGTGGTAGCCCTATTCAATAGATTCGGAAAAAAGTATTTAAGAGATTAAGTGACAATGTAAGTAGCAGAATTGCTACTCAAAGCCAGAATTCTTATCACTCTGCGTATCTATTGGAAAAGGCCAAGTTATCTAGCTATCCTAACTGGATAGAAATATCCCTTAGACTATGTTGATGTCCATTGTTTTGATCCTGTATTCATCAAGAAACTTTCTGGTAAAATATGGACTTCTGAGTGATGTTAACCCATGAAGAAGTCAGTGTCTGTAAAAATGACCAATATCACTTTTTTTCTCTTTCCCTAAATGGTTGATGTGAAAATTAAGAATTTGGCATTCTGATATATAAATGGGTACCTTGTGAGTTGTTTAGCGTTAATCAATTCCTTGGTTCCTGATCATCCCTGGTTAAGCAGATGTTGCCTCACCTGAGCAATCAACCATCAACTTGTGCTTTCCTTCTCTCATTCTGTCATCATCGTAATTTCATTAGGTAATGACCTAATGAAACCATTGGACTAATTAACAATTTTAAGGCCTTGGCTTTCCCTCTTTGGAGGGAAAAAACGGCAGGTTCTTAGATGTGATTTCTATTCACAACATTTCAGAAGATTTTATCCTTGTATAAATGGATATTCTCTTCCCTCACCACCAGCCCTTGCAGTAACAAAATATTATTTAGAACTGGGAACATTTAACAGAAAACAGGGATCACAATAATGTCTTCTAAGAATAGCTCTCTTTGTGAAACCTAACTGTGGATGAGCTCTTTTTGGAGATACTAATAGGTATTTCTGACGCAGGTTCAGTCACCTGTGGACTCTGCCACAATGTCCCCAGTAGAGAGGACAGCAGCCTGGGTTCTGAACAATGGGCAATATGAAGAAGATGTAGAAGAAACCGAGCAAAATCAAGATGAAGCCAAGCATGCCGAGAAGGTAGAACCTAGTCTGTCTTTATTGCTCGCACAGTGATAGGCCACCCAAAGGGTCATCTAGCCAAGGAGATGATCTCCCCAGGGTCCCCAGCTTCAGCTCCACCTCTTATGTTAACCCTTATATACATATCTGTGTATGATAATTCAGTAGTGTCTGTGTTTGAAAATACGCGGAAATGTCCATCAAGCTGGGGTGGGAGGATTAGCTCGAATTTTTTTTTTTTTTTTTTTAATATGAGGTGACTTAACTTGGAGAAAACTCTGCTACTCGTTTCTAGTCATTTTAGGTGAATATTTAGTGTTTCTGTATAACTAACCAAACTCAAGATTACCCTTGGACTAGACTTCCTTTCTATATCTTTGTAATGATTTTGTCTTTTTTTGTTTTTCTTTGTTTGTTTATTTATTTATTTATTGGCTGCGTTGGGTCTTCGTTGCTGTGCAAGGACTTTCTCTAGTTGCCACAAGCAGGGGCTACTCTTCGTTGCGACGTGCAGGCTTCTCATTGCAGTGGCTTCTCTTGTTGCAGAGCACAGGCTCTAGGCGCATGAGCTTCAGTAGTTGTGGCTTGCAGGCTTCAGTAGTTGTGGCTCGTGGGCTCTAGAGCGCAGGCTCAGTAGTTGTGGTGCATGGGCTTAGTTGCTCCGCGGCATGTGGGAATCTTCCTGGACCAGGGCTCAAACCCGTGTCCCCTGCGTTGCTAGGCAGATTCTTAAACACTGCGCCACCAGGGAAGTCCCTTTTTTTGTTTTTCTTTTCACCTTTTCTGGGTAAAGAACTTGTAACACTATAGCTGATTTTTTAAAAGACATTGACTAAAAAAAAAAAACGACATTATCTATTGCTTCAGTTTTGTTTCGTTTTGTTAAGAAAAGCTGACATGAAGAATAAGGATTATCAAACAAGAACATTGACATCATGTATGGCATTACCTCATTAACAACCAGACAAGTAGCTTCTGCTTACTTATCAGCAGGAACCTAAACTATTCTAATTGATGTAGTCTACCTCTTCAAACTGTATAAGAACTGTCATCTTTGACCTTCTGGATTAATAAGCATAGTGTAGGACCATGACGTTGGACAAGCAGAAGCTAACTGTCTGATTGTCAATTAAATGGAATATTATGTAAAAATACATTGCATTTTACAAAGCAGCATACGGATTTATCATTAATTACTAATGAATTTAAATAGGCCATATACAAGACAGCTTAATGCTTCTCACCTTACCCAGAAATGACATTCCAGTTACTCAAACCCCAACCCACAGCAGCTTCAGTACAAGAAAGGGCCACGTAACCAATTGAATTATATAAAGCTTTAGTGAATATAAATTTATATAAAGCTTTAGTGAGAAGACAGACATGTGTTCCAACAAGCAGTAGCAAACTGGGCAGATGAACGATATCATGAAAATGGGCCAAGAGGCAGCATTAATCAGCCCCAGAGAACATGTAGGCCTTTTGCTTAGAGCTTGTGACCTGGATGTTTTACACTTTTATAGCTGGGGAGAAAGCAGCAATAGCCTATTCTGCCATAAAATTCTATTTATTGATTTAGTAACTTAACATAGAAGTACTGCTTGCTCTCTAAAGGGCTGGCTCTAGTAGGGTGAAAGAATGGCAGTCTGATGAGTGAAGGCATGTCAGAGATCCTGCAGTACAGGTGATGATACAGAAATCTTTTCTCACGTAGACAACTGGCTTTTGGCTTATTTTAAGTCATTTGTCAGGCTTCTAAATGCTTGATCTTTTTTTTTTTCCTGCTCCCATTTGATACCGTCACAGATTGGATGTGGCTTGCAGGAACTGGTAGTTTAATGTGGAGAGTGATACATAAATATATAGATTTGGAATGCCAAGGTAAGACTAAAAATGTAATTTTAGGAGGCGGGCAGAGCTCCTAAGTGATGCCTGTTGATAATTTTAAAGAACGTCAGCAGCCCGTGGAATGGCAGTTCAAGGCAGCATCCAGCTCCATTGCCTAGGGTTTCTATCGTAAAAAATAAATCACTAACGTCTAAAACCAGCGTAACTCCAGTATTTCTCTCCTTGTCTGTGGTGCCTCTTCTCCTCTGCTCTAGTACGAACAGGAAATTACTAAACTGAAGGAGCGCCTGCGAGTGTCCAGCCGGCGGCTAGAGGAGTATGAGCGCCGGTTGCTGGTTCAGGAGCAGCAGATGCAGAAGCTGCTGCTGGAGTACAAGGCCCGGCTGGAGGACAGCGAGGAGCGGCTGCGCAGGCAGCAGGAGGAGAAGGATAGCCAGATGAAGAGCATCATCAGCAGGTCAGAGGTTACCTGGCGGTGGACGTGGGCTAGGTAGCTAGGGCTGCAAAGAGGTGAGACGATAACCCAGAGAATCCTAAAGCAATGGCAGCAAAAGCCATTTGCAACTCTGCATGTCCTCTGTGGTACTTGGTACAAAGGTGACAGCTGACTGTATCTCTTACACTTTTCTAAATGTGAGACCATAGTGCACTTCCTTTGAAGATAGAGGTAGTCTATTTTCCTTTAGCTGTAACAATTAGAAAAAATTAAAACTTAGTGACTCACTTGAGAGGTCTTAGAGGAAAACTGAATCTTAAAAATGTACGTATTCAATGTCAAAGGCTAACTTAGTTTTTTACAGCAAGCCCAGAGAGGTGGAAGGGAGTTTCATGGGATGTCTTCAGGGCCAGAGAATCAAGGGAGTAGGCCAAGGACGTTCAAAGGAGACTAAAGGAGGGGACAATTTTACCAAACACTACATAGCACTTACTATGGGCCAGGTACTTTTCTAAGCACTTTACAGATAAAATTTGTTTAATCTGTTAATAATAATTTGATTAATGCCAACCTCTGAAGTAGGCATTATTATTATTCTCATTTTACAAATAAAGAAACAGGCAACAAATTCATTAAGTCACTTGCCCAAGGTCACTTAGTGTTGCTGCTGGGATTTGAAACCACGCAGTCAAGCCCCAGAGTCCATGCTCATGACCACTGTGCTTCAGTGTTGTTAAATGCTGTAGGCAGGTCAAGTAACTTAAAGTCAGAGAAGGTTTTCTGTTTTAGCAGCACATAAGTATTTAGCAGTCTTACCGAGAGGCTTTTCATGGAGTTTAAACATCAGGGAGCTAAGATGTGAATGGTGGAAGAGAAAGAAAGTAGACCTACTATGTGTAGAGTACACTCTGAGGAAACTTAGCTGTTCAGGGGAAGAGAAAGGCCAGCTGTTACAAGGTAACAAGATTAGGAGAGGGTTTGGTTTTTGTGGGTTGGTTTGCAATTTTAAAATGAAATAAGTTGTGCTGAGGAAAGGATCTGATAGAAAAGAGGGAGATAATAATTGTGGGAATGCTGTTCCAGAGGAGGTAAAAATCCAGTCCCAGTAGAGAAATCAACTTTGGATGTCTTCTTCTAAGGTGGGTGAGAAGATAGAGCGTGGTTGCAGATCTTGTACTAGGAAGGAGTGGCAGTACTGAGCTGTCCTGAGTGTGGGTTTCTTGTCCTCTACGTTAGCCAGCTCTCTCCTTGAAGTTGTTGATCTCTCCTTACTACCCCATTCTAGGCTAATGGCTGTGGAAGAGGAATTGAAGAAGGATCATGCTGAGATGCAAGCAGTTATCGATGCAAAGCAAAAAATAATTGATGCACAGGTAAGCAGGTTCTTAGTCTAGTGGAAGGCACTTGTTTATAATAACTTATCTCCTGACTTCCCACCCTTTGCAAATGCCAAGGCACATGATGGACAATAGGTCACTGGAAAGTTCTCAGCATTACCTTGTGAAGAGTAAAAGAGTTTCTTTGTGACCTCTGTGACCTTTTCTTTCCTTTACTGGTGACAAGTCTGTTAACCTAGCAAAGTTTTAGCGTGCTTAGTGCAGTTGCTCGACAAATCTCAACCTAGTGCATGATGGGGTTTACTTCTTTCCTTCTGGAAAGGAGGGGATTCTCTAAGGGGGTACCTGTGAAAAGTACACTGCATGTGTCTGGCTTGTGACCTCCACTGACCATTGCTTGGCTATGATGTTCACAGTCTTGTCAGTCACGTCCACTGTGCCATCAGCCTCTGGCCCCAAACAGTAGTCTAGCTGCAGGGGAAAGACAGGGTTGTAAAAGGTACCCTTCCTTGTTATTCTTTTGGTTCCGGATTTGGCATTGATGCCTGGGATTCGCTTGGCTGCCCTTCTCTGTTGGCGCTGTGCTTGGAGAGCCTCTTTTGGTTGATGAAATCAGAACCTGGGCCTCTGCTCACTGCAGCTTCTACCTGTGATAATAATGGCATGACTGATGACTGCCAAGAGCACCCCCTCCCAGGTTCACGTCAGTGATCAGAGCAAAACCCAGGAGGCAGGAAATGTTTCTAATTCCTTTTTCATTTTATCAGTGCAAAACATGGTTGTATTTCTTAGAGTGAAACAAATAAAAAACGGCAGTGCAGCTTGGATGTGGCTGGTCTGGCCACTGAATGTATCACCTCCCTGAAGACCACCCAGCCAGGTTTGCGTTTCTCACCCTTAAGTACCATATCATTTCCCTCAGCTCTGAAATAAAAATGGGAGCAAGGACTTTATGTCCAACTTTCTTCTCTCCTTATCAGCCAGTAGTCAGTCTATGGCAGAGCCCCCAGTATTCCTAAACACGCATTTTACCCCCAGTCTAGTTTCCTGACAGGGCTAATATGGGATGGGGTTTATTTTTCAAAGGAATTGGGAGTAAGGCTGAAAGCACAGCCATGGGAAGAGTGCGTCATGGGCCTCCTACTGCCTCACATACACGATACCCGGCAGTCGAGGGTGAGTTGTGATGCTCTGTCGTCAGCACGGTTCCCAGAATATTTTGGACCCTTGAACTCTGCAGTTTCTGGATATTTAGACCTCCTAAGAATCAGAAGAATGTTCTTACTTGGTCCATTTTTTAAACTTTTCTAGGTGTCCCCAAGGCAGGTGAGGGAAGGGTAGCAGAGACAAGGCCTTCTTGACAGGCACACTGTAAAAATTCATCTGAGAGGCTTAAGAGAAACAGTCTGGATAAAGAAGGCAATTTAGTCAGGGAAACAAGTGTTGATAAGTGTTCACTTTGGGATCTTCAATGTGACAGTGTAAAGCAGAGAGAGTTCTATTAATAACTACACCCGAATAGATTTTAGTTCTAATGAGATCATACAGACCGTTTTAATAACTTCAGCTTGTCTAAAACCGTGTCAGTCTTAAGCAGAGGGAGCTTGGGGGTGTCGTAGTCGTGGCTCTGTGCATACAGTATTTCCACTTTCTCGGTTGCCTGTCAAGACAACCTCATCGTTAGCTTCTGAAGATTTCTACCCTAACCCCTGCCCCCATTTTGACATCTAGAGTAAGATGACTGGGTGTGAAGCAGGAGTCATAGGCATAGAAGGTGAAAGCAAGGGAGGGAATCAGGTTCATCAGGGCTCAAAAACTCTGGAAAGTAAGGACCTTCTCTCAGTTAACACGAGGACATCACCATTCAGGAATGGGAGAACTGTTATCCTCAAAGCATCAGTCAATGTCAGACTTGTGGTCTGGCTAAACTAGATAACAGTTTGGGTCCCTATTTCAGGCAGTGGTTTTCAAATGGTTTGATTCTGTTGACTGTTTTGGCGGAACCAGAGGTGCCTCCCATAGATGGCTTTCCAGCTGTTCCTGCTGACCATTCAAGAACAAGGGCTTCTCTCAACGAAATTTATTACTGTATAATAAATTTTCTACTGGAGGCTCACTATGGATCCCTAAAGAACACTTGGAGAATCCATTAGACCACATTTTGAAAACCACTGCACCATGCACAGCACAGATGATAAACGCTAAAACTAGTTTTTTTAAAAATTATAATCTCCTTAAAAGGAAGGTTTCCCAATTCCAGCTGTTGTCTCACTGATACATTAAAATCTTATTCTAGCAAAAGACTATGAAAATCCTTTAGTGTCTTTTGTAACAAATGACTTTTCCTTTGAAAGGATAAATCTTACATCTTAAGTGTTTGATGGAGCAGAGCAGCCCTTCTGGCATTATTTAATAGAATGAGGACATGTTTGGGGGTGAAAGCTTCCCAGTGAGGGAACCCATACTTTTATGTCCCTGGCATCTGCCTTGGTGCCACTGGCAGTTAAAAAATATTTCTGAAATGAATTGCTTTCCTTATACTAGCAATGGACCCAACATTTCCCAAAACAGGACAGGTCAGGTACCCAGCGAACTGGTTTCCATCTTCTCTCTCAGCAGCCCTGTGCCCCTACAGACAAGGCTGGCCCCTGAACTCAGCCTCTCCATCTCCTCGAGTCAGTTTATGCTCCAAAGGCCCCACCGGGGTCAACCACTTTCTATTGGAACTGGGAGAGGATGAGTACTCCCCTGGTGACCCTGTCCTGGGCCTTGTAGCACCACCATGGAGATCCTGGTGATGGTACTAAGGGACCATTTCTTAAACATCAGACCAGGGACTGTGCCACCTTTCACCCCACCCCCGGATCTCTCCATATGACTCAGGTGGAGAACTTCCTCCTAGGAGAAGCAAGCAGCTGCCTAGTTACTGTTGCAAGTGATATCTCCGCTGTGTTAAATTACAGGTCATAAATGGAGATGAGATTATGCAAACAGGCAAGTAACCCGTCCATTCTCTAGCTGAGCAGTTCCCAGCCCTGGCCCGGTGCACTGGCCTCCTACACATTCCAGCTCCTGCACTCCCCACACTTGAAATCCTTCCTGTCAGGCAGGAACTAGATTGCTTTGCCATTCAATCCAGGCAGAATGGAGAAGTCAAGTCCATCTTTTGCCAACTGAACTTGACTTTCAAAAGTCCCTGTTTGATTTTTTTTTATTTTATTTTTTGTTTTACTTTGAAAGGTTGGCAGTGGGGGGAGTTACAGAAGGGAATTTCTCCACTTGGAAACTTTCAACTGTTTAGTAGAAGGGCTGCTTGACTTCAGCTGTTACTCTTGCAGGAAATAAATAAAGACAATCATTCTTAGCCTTTTTTGACCCTTTAAGAATCAAATAATTTTTCATGAATACCTAATTTCTTTGGATCAACCCTAGAGAATCCTGCACTCCTTAGAATTGAGGCATTATAATTTATCCTAATACTGAAATATCTTTTCTTTTTTAATCATTTTTAGATATTACCAGGTTATCTGCTTAGAGATCATTTCTAACCATAGGGGGAAACATCATATCTGGCTCCCACCCCTTTTCTCCTGGTAACCACTGGCCAACCCTTACTTACTGACTTTTAAAAGATCTATACTTGTTATCCCAGTAAATTCCACTGGCTGTAATTTTTTTAATTATTATTTTTTTTAAAGCCTTGTAGTTCTTTCTTTCTTTGAGTTTTGCTTATCCTTAAAACAAGTTACCTTTCCAAAGTAAAAAGCATCTTAGGCTAGATTAGGGGTTAGTTAATAATGCTGATTTTTTTGTATCTTACCACCTGAGTTCTCCATCAAGGAAAGGAAAAAAAAAATGTTAATAATAACAAGTGTGAGCTAGTTTTTTTCATACTTTTGAAACTGTGACCACCAGCCCTGCTGCCATACAGATCCCCGCCCCACCCCCAAAGCAGGAGATTAAAGGGAAGCCTTACTTGATGCTGTTGTTGCATATGCTTTTACCTAAATTTCCCCCCAGGGCAGTGGTCTTCACTCTGCATCCTTGGGCAGCACATTTCTGGCAGAGCAGTGCTGCTCACGGCCCTGTGGAGCTATGCTGTAACAGCAAGGAATAGCATCTAACCCTCAGCCCTTGTATGTACTCTCTGAACCTGACCATGACTATCCTTACCATGCTTTTCCCTGAGTAAATTAAAACACTCCCTGGGTAGAAAAGCTCTTTTTGGCTTTGGGGATTGTTCCTCACATGCTTTTTTTTTCTTTTTTTTTTTTTGATATCATAGATGTAGGTAAAGACTGTCCTTCTCAGCGTTAACTTGTTTTCTAAAAAATGGCAACTTCATGTAGGAAAGGTTCTAGGATGATTTACCTAGCTGGTGAAGCTAAGGTTAGGATTTCTCTCCTAGTCTTTGTGAGACTGATAATATTTTGATGGGATGATTTTTATTTTTGTTTATTTTAGATGAGCCTACTTTTCTCTAGATTGTCATTTTTTCCCTCTTTTTTCTCTTGGTTTTTTTTGTGTGTATTCAACAGTCTTTGGTTCCAAAATATTGGTTCTAAGCCTTTTTTTTTTTTTTTTTCCAAGATTCAAAAGTAAAATGAAAGCAGTCTCCTTATTGGGTAGCTTTCCTGGAGTACCTCTGAGCTGGAATGAGTCTAGGAGCTTGTGTTCTCTGTTTGTTTTCATGTGTTATGTTTCTGGCATCCCCCTTTGGCCACATCTCCCTTCCCATATTCAAATAACTCCTTGGTCTGAGCTTTTGGCTGCTTCTCCCCCTCTTGCTGTTGCATCCTCACTTTGTTGGTGACTATAAACTGCCACCATGTATTGTTTCAGTTTTGAGCACCATGTGAATTCTTTCCAAATGTGACTGATGTGCCCCCTTCGGGGTCTAAGAACCCATAGATCACATGCACTTCTCCTCTGTGAAATGAAACCTCTGGTGCTTCTTTCTTTGCCACCTAATTCCCATGTTTTAGTTTTGACCCAAAGTACTTAATACAGCAAGGCAGCTTGACACCTCTGTTTCATAGTCTGACATAACACATGGTGTCATTTTTACATGATGTCCTAGGGTCCCAAGGGATGATTAATAACAAATCCTGCTATGCTGAAAGGAAAAAAGAGAGAAAATAAACACAGACCCGTTGGGCTCAGGGGAAGCTGGCCTGACTAGGGTGCAGAAAGAGGCAGAGACGTTCCATTTGTCTGGGAAGCATCATGCGTACTGCTGTTTGATAGAAAGCATTAGAACAGTCATTCAGTAGAATATTACGGTGTAGTTGCCTGCATGGAGCCAGAATAAAGCCATGATTGGTGTGTTGTAGGAAAAACGGATCGTGTCGCTGGATTCGGCCAACACCAGACTGATGAGCGCGCTGACCCAAGTGAAGGAGCGGTACAGCATGCAGGTCCGCAATGGCATCTCCCCCACCAACCCCACCAAGCTTTCCATCACGGAGAATGGTGAATTCAAAAACAGCAGCTGCTGATGGGCTTTGTGAATAGACAGACTGTGGGAGGAGACAGAAGGAAATGCCCCCGCTCTCCTGTCCCCAGCCCTCTCCCCACCCCACCAGGTTTACAGAATGTTGCTACTTCAGAACAGCAGGGTGGCGAGCAACTCTCCAATGAAGAAAGGAACCTTGTCTTTCAGGGCATAAGGCTAAGACTTCCAAGGTCGACGCTTCCCCCCCACCCCCCCGGCTCTGTGTACATAGGGAACTTAGTTCTGGGCCATGTACAGAAAATACCACTGTAATATACCCAAAGGAAGTTAATAATGTAGATTACCTTTTTAATTATTGCTATTTTTATTATTGTTGTCCTCTTGTTGAAAGCACTGCAGTTGTTAGAGGAGGCAAAGTAGGAGGTACATGTGAATGAGGGATGAGCCTGGCGGCTCACCTGGTAGAGACCATGTGTCTGTCTGATAGAGCACACAGACCGCAGTAGGACATTGTCAGAATGAGTTTTTCAGGGATTCCTCTGCCAGTTTAAAAACCCCACTCTGGTTCCCTTGTCCTTTAGGAAAACATGCAAATACCGAGATCCAAACAAAACAGTTTATCCCATTGATCAACGAAGACTGGTTCTGGATGGACAGCTATCTGATTTGGGGATACACTGTTCCAGAGGACACAGATAAGAGCTGTTGTATCAAAACTGGACTTTCGGAGTGATTTCTATTGAACTCCTGTTGCTGTCTGTAGCAGAAGGGAATTTTCCACTTTAGATAGGGGGCTTTTTTTTTTTACCCCAGCTGTAATAAAGGGTGTTCTTCTTCCTCTTTAGAGTTTACAAAACTATAAATATTTGTGTCTCTATAAACCATCTGCATCTTCACACCCACTTGCCCTTTCCTCCCCCATGGCGGGAGCAGTCATCACCAACAGGGTTTACTCTCCTCTGGAGAGGTTGTTCAAATATGCTGTCCATAAGCCATCCGAAATAAACACCCTTTCTTCCATACAGAAAAGGGCTAACCATACCATACCATGGCAGCAATCTCTGAATATTTCCTATCAAAAATTTTTTTCTATTTGTAAGTTATAATTTTGGTTTGGGATAAAGATTTTACCCAGTGTACTAGCAGATCTCTGGGCAGGGTAATTTTATCTCAGTCTTTAACTTTTAAATTGCTTCTTCCTCTAATCCCCTCCGTAAAATTTGGAAAAGAAATCCAAATCTGAAGCATTGCTCTCTTAAAAGTCATGATTACTCTTAATGAAAAATAAAATACTAAAAGTGGGAGGACAGCACATTCCAGCTGTTATTCCCATGCTCTTTGTAGATTTGGCAATAATAACCCAGTTTCATTAGCTGTCATCGTTGGCTTTATTGTAGGACAGATTTATTGTAGGACAGAAACAGTCATGGAAGCTAAGTTACTTCCTTTTTTCCAGAGGTGTGAAATGTCATCTTGAATGCAACCTTGATTATCAGAAGTATGGAATGTTACAAGTTAAACAGACATTATATTTACAAGTATATATACACATATACTCACACATATGTACATATAACTGCACAAATAGGAAAAGTTCCTGCCTTCTATGCTGTTGGATATAATGTTTAAAGGGGTTAGAATCTCTTTAAGCAAGATCTAAGCAATTGTTTATATTGAGAAAGCAACAGCATTTCTCAAGTAAGTTAATGATGTTTAGTTGAAATTATAAACCTTAAGGAATTTTTTTTTAAGAAGGAAAAGGAGAAAGGAGGGGGAAAAAAAAACCACCTGAGGAAGCCATAGACCTGGAGTGAGTGTTTCCACATAACAGAATACTTATAAGGAGAGGAGAGAACATTTATTGTGTCCCCTTTTGGGTGAAGCCCCGACAGAGACACCAAACCTCCATTTCCACCGCACCCCCAGGCTTGCATTCTGACCTCTTAAGCACTGCCCTCAGGTGGGTCTTTGTGTTGGGCCTTGCATCTGAGCAACCTCACCATGGTCCCCAGCCCACTACCTTTTAAAACATTTCCCCTTCGTAACACTCCTGTTTGTGCCAGTCAGAGATCTAAATCACTGCCCAGTGTGCTTATCTGATCTGCAGACTTCATGCCCACATGTATTGGCACTTGTGCATTTTCTTGACCCGTGATCATTATTTTACAAATTCTTCTCTCTTCCCTCCAAGCTGAGGGCATGCTGTGGCCAAATGACTTATTTTAATAGGAAAGGAACATCACCAATTCTGAAGTAGTGCTTCGTGTTTGGGGAGAGGGTATGTAAACATAGGTCCGTTCTTGTTTGTGGCTATTTTCAGCTCTAGCCATTCTTTATAAAAGTCTTCAGAAAACCTGGTAAAAGAATGGTCAGTTTCAGTGGCCTTAAGTATGTAACATGGGTGTTGTCTTACATTGAGGTTTGGAAGCTCTCAGGTGGTGGTTACAGATGACAGAGGACTGATAAACTATATTGGAGGGTTGGAGGACACAAAATCAAATATGTTTTTGATGGATGCAGTACATCTTGTCAGCATTAGGGGAGCTTCTTAGAGGGCTGCCTACTTTGGAAGATTAGATGCCCAAAATGTTTGGATAGATTATGCAGCCCTCTATTATCAGGTTATCTTGAATGAAGAGAAAAGAGTAAACAAATAATAAAATTAGAGGTAAGCTAGGAGTTCAGTGTAATTGCCAGATGTTAAATTTTAGATTATCCTTTGAACCTATTCCTGTCCGAATATTTTTCTGAGTATTTCTTTAGAGAATGCTGCAGTCTATAGAACTTATTCTGAAAGACTTTTTTTTTTAGTATGGAAAAAGTCAGCAACAGCTGATAATTTTTATGGAGGTATTGCTTAATTGGCTTTTCTTCAGCCCAGATAAGTGCATACCTCTCTTGCTGGGAGGAGGTGTATGGTTGAAGAGAAGTGGGTGGATTATGATAGCATGTCTTGCGCTCCTTCTAACACCCAACACGTCACCACATGGTGAGGTGCAGCATAGACCAAGGCTGAATGGAATTTGGAATTCCCGTGAAGTGCTTGCAAAACGCTTGTCCAGATGACAACCAGATTTGGCCATTAACAAGGACAATGGCCAAATTGGTAGGATTTAGGAAAAGAGCTTTATATTTCCCTTTTATTTTCACTGGAGCAATAAGCTTTCTGAGCCGAAGCAGCAAAAAGGAGTAACATTTCCTTCAAGTCATCACATTACCTGAGTCTCTGCAATACAAGCCATGAAGGAGGGGAGATTATAACTAGGTAACAGTGACAAACACTTGAGCACTTACTATGATCCAGGCATTATCACCAAGATACTGTTGGGGTCCAGGGCAGTCTGTTGTAAGGGAAATGTGGTAAAATGAGGTCATCATGCAGCTGTAACTTTGCCCTTTCACTTGGCATTGAGTTGGTCAGAATTAGCTTTCTCTAGTCTGCTTCTACCTTTCCCTTTCCCTGTAATGGTGTTGCACAGTGAAAGAAAAAGTTGGATTTCCTGTCTACGACTGCTGTACGCCCTTGAGAATTAACTTGGCTTTAAAAGTAAAGCTTTTTAGATCTTAGTCTATTTATGGATCTGTAGCTCTAGCGACCCTCGTTTCTCACTCTGTCCTCAGAGGCACACTGGGTTGAGAGCAGTTCCTTTTTGGAAGCCCCAGAGCAAGACAGTTGCCATCAAGTGAGTTTGATTACAATTTGTTCTGCCTTCCATCTAGGTTTAGTTCCAGTTACGTCCAGTTTGGAGTTTCTGAGAAGGCTGGTTGTGGGGCTGAACTTGGGGAAGGAACCCTCCTTGGGATTTACCTAAGGCCCATGTGACCCTGACTAGAGTTGACACCAGACTAGGCTTGTCACTGGGCCTGACTCAGCAGCTCTGGAGCCCACACCATACCTTCCCTGTGTTTTCACCTTTGGGGGGGTCACCTTCTACAGATTATGGAAAACCAAAAGGGCTTTCTTCTCCATTCCCCTTCCCTTTTTCAAGTCTGATAGTGAAGTCTCCTGCTCGCTTCAACAGTAAATAGTTGCCTTCCCACCCCTTACCTGAGGGCCAAGAATTTGGGATACTTTGTTTTTATCAATATGTCAATGGAAGGGACCTATTTTGCCAGTTTGTTTAAAAGCAAGATATGTTGGGGTGTTGAATTTTTAAATAGAATCTCTTTTTGTGTCTGAGTGATTGTTATTAGTTCTAGAAGCATTCTGTCATGACCCAGTTAGGAATGCTCTTGAGTTTAGGAAGGACAAAAAGTGATGAAATTTGCATGAGACAGAATAAATATCTTATGAGGAGTGAAAGAACCTGAGGAAGATACATGATCCAAAAGGGGACTAATGCACAGCAGCCTTCTCCATAGCCCAACAGTTCAAGGAAACAGGAGGATTTATATCCTTTGCCCAATCTCGAAATACGCAGATATATAGAAAGGCCGTTTCTGTAGACAACATGTGGGTACCCACACAAAACACACGATTCCTAGGGCTTCCTTTTTCTGAATGTTAATCCATCTTATAGAGCAGTGATTCCCAAACTTCCTTGAGATTTTTTAAATTTTATGCTCTCCTTTGTTAGATTTTATGACAGTGGTTCTTTCCTCTTTAAAATGTACCATATGTGTTATATGTATATATAAGTTAAAGTGACTTGAAATTTGGCTTGACATTGTCTCAAGAACCCTAGATATCATTATTGATACCTTGGGGAGTCACAGAAAGAAAGTTGAATATCACTGATGCGACAGTAGGATACAGAAAGAAATAGCTTTGGTTCCTGATCAGTTAATCCTCAGGTGTTTGAGGAACCAACCCAGCAAGGCTTGGCGATGAGCCACCCAAGGAAAGCCAAGTGGTCGTTTGTGTCCAGATTTCAGCATGCATTTTAATTTCCTATTCAGTTCTTATTTTTCAGTGCCCTTGTTTTTCCCTAGGAAATGTTTTAGTTTGGGATTTAAAACCAGATATATCTGTTGTAGAAAGATTTCCACAGAAGCTGTGTTTTAGGGGCCTCGATCATCTGTGTGGGGCTACAAATATTTAAGAATAACTATCATATTTATGTCACTTCTAAACTCCCAAGGGAAAAACTTCAATTCCCTGATCACCAAAAGGTTAAATACTAATTGACCACTATCCTGCAGAAAATTTGAAATAAATAGTACAGGTTAAATTTTGACTGGTGCTTAGACATTTCCTAGTTACATTAAAATAAACTCAAAGCAGACAGCAGCCCATTAACCTGAATCACACCTGTGAGGAACTTCTAAATTTGATTTTGTTTTTCATCTCCAGGGCCTTAATAAGAGTGTGTTAATACACATGACTATTTTACAATGATAGCTCTAAATAATTTATTTTTTATTTCAAGAAAGAGAAATACACGTTAGAAAAACAAAACCCAAGATTTTATTTTATTTTTAAAGCCATATTTTTGTGCTAGTGGCACTTAGATTGTTCCATATGTGAGATCCATATCTGCATTTCATTACCTGGGTTTGTTCTAAAAGAAGATTTATTTTTGTTCTGTGAATAATTTTTGACGGTTCTTGTACATGTACAGATATAGATACGTTTGAGGTCTTTTATTGATATTCCTACAAAGAATACAAATAAACTTTAACTTTAAACATTTCAGACTAAAGTTGCTACTGTATTTGACATATTACTGTTTGACTTCTAGCATGTTATCTGGGTGATTAGGACACTTGGAGAAAAACCAGAAACAAAATGTATGCAGGAACATTATTCTGAAGGTATATTTTAACATTAAGAACAATGCGTCTTAGAATTTCCCAATTTACAGGTAAAAATATTTAGCTGTAGGACAAAGAGCTAGCATTAACACATACTGTATTGTAATAACACCCTTAGAGAGCTCCTCATTCTGGAGAGTTGGAAATCTCTTTACTAGCTTGTGACTGGTGAAGAAAATGTCCTCCACTTTATTGAAAGTATGGCCCCACTCAGCTCTCCAGACCAGTACTATCCTCTCTTAATTCCCCAATAGATTAATGTGGTTTGTTTCAGGATTTTTGTTGTCTAGTTGGGGTTTTTTGTTCTTGTTTGCTTGTAATTCTCGAGGTTATTTCCAAATACCCCCATCTTCTGCTTACCTTCATTCTTTAAAACCCCAGGATGCAGGTCCCATAAGTAGTTTTCTTACAGGCTAAGTATAGGTCTGAAATTCCACCAGTTAGCCTCTTCACATATCTAGTGACTTCTACTTCTGTTTTACTATGAATTAAAAAACTAAAATTCACTCAAAATCCAGAGAAAATTGTGTGAGGAGACTCCAGGTCACAGTAGACGTGTGCTATTTTTTGTTTACTTCAAAGCCAACCCATTTCAATCTGAATTGCTCATGACCTAATGTAAGCTTTAAGACTTCTTGGATCTGAAACATCAAAAAGAGAGAAACTGTTGTTGATGCTATCTTGTAACCTCCTAGTCATCTTAGCCCTTAACTGTCCACCCATCTACCCTTTATGTCCAGCCATACCCTTTATTTTTCTTAGCCTCCCTGCAGCTACCTGCCTTTTGTCGTTAGCACCTTCACCAATAGGAAAGTACAGAAATCAAGTTTGTTAGGTCACCACCACCACCCCCAGCACACAAAAAATGTTTAATGACAAAGGAGACTAAAACAAATGACAATCAGGGATTCTCAGTCTTGGCTGTTCATCAAAATCACTTGGGATCTTGAAAACATCAGAGTAGAGATGCCCCTTTAGACCCACCATTGAACAATTAAATAGTATCTCTCTAAGGATTGGGCCAGGCTTTTTTTTTTTTTTTTTTTTAACCTTCCCCACAGGATTCTAAGTTCAGATAGAGTTAACAACCACTAGTCCATATCTCTCTCTGAGCACTGTGTGAGTGTCTGTTACAGTGTTTTCTCTGTTCCCATCCATGGAACTGGGATAAGTTGGCTATAGGTGTTTTGTTTGCCTCCTATTTCAAATTTTGTCAGTAAATGCTACTAAAGCTGATAATATACTCTACCTTGTCCCCACCAATTCCATCCTTTATATCTGTGAGGTAGAAATCCTCTCCATTAATATGAGATAGCTATATTCCAACAAAAGTGACCAGAAGCTGGAACTCCCCATCTTGACCCCAATTTTCCCATTATTGGTTTTAATTTAAAATAAAAGGTAGATGGTTTCTGGTTTGGTAACCCACCCCTGCCAAAAAAAAAAACCGTTCTTGACTTTTGTAGACTTAATACTCAGCACTGCAGTCTTATTACTTGAACTTTTACTAAAAAATTTATCAGATGCCAAATTGCATCATGTGCACCTGCTCTTCAACAGCAAAATGCACCGAAAGCTCTCCAGTTCCCTCCCCGCTACCTGGCAGGCATTTGTGCGTGCATGCGGACGGGCGCACGCGCGCGCACACACACACACACACACACACACACACACAACTGTTCTTCCTAGAGACTTCAGTTTGTGAGATTTTAGAATGAATTGCCTGGGTGCTGTTTCTTTGGCCTATGAGTAAATTGCAATAAGCTACTAGATTAATGCCAATCAGTTTCCTTGTCTGTAAAATTATGGTTTTGGCTAGATGGCCTATGAGGAACTCTCTAGCTCTGACATCTTATGATTATTATCTGATATCACTGAAAAATGTGCCTTTAGGTCATGTTCAAAAATCAGCTTGAGGCTTTTGTCACAATATTTAGGAATAATTCTTCCTCTTCACAATCTCTCATCTCACAATACTTTAAAAAAAACAAGAGGGAAAAAAAAGCCTGGAACAAATGTATATTCAGAATAATAATAAGATAATAATAATAGCTAATATATATTGAGCACTTCCAATGTGCCAATTTGCTAAGCACTTCTTATGGAATATTTCATTTTGTCATAATACCAGCCATATGAGTTAGGTACTGTTGATCCTAATTCGTGAGGAAACTGAGGCTCAGGAAGATTAAGTTACTTGCTCAAGGTCACACAACTAATAAGCTCAAAGCCAAGACCCAAACTTAGGTCTTTCTGACTATGCTGTATTGAGTTTTTTAAGAGCTCAGGAAAAATGGAGAGAGTAAGAAAAGATCTGAGCACATGAACCAACCTGTCACCATGAGCCAGGATGGTGACAATGGGAACAGATGAGCTAATTTTCCAAAGCTTTTTCTCTTCCCGTATTGGCTTTGACAGGATCGTTTTGCATTGTCAAGTCACCTGACTGATCAAAATTAGAGGACAGAGAAGTCTCACCTCACTCAAAAATTGGTCTTTCATGTCTTCTGGTGCATCAGAACTGGGATAAGAAAATCTGCTTTCAGGATTCCAAAGAGTTACCCTGAAAAAGGAAGTACTACCTGGCTCAGAGGAGATTATCTCGTAGCCATTTGAAAACTTCAAGTTCTTGGCAGTCGGGAGTGCCCCCTGGACACCGTAGATGCTACATGGTGATTTAGGATTTCAAAAAGAAAGAAGAAACTGCTGCACAGAAAAATGCTCAGTCGTTTTTACTACGTCCCTTTTGCATATGAGAAAGAGGAGATTCTGAAGTAAGGAAACATGCCCCCGGAGCTTTCACAATCGCCAGGGAGCTAACCAACTCTAGGATCCTCATCCTTGTTCCCTTCCCATTTCAGGCTGTCTTTCACAAAAAGGTCTTCAGCGCCCTATGCTAAGGAGTGGCTGTCCAGATTTAACTGCCTGGTCGTTAAGAGTGGGAACTTGGTAACCAGAAGCAGTTACCTGGTTTTGGTGCTAGAGTGTTTTCTTTAGAATCTGGGTGGTTAGATGAGCTCAAATGTTGGGCCTGAGTGGCAATAGCTGCATCTGTCATATCAGTGCCACTCCTTTCACTGGTCACAGCTACAAGAGGGGAAAATAAAGGAGTTATTGCAAATACAGCCAGAAGCAAGGTGGTCTGAGATTGGTGACTGCCCCTGAGCTAGAAGACAGGAACGGGCAGCCACCATCCTGCAGAAACCATCCGGGGTGGGACGCTCAGTCCCTGCCAATCCTTCACTTACCTCCGTAGGCTCATGTACCCGGTAGCTACAGCATCATCTCTCATAAAGTGTCTCTGATACCAGGATTTGTGGGGCTTAGCAATATTATAAGATATCTCCTCAGGAGTGGGTGTTTATTTTCAGCAGTTCCTACCCCAAGAGGCCCAGTGCCCTTATGTAGTCTGCCAGCTACACAGGGCCCCCACCTTGGCACCCAGGAACCCCCAACCTCTCCATCAAGGGGTAGCACCTCAAACTCAAAGTACATATTCCAAAACCAAGCTCAGCCTCCCCCAGCAGCCTCCTCACCCCCTTTATGGTGCCCATCTACTGAGGCTCTCCAGCTGCTCCCTTACTCCCTCTCACTTGCTGTCACGTTCAGTCACCAAAGTCCTGTCAGTGCCTTGCAGATGTCTTTTTTTTTTTAATATGGAATATTTGAACCATATTGTTCTTGTGGTATATTACTGTAAAATATTTAAGCAAAAGTATCCCCTCCCCTGACCCAGGGACAACCACTATTAACAGTTTGCTATAGAATATCCTTCACACACTTGAATTTTTTAATTTGAATGCGTAGAGATCTACCTTATTCTCTTTAAAGGCTGCATAGTATTTCACTGAATGTACCGTAACTTATTTAATCAATCTGCTTTCAATGGACATTAGATTGCCTCCAGTTTTTCACTGTAATAAACAATGCTGCAACAAACAACCTGTGTGTGGAGGACACGTATATATGTGTATGTGCACCTTGTACTATTATTTCCTTAATAAATTTCCAAGGGTAGAATTTCTGTATGAAAGAGTATGCACATTTCGGAACTAACAGGCATTGCAAGAATGGTAGCACAAGTTTACTGTGCTATCCAGTGTTGACAGTGCTGATTTTCTCACATTCTTATCAGCATCATCACCCCAGATCTTTGCCAAACTGCTAAGTTAAAACAAAGAACTTTTTAATGCATCTTGCTTTTAATTTGCACTGCTATGATTCAATGAACAAAGCTGAGCATTTTTAAAAATGTGTTTGTATTTATATTTCTTCAATTAATGGCACTTGCAAACGATGTAAAATCAGTTCCCTCATGTCCCGCCTTGCTCCACTGCTCCAGATCTGGCCTCGGTTCCACTCTCCCGGACTGTGCAAGTCTTTCCCCACACATACACTTCCTGTGTCTCCTCTCCAAAATGCCCTCTTCTTACTCCACCCAAAGCATTGTACATTTCTTCAGTGAAATAAATAAGTTTGTAAAATCCAGAAGCACAGAAAGGGGGAAACACTCATATTCTTGTTGCCTGAATTTAACCATTGTTAACATTTTCACACATTTCTTTACACTCTTTTTTTCCCAAGTATAGGTTGATGTTTCCTTTCAACATTACTGTGACTGTGTTATATGTATAATGTTGAATCATCTGTTTTCCTTTAGCATCCTGATACAGGCATTGCCCCATGTCATTAAAACCACCTTGCTTCTATTGACTACAGAGCTGACCATTTTGCTCACTTGCTAAAAACCTCTGATGGCTGTGCTGACTGCAGGATCCAGTCCTTCAGAATTTGGCCTCAGTTTACGTCTTTCCCCTCATCACTTGCCGCTTCCTTCTCGAATATGTGACCGACACTCCAGTCACATCAGACTGCTTGTCTTTCCCAAACCACACATTTCCATATCTACCTATCTTTGCCCATGCTGTTCCCTCTGCCAGGAAGAACCTTCTAGCCTTTGCTGCCTGATGAAATCCTCCATTACCTTTTGTCCAATTACCACCACCTTTCCAGGCAGAATAAATGAGTCATTTTCTTGCCAAGCCTCTTGGTTCACCCTTCTGCGGCAGCACTAATTAAGCTGTCCTGGTTGTCTCTATTAGCCCCTATTAGACTAAGCTCTTTTAAAAACAGGAAGCAGGTCCTGCTCATCTTGGTATCCACTGCCTTGTTCAAAACAGGTACTCAGGAAATGATTGTTGAATTAAATCATCTACCAGTGTGCAAAACACTATTCTAGGCCTGGGAAAGATATAAAGAGGCATAAAACAAAACAGCCCCTGCCCTGTGAGATTTCACAACCTTAATAATTCATAATTGTGATCATTCATAATCATTTGTAATTAATAAAATGAGACTGAGGCCAACCTTGTCTATTGAATAAGGTAAGGACAGATAGGAGACTGAATCACTAAACATTTCACTACTGAATTGAGACTAGAATAGTAATAACTACCATTCATTAATGCCAGGCACTGAAAGATAACTCTTGACATTTGGTGTTTCTCTTCACTTTAAAAATGAGAAAAATGAAGTTCGGAGAGGTTAGGAAGTTTGCCTAAGACCACACGGTAAGTAGAAGACCCAGCATTCCAACCCTTGACTGAAAGACTCCTCTAGCCAAAGATAGGTTTTTCTCCCCTAGATCGCCCCACCCTAAATTATTATGTAGGGGGAGGATGAGGGGGTGAACTGGCTCTAGGATACCCCATGGAGTGATGTGGAATGCACCTGGGGCCGGGAGATGTGGCCCAGCACATACCCTCACCCCCTCAACCTCCCTGACTTGTGGCCGGGTAATGGAAACTAGGGCTTGGTCTCCCCAAAGGAAGACCCAGGCGCCAGGGCGGTGTCCCCAACCCCCAGCGACGCGAGTGGGCGGGGACCTATCTCAGGCTCTGGCCGGCTGCCGGCGGTCTCGGGCGTGCGGCCTGGCTCGGAGCTACCCCGTCCTGGCGCGCCGTTGTTCTCTGAGGCCCAGCCGAAGGCTCCGAGGTGCTCTCTTCCGTCCCCAGAAGCTCGGCGCTGCGGGACCGGCTGGACGTGGCAGACCCAGGGGGCGCCGCCATCCCCGGCTGAGCCGAGGCCCCGCGGGTGGAGCCGGGCGAGGGGCCCGCTGCGTCCTCCCGCGGCGTCCCCCCGCGGCGTCCCGGGCCCTCCCTGGGTCACGGGGTCCTCCGGGGGCGCGGGGTCAGGAGTAGGGCTCGAGGCGGAGGCCAGAGGGGTCTCAGTCACTTCCTGGGGGACAGAGGGGCTCCCCAGGAGCGCGGGGCTCGAGGCTGGGGTCGGCGCGGAGGCCGGGGGCACGGGGCCGAAGGACGTATTCTGGGCGGTGACCGGGGGGGTCGAGGGCCCACCGTCGCGGACAGGGCCGTACCCAGGGATCTCGAGGTGGGTCGGAGGGCTCGGCGCCGCCGTCCCTTGGGTCTCTGGCGCCTCAGGGCCCGCGGAGGAGGAGGCGCGTGGGGCGCGGGGGCGGGGGCCGAGCTCGGCGGGCTCCGGGCTGACTAGCTGCGGGAGCCGCGCCGCCTCAGCCGGACCCTGCGTGGGGCCGGCGCTGGCCCCTACGCCAGAGAGAAGGCTTCCGTGGGGCCCGCTACGCCGAGCGGCCGGGGAGGGGATGCGGGGGGGGACCGCGGTGCGCGGCGGCCCTCAGAAGTGACCGCCCGGCCCTGCACACCCATCGCAGACCGGGCTAAGCAGGGAGGGCCTCCTGACCCCGCCAGGTGCGGCCTGGGCCAGGTGAGACCTCGATGGGAAGCAGAAGACAGGCTGTTGCCCCTCTTCTCAACCTAATCTGTTGCCTCCAGGGGGAGGGCCGCGTTCCTTAGCAGCTCACGGGGACCCCACCCCTGCAGGACCCCGGCCTCCCCGCTCAGCGCTACGCACCCCGACCCCCTCCACTCCCTCTGCAAGTTAACTTCGAAATCACCTCCTCCAGGAAATCCTCGTTTAATTACAGGAGCGGGGACAATCCCCTTCTCTGTGTCCCCACCATGCCTGTGACTACACAGGCAACACTGCCTGTCAGGAGCTCTCTTCCCAGCCGGCTGTCAGATCCTTCAGAACAGGCCCTGCCTTTTCCTTGTGTCCCAGGAATGAATAAAGCTCTGTGCAACTATAAGCAAGCCCCCTAACTTCTCTGTGTCCTCAAAAAGGCAGCAATACCATTGTCAGATGTAGGAATCTGTAAAGATGCCAGGAGAACAGTGATTTTTGCCCTCAGTTATCCTAGTTTGCTTCAGACCTCATGGGAAGCAAAAAGGCAATAGCTGTGAAGATGTTTCAGGAATTTAAAGATGCTGAAGGAACACTGTCACTGTCATTCCCAGCCATGTCCCCACAACTCACCTCTCATCTTCTCTCCTCCCAGAAAAGCCCCAAATTGAAAGGGATTTGGCCCTCTATTGCGCTTCCCTCTCTGGATGCTGAACCTCAGAGGCCTGTCTGATGATTTTTCCTCAGAAGTACTGCTCAGCTGGGCAGTGAGGGCGTCTTCCCGTCTGTCTCCCAGGCCAGGCCCTCATCACCTCACCTGAGAGACTGCACAACCTCTCTTGGGTCCCGTGGCCCGGGAGCTGCAAGTCCAGTGGTCCAGTTCAAGGAAGGAGGTTGATGGTGACCGAGTCCTCCTCCTCCAAACCCCAGCCGGCCCAGCAGAGGGGGGGGCCCAGGGAAATCCCTCTCCATAATGGCCCATGGTCGCCACCCCGTTGGTTCACCTCTTTCCTGGCCCCTCCCTGGCCCTTTGGGGAGGATCCCATGGGACCCACCCTGTGCTGCTGCATCCAGGCTACCCTCTCCACTTCCTAGGCCCTGGAGACCCCAGAATCCAGCCAAGAACAGGCTCAAAGCACCCACAGAGAGCAGAAAACAGGGGAGGGTACTTGGCCTGGGCGTTGTCCCCATGGTCACTTCTGAGGAGGGTGTGTAGGAGAGCTGAGGGAGGGCTGCTGACTCCCGGTGTCCAATGGTGGGGTCTGCAAGAAAACACCACCGGTGAGTGTGAGGGCAGGGCTGATGAGGGGGGACACAGCGCCCCCCAGGTCTGCCACAGCTGACACGCCTGTGAGAGGTCCCACCAGACACTGATGACCAGCCTCCCATCACAGGAGCCAAACTCAGGAGGGCCCCTGTCACAGGACAGGTATGTTCACAATCTTTATTCCTCACAAAAAGGGAGGAACCATTGTTCCTATTTTACAGATAAGGATCATGATTCTCATCAAATCCAGAATACAAAAAGAAAACAGCCAAGAATAGGCAAATCCACAGAGACAGAAAGTAGATTAGTGGTTGCCAGGGCTGAGGGTGTGAGAGAATGGGGGGTCACTGCTAAAGGGTAAGGAGTTTCTTATTGGGGGTGATACGAATGTCTTAGAATTAGATAGTAGTGTTGATTGTACCACCTGGGTATGTACTAAATCTCGCTATGCTGGCCACCTCAAAAGAGTGAATTTTAAAGGTACATGAATTATATCTCAATAAGGCTGATACAAACAAGAAGGAAAGAAAGAAGGAAGGGAGGAAAGAGAAGAGAGACGGAAATGACAAGGCAGCATGAAGTCTGTTGCTGAGGAGACGTTTCACACACAAGATCCAGAATAACCAGGTGGGCCTCTGGTTCCCATGTGACTGTGGTGACAACAACAGTGTCAGTAGCTAGTATCTTTTGGGTGCTTACTCTGTGCCAGGGTCTCTACTAGGTCCCTTATATTTATTCTCATTCATTCTTCAAAGCCATCTTATGAGATGCGTCATCAATACCATTTTGTTTTTTCCACATGAGGGAAATGAGGCTCAGAGATGCCGCTCATCTTATTTCTAACAAGTGATAAAGTCTGATTCCAAAGCCCACACTTTTAACCTCTTTATTGCGCAATAAGTAATTGCTGTTGCTACTTGCTAATGCCCTGAGGCTAGATGGAATTAGCCATTAAATTAAATTAAAACCTGTTCCAGAATAACTCTGCTCCCCTCAGAATCTAGAAATACTTCCTTAGGTGTATCCTCACCACCTCCGGCTGCCAAGAAAACCCGTTTCCCATCCCAGCCTAGACTTGGTGGGTCAAGGGGCAGCGGGGACAACTGTCATGCACCATGGAAGCAGATGAAGGGTTTCAGGGAAAAGCCGGTCACTGCAGAAATTCTGGCGGAGAAGCTCCAGTAGCTGCGGAGACGCGCACATAGTCCTGCCCCAAACTCAGGCACCTGCAGCCAGGTCGGGACGCTGGCACCCACGTCACTGGAGCATCTCAGAGACCCAGAGGCCGCACTGAAGTAGAGGCCAATCCAGGCCTCAGTCTTACTCATGATGGATTTCAAGGCCTCCTTGCCTGTCTCCTCAGTCACCGTCTGCAGGTCAGCCAGGTCTGTGTGGCGTCTGCGGCAGTACCTCACAGCTGCCAGCCACTTCCTTTCTTGGTCAAATTGCTTGAAGTTCAGATTGCGGATCTGAACCTCAGCTGCGGGCAAAGAATGTAGAGACCACAGGTTTGAGGTCCAGGATCTCTGCCTGCTCAGCCCTCATCGCCCCCAGGACAGAGCCCTGGTTTGGGCCCTGCCCTTGTTCCGCATCCTCAGGTGTTAGGTTTGATCAAATCCACAAGTCTATAGGCAGACTAAATACCAGACTGGGAGAGTGAATGAGCTATCACAGCAGCAGCTGGGGGAAAGACCATTCATTAGGAAAGGCAGGGGTTAAGAACTCTCCTCTTGGCTGTATGGCCTTACAAGTCAAGTCTAAGCCTCAATTTCTCCATCTGTACAACAGGGATAATAATAGTACCTAAATGTATTTCGTTTAAAGGATTAAATGAAACCACGTATACAAATATTAAACACTCAATTAAATGGTAGGGTTAAACTTTGCAGGGAGGTGATGAGGGAGATGGGACGATCCTGGTCTGGAATCAGCCTCATTTGTGGTTTCCAGGGCCTGTGCCTGCCGCATGGGCTCTCAGGAGGCTCCCGGCTGAGGCAGGATAGAGGGAGTGTGTGATAGTCTCAGGCTCACACCATCAGGAGAGCCAGGGACAAGAGGTGAGCCTGGCGAAGGGCACACCTGCTGGTCAGTGGCCCTGACTCTTGGTGGAGCTCAGACCAAGACTCAGCCTCTCACAGCCTCTACCTCCAGCCCCCACCTGCCCTGTCCCTGGTCAGGCCTGTCTCATCTGCAGCACACAAGCATCTGTGATCCTAATCAAGGGAAGTTTGGAAAGGAGGTGCTTTGGCACCACCTGAGGGATTGATTCCAGAGACCTGTTAAAGGAAACACCTGTGTTTGCAAAATTGGGAATCACATCCTCAGATAGAGCCTCCCAACCTCTCTGACACATGCCTGCTCACCAAAGCCCCGTCAAGATTTGCCTATTTCCCTCATGTTCCCTATCTAAACTGGTCTTTTAAAGCTACCCTTTTTCAAGCACCTAGTCCTCGCCAGCCCTGAGCTTTGCGTGTCGCACATGTCATCTTTTAAAATCCTCACTATAATCCTGAGACGCAGATGTTATTAACCTCATTTACGGAGGAGAAAAGGGAGACTCGGGGAGGTGATGACTTGCCCAAACTCATGCCTTATTAAGTGGCAAGACGAGATTCAAATGCGGGTCCACCCTCCTCGGAAGCCTGTGCTATCTTCACTCCACAGCGCCATGTTCCACAACGAGCAGAAAACCAACTTTATAAAGCAGGCTGAGGAGTGAATTTCCTTTGAAGTGTCTCTAACCAGACACCAAGAAACGCTTTGTAAAATATCAGGGCAGTACTATCCCCCCTCACCAGGTGGATGGGCCTGGACTGCGGAGAGGTGCTACCCTTGGCCCCCACCCCCAAGCCGCTAAGGGTAGGGGCACCAGAAGACTGGGATGCAGCCTGGACTGGTTGGAGACCTTCCCCCACCCCACCCCACCCCACCCCCGCTCCTCCCCTCCCCCCCCACCCCTGGGGCCAGCTGAATAACAAAAGCATTGAGCCTCTGCTTGTGTGTCAGCCTGGGGGCCGCAAAGCCAGGGAATCCCTGGGCCAGGCAGGGGTGGGGGAAGCCAGCTGGTCCAGGTGGACAAGTGCAAGGGAAGGCGGAGCCCTGGAGCCCTGGGTGTATACCTGGCTTTGGAGAGGTGGTCAGGCTGAGAGCCGGTTCCAGGAGGGTGTGGGGCTCCAGGGCAGGATCTGTGAAACGGGCCACATGTTATGGGGCGGGAGTGCGGCTGCCCAGCGTGCTCAGTGGGCACCGGGAATCGCCAAGTTGAAGCCAGGAGAAACGTAGCTCCAGGGTAGAGAGCCTCCTTTGTTCCTATCTACGTGTAGTCCATAAATAGATATACCTATTGAGCACCTGCTGTGTGACAGACACTATCGTAGGCCCTGGAAAAATAGCAGGTATAAGACAAGCAAGATCTTTGTTCTTGAAGAGAATATGAGAAGGAGCCAGCCTTGCAAAGAGGTAGGAAGGAATACCCCGGGCAGAGCTAAGGTGGGAAGGGGCCACGTGTGTTTGAGGAGTGGAAAGCAGCCAGTGTGGCCAGGGAGAGAAATAGGAGATGAGGCCAAAGGTCTCAAGCAGGGCTGGGTTGGCTACAAAAAGGAAGTGATTCTAAGTGCTAAGGGAACCTACTGAATGTGTTTAAGCAAACTGGTCTGATTTACATTTTTAAGAGTTCACTCTGTACAGAACAGACGGGAGTGGGCCGGGCAGACGCCACGGAGAGCTGTGCTGGTGTGTGGACCTGCAGAGCTGGAGAGAAGTGGATGCAGTTAGGACGCATCTGGGTGGAGTCCAAAGACTCCAGGGGGAGTGAGGGAGAGCCCCGCACACACAGCCCTTCCTTCAAGGGGGCTCCCATCCCCACCCCGGCACACTCACCACTCCTGGAAAAATTTCTTTTCTGGCTTGGGCATTGCCAGATCAAACCTAGGCTACCCTGGGCTACATTTCAAGGCCCCGTGACGGGCATGGTGTGCAGACAATTGGGGACATGTCGGGTTGGTCCCCCATACCCCTATATGAGGAGTTGGGGTGTGCCTCGGCTGACTGAGAGAAAAGCAGAAATTGGCACTTTTTATCAGGAACGTGCTGTCTATAACCATCCCCCGTGTGATCTCAGCACCTTTAAGACAAGGGTCAGTGGCATGGGCTGCCTGGGCAGAGAGGAGCCAGCCAGGGGGCAAGGATGGGGGGCCGTTCCCCAACAGCTGGCACCAGGTGCATTGAGTAAATGGTTTTTCTGCAGAGGGGCACCCACCTACCTCCCCAAAGCAGGGGTTCTCCCAGAGAGTGGCTGTTCCACATTCCCCAGTCCCACGAGACAGAGCCACCCTGCACTTTAACGAGGAGAAAGACCTTGGACTCTGCTCTGGTTTCTGCACAGACGCAAATGGATCCCCAACCTGACTTTCCCATTTTCCTCCCTTTCTTTTTCCTCTTTCCCCAGATCCTTAATTGGCAGAAGGAGGGGACGTGGTGGAACATTTCAGATTTTACTTTTTGAATACCCTGATTTACACCCGTTTCTCTGATGGAGCGTTTGGAATGAGGGACAGAAGAGAGAGAAACTAAGGTGGCAGAGAAGGATGTAGCAAAAAAGCATTAAGCTGATAGCTATCCTCTGAAAGGCTTGAGCCAGACCCAGGCTCGCTCACTCTCTCTCTCTCTCATTTACTCTTGAGAAGCAAAACCCTAGGAGGAAGACCAGGCCCAGACTATGACTCTGAACACACCGTAGTAGCAGATGAAGGGCTTCTGAGCAGTGCACGAGGCGGCCCCCAGGCTGGGGAAAATGGCTATTGAATACAGAGTGGCACAGAGACCCTCCTCGAAGACGGAGGCGAGCTCCACACTGGCACGCTGAAGGTGGAGCCGCTGGACCATCTCAGGCCCCCAAGGTGCACGTGGAAGAAGAGGGCGATCCAGGCTGCGGTGCTGCTGGTAAGGGAATAGAGGGTCTTGATGTTGCTCCAGTCGCTCATGCTCTGCAGGTCGGCCAGGTCTGTGCGGTGCTGCCGGCAGCACTCCAGGGCCTCAGACCAGCTCAGCTCCTCTTCCACCCTCCAGAAGGTCTTGCTGTCACTGGTCAGCTGCAGGGCTGGGGTGGGAGAGATTGGCATCGTGTGGTTGCCCCTACCCTACTCCCAAATCCCGGGTGTTCAACCGCACCACAGGCAGCCTCCCCAGCCTCTCCTAACCCACTCCACCCCTCACCTCCCGCCCTCCACTTGCACAGCTCCACAGCTCTGCTTCCGGGCCTCTGCACAAGCTGCTCTCTTGGCCTGAAAGACTGGCCATCCTCACCTGTGCCCTTGATCCCCCATTCTCCCAGTTCTCGTCTCCCCCTTCCCTCTGCCCCATCCTGGGCAGGCTCCCTTCCTATGAGCCACAATGTACCTTTGTTAATGCTTAGCAACAGTAGAAAGTGTTTACTGAGCACTCACCAGGTGCGATTAGCTCACTGAATCCTTTCCAACAACTAACTCCCTAGGATAGACATCACCATGACTGTTTTACAAATTAAAAAACCAAGTCACTGAGAGTTAAGTGACTTAGCCAAGGCCACCCAGTGGAAAGGGGTAGAACCAGGGCCCAGGGACCGTGGGTGGGGCTCCCAGGGCAAGGCCCTTAGACAGAGCATGGTTTTGCCCTGATGTAGGTGTCACAGGCTCATAACTGCGGCTGCACATTAGAATCACCTGGGGAACTTTTCCAATACACCAATGCCCAGGACGCCCAACGGCAAGGATCTGAATCTCTTGCTGGGACTAGCATTAGAATTTGTTTAAAGTCCCTGGGGAAAAGGACCTTTTCCACCACCAGGTCCAGGCAGCTTGGGAGCAAAGAACCAGCCTTATTCATCATTATATTCCCAGTGCCCAGCACATCAGAGGGGCTGGGTGTATTGAAAATGAATGAATGAGTGAACGAATGAGCACAAAATTCTCCTGGGAACCGACCCGAACCCCAAGAACTCAATGTTCACTTCCTTCCTTCCTTAATCCATCCCCTTGTGGAGGTGCCAGCAAATGAGGGCTGGTTAAGGACTGCTCTGCTCAGGGTCTTGGGTTAGGAGAGGGGGGCCTCCTAGTCCTTAAGGAACCAGCCTCAAGCCAGAGCCCTAGGAGAACAAAATAAGACTGAAAAACCAGGCATACAGAGGGGCAAGGATGTGCACAATGGGGGAGGACACGGGAAAGGCCTGATGAGGTGCCTGCCGAAAGAATGATGTTCCTCACACCCACCAGAGGCCAAGAAGATGCTGCCTGTCGCTGAGAGAAGTTGAAGGATCCCTGGGCAGGAGAAAAGGAATAGAAAGAAACTACTTTCTTGTGATATGTGATTCATTTTGATATTTGTTTATCCTATTCTGTTTATTTTTAAAAATTCAGTGGCTGTGGTCCACTAAATTGACTTTAGGATGTAATGGGTCCCAACCCACAGTGTGAAAAACCTTGCTGCCCCAGCTGATCTCTTGGCTTTAAGCACCTTGAGATGACAATTCCCAGACACAGCCTCCACCCTGGAGCTCAGTGTACATGTCTGACTGTCCGTTTCTCACATGCACATGGGTTCACCCTGCCAATCGGCCTGTCCTAGTCGTCCCAGCTCATCACATGGCACCCCTCACCCCAGCACCTCAAGCCCCACCCAGGAGTCACGGTTGGTGCCTCTCTGTCTCTCTCTTGGCAGATCCCATCAGTTCTACAGCAAGTGTGCATCTTGGACCTTCTTGAACTTTCCACTTCTTTCCGTGCCCACTGCCACCCTGGCCCAAGTCACCATCCCCTCCCTGGGACTGACAGCACCAGCCCCAAAGGCTCTCTCTGCTTCTATCCTCCACTATCACAGTCCCCTCCCCACTCTGCGTGCAGAAGGACCTTTCTGAGATGCTCCCCTTGTCACTGCCGCGGGCCACAGGGCGGGCTCCTTACCACAGTCCCCAGGCCCTGTGTGTCCTGGTCCTGCTGTCATAGGAAAAGCCTCTGCAGGCTCCCGCACTTGCTCATGCATACACCCTACTCATCCACAGGGCTCGACCCCGGGCCTCGGGACCTTTCTCTAGCTTTATTCTTTGAGGTTCCTTCGTTTAGCCCTTAGGCTCAGACCAAATCTCCCCTCCTCAGAGAAACCTTCCCGCCCACTTGACCTAAAGAATCCCCGCCATGCGTCTCCCTGTGACTGTCCCTCGTCACCCTGATCATCTCCTTCGTTGCTCTTGTCACATTCTGTGATGATCTTGTTTACTGTCTTCTTGCCAAACGTCTCTGACCCCCACTAGGATGTGGGCTCTGTAAGGCGGGGCACCATCCCTGACTGGCACCCATCAGCACTTAATGTGTTGGTTAGATGCGTCAGTGAAGAAATGAATGAGTGAAATTCTACATAAAACAGCCAGCTCCAGGCTCTGACCCCTGGTGGTGGGGTGCGGGCAGGCGGAGGGCAGGGAAGGGGTGAGAGGAGGCAGGGCAGGGGCGGGGAGCCAGGCTGACATGCAGAAACAGTCACTGCTTCCCACTTTGTCTCCCCTTCAACCCCAAAGTCCGGGCACCTAGGGGAGAGGCACCCTTCCCGCAGGTCTGTGCCCTGGACGTGCGTGGAGCCTGGTGCCCTCCTGCCCAGGCGGTGGCCTTACCTGCTGTGCAGAGGGACAGTCGCAGCCCCGAGGCTGGCATGGCTGCAACACAGGACAAGACAGCAGGTGGAAAGGCTCCCCTCCTCTAGAAGAGGCTGAGCCTGGCAATTAATGAGCAGACGGGGGAGGGGAGGGCCCAGCCGGGGCTGGTTACCGTGGGAGAGAAGGGAGGAGGGCCGCAGACCGACAGCAGGAGAGCTGAGACTCCTGGGCCCTCAAGGCCCAGAGGGACAAGGGGCCGAGGGGAAGGAGAGAAGAGGGAGGACCGAGGAGGGACAGGAGCTGGCAGGTGTGGGCCAGGCTTGCAGCGCTCTCCTCCCTGCCCACCCTCTCAACAACCACAGTGCCGGGGAGAGGCCAGCACGATCCCCATTTTACAGGTGAAAAAGCTGTGGCTCCAAGAAGGAAATGACTTGACTCAAAACTCCAGGGTAGGGCTTCCCTGGTGGCGCAGTGGTTGAGAGTCCGCCTGCCGATGCAGGGGACACGGGTTCGTGCCCCGGTCCGGGAAGATCCCACATGCCGCGGAGCGGCTGGGCCCGTGAGCCATGGCCGCTGAGCCTGCGCGTCCGGAGCCTGTGCTCTGCAACGGGAGAGGCCGCAGCGGTGAGTGGCCCGCATACCACAAAAAAAAAAAAAAACCCTCCAGGGTAGGAAGTAGCAGGGCAACAATTCAAGCTCGGATCTCTGCAAAGCATGAGGTGGGGAGGTGATGGGCCCCCAACTAGTCCTGCTTCAGTGAGGCCAGAAGCCACCCATCCCAGGCTAGGCTCTGGCTCCCCAAGTAAGTACACACCAGAGGCCAAGGCACTTTCTCTGGGGGACCAAGAACATCTCTCTCTCTCTCTCTCTCACTCTTCCTTCCTTCCTCCCAACACCCTGTTTATGCCCATAACTCTCTCCATTCCCCTAAGAGCTAAGCTGTTGGAAACCAAAGGCTGGAAGCCTCTTTTTTTCTGCCCTCCACCCCTTCATACCCTTCCTGAAGGGAAGGGCAAAGGGAAAGAGGAGAAAATGCTTCCTGCCTCAACAGTAATGTCCTGCACAGTATTCTCTTGTGCAATGATGGCCTCAGATGACTTCTTCCCAGTGGCAGAACCCGTGTGTGCCAGGGCCACTCTCTGGGGATGGAAGAGAACCTGACAGTCCCATCCCGGAAAACACCACCCCTGCCAGGCCCCTCTCCCCTAGCCATTCACCCAGGTGTCCTCAGTCTCTTGACGTAAGGACCCTGCTAGGCTTCCCTCTGGGAGCGGAGAGAACTACTGGGGAAGCACAGTGAGTGTGGAGCGAGGCACAGTATCCACGCACCCTCACCTCCCCCAGGGCTGCTCCTGGCACTCTGGGTTGAAATTCCACGTGCACTTCTCTTTTCTCCCACTAGTCCGCGAGCCCCTTGAGAGCTGGGACTCTGCCATAGTCACAGAGCACTCACTCCATAATAAGTACAGCAAAAGCTCTCAGTGAGGAGGAGGTGCGATGGTTTGTATGAGGAGGGATTGCTATTATTCTTCTCTTTGGAGTCCCACTCCTACCTTAGACTCTGTCTGGTCTATGGAGATCTGGCTTACTTGAATGAATGAGGAGCCTTACACTGGACATGGAGGGCCGGTGATGAGGGGAGAGGGGACAGCCTTGCTGCCTGGGACACCAGTTTCGCCCAAGTTGTGTGAGGAAACCCAGGCTGGATAAAGGGAAGAGAGAGAAGGAAGCAGCTGGCTTCATGAGCAACCCAGAAACAAACACTTGGTTTGCATGAGCCACAGGAGGCAAAGGGGTTCGTGGAAACTCCCTGTAGCATCTCTTCCCATCCCCCAGATTAGGAATGCTTTTCCACCTGCACACAATACACCCTTAGGTACGTACGTGTCTACAACTTAAACTTTCCCACAATCTCCCAGACTAACTAGATCTGTATCCCCAGAGTGGAAGCTGCATTTCCCACACTTGCCGTATTACTCAGACACGCTCTCAGCACCCCGAGAGCAGACAGGTTTTCTTCCGCAAAGTGAGCTGCTAACGGCTTTCCGGGCTCTTTGTTAGAGATGTGCATTGTGGTTGCAATGTCCAGCCAAGCACAACTCGAGAGGTTTTTCTCTAAGCCTTGATGCCTGTGAGATAATAGAAAAAATGTATATTGGTCTCTGCCCCCAGTACCTGGCACAGAGCTCCTAAAACCCTTGTAGTTTCCTGAGTGACAGGAGTATCTTTTTTTCTGATGAAGTGACTCAGGGTGGGTGCCTGGATTGGGGCCAGTCTCTAGAAAGACCAAGCCATGTTGAGAAGCTTGGAGTTTTCAGCACCAGCCTCCTGTCCTTCAGAGTTAATGATTGCTCAGGCCTACGTAATGAAGCCTCCGCAGGGACTTCCCTGGCAGTCCAGTGGTTAAGACTCCATGCCTCCACTGCAGAGGGCATGGGTTCGATCCCTGGTCAGGGAACTAAGATCCCACACGCCACGTGGTGCAGACACAAAAAGAAGGAGAAGGAGAAGAAGAAGTAGTCTCCACCAAAATTCCAAAAGCATGAGGTTCAGAGAGCTTCTGGGTTGGTGAACACATGCAGACATGGGGAGAATGGTGCACTCAGAGACGGCATGGAAGTTCCCTGCCCTTTCTTCATACCTCGCCCTGTGTCTCTGTCCCACCTGGGTATTCCTGGTAATCTGGTGAGTAAAATGTTTCTCTGAGTTCTGTGAGCCACTCTAGCAAATTAATTGAACCTGAGGAGGGGGTCATGGGAGTCTCCAATCTATAGCTACTTGGTCAGAAGCACAGGTAACAACCTGGACTTGGGGCTGGCATCTGAAGCGGGGGGCGGGTAGGGGGTGGAGAGCCTTGTAAGACCGAGCCCTTAACCTGTGGGATCTGACACTAGCTCCAGTAGTGTCAGAACTGAATTGAATTGTAGGACACCCAGCTGGTGTCACAGAGAATTGCTGCTTGTAGGTGAAAACCCCCATATGTCTGGTGTCAGAAGTGGTGGGTGTGGTATGACATGGTGTGAGAGCAAAGGAGAAACACAAGGGGAAAGGCTGGGGGGTGGTTTTCGTAAACAATTCCTTATCTGCGGAATGAGGGTAATAATAACTATTTTACAATGCTATTATGAGGATTAAGTGAAATCATCTTTGTAGTGGCTTTGATACACTGCACAAATTCCAATGTGCAAGAAACATTGCATCATCTATTTGTCTCTAAATCAACTTAAAAATTTTAAGGTGTATGCACAGTACAATGCACCTATTTTAAGTGTACAGTCTGATCGGTTTTGCAGAACGTATATACCAGTGGAACCACCACCACAGTCGAGCCATAGAACATTTCCAACACCGCAGAATATTCCCTGCTGCTCTTTGCAGCCATCCCTCCCCCACCCCAGCCTCAGACAGCCACTGATCTGCATTCTGTCACTATAGATTTGTTTTCTAGCCTTTCATTTGAATGGAATTTCACTCAGTAAAACATCTGTAAGATTTACCCATCTTGTCCTATGTATCAGTAGTTAACTCCTTTTTATTGTCCAAGGGTCTTCCATTGTAGGAAAATACTACAAGTTGTTTATTCATTCTCCCGCTGGCAGATGTGGTGTTGTTTTCCAGTTTGAGGCCATTATGAATGAAGCTGCTGTGAATATTCATGAACAAGTCTTTGTGTGGACATATGTTCTTATTTCTTTTGGGTAAATGCCTAGGGGTTGGATTGCTGGGTCATATGGTAAGTGTATGCTTATAAGAAACCGCTAACTCTCTTCCAGGGGGGTTATATCATTTTCCACTCCCACCAACAATGCATGATAATTTTCTCAGCGTGGACATGAACTGTTGAAGACAATTATGCCTCATGGGGCCATTCCTGCTCGAGGGAAAAGTTCTGTTACAGCTAGCTTCTCTAGATCCCCACACAGCTGGGGAAGCAGTGGAGCTCCTGGGGCAGGTCACTGGAGCCTTCCTCGGACGCTTCCTTGGGTCCCCAAGAGAGCCACCCAGGGTCCTTTGCTCTTGGGCACCCCTTAGGGGGCAGCACACCGTACTGGGCAGCCAGCCCTGCTCCCTTAATCCTGAAGAAACAATCTTCCTGGGACCTCACGGGGAACATGAACCCTTGGATTCTAAACTACAGCTGCTCAAATTTTTCATTTATTTTCCCCCCTCTGTTTAAGTGCTGTTTTAATAACTGATCTTTTTTTTTTTAAATTATGCTTTATTCCTTTAAAAGTAAATGTGTTGGAGCCTGTGCTCCACAGCGGGAGAGGCCACAACAGTGAGAGGCCCACGTACCGCAAAAAAAAAAAAGTAAATGTGTTGGCCAGTAAGAACATGAAAAGATGTGTAATATCACTAATCATTAGGGAAATGCAAAACAAAACTACAAGGAATCACAGGTAGCCAATGTCTTCACACCTGCGCTACCCTGCCCTTCCACAGGGAAATCATGCCGTAGCCCCACACGTCCATGCACCTGTTTGGCAGTAACCAAGCAGTGTGACAGGCTAGGGAGGCAGGAGACTGGAGAGGCTGGGGGCATGCTCCGAGCTGAGAATGAGCTCAGAAGGGGCCGAGATGGGGTGCGGCCACGGCCAAGGGCTGCGCAAGGGAATCTGAAAAATAGGGTGTTCCCTCCTGGCAGAGCAGGACATCAGGAGGGTATGGACAAATACCCTCCCACTAGATGGGTGTCAGGAGACAAACACCACGAGTGAGCAGAGGAGGAGGGGTGACCCCTTGGCAGGGACTGATTCATAAAGCTGAGCAGAGAGAGAGAGAGAGCCCTCTTCCTGGAAGATTTTGCCCTGAAACCACCAGCCACAGCAAGTGGCGTGGGAGAAAGCTCTCCAACAAAGGACAAAGGGAAGAAGGAGGGATCTGGTGTCCAAAGAGCCAGGGGCGAGCGTCTGAGGCCAAGCCGGAGGTCAGTTACCATGAGATCAGGCCTCACGCGCCACGACTCAAGGAAGGAAACAGGCTGTGCTCCAGAAGATGAGGACATGGGTCAAGAAAGCAGCAGAGACAGGTAATATGATAGTTACTTTTACATATCAGCTTGACGAGGTCACAGGGTACAGCTGACCCTTGAACGACGTGGGTGTTAGGGGTGCCGACCCCCGGACAGTCAGAACTTTGCATATTACTTTACAGTCAGCCTGGGTATCCACGGTTCCGCATCTGGAGATTCAACCAACTGCGCATAGCGTAGGACTGCAGTATTTCTTCTGAAAAAAATCCTCGTATAAGTGGACCTGTGCAATCCAAACCCAGGCACAAGGGTCAGCTGAATTTGGTTAAATGTTATTCTGGGTATATTTATGAGGGTGTTTTGGATGAGATTAACATTTGAATTGGCAGACTGAGTAAAGCAGATTGCCCTCCCTAATGTGGGTGAGCCCCACCCAATCTGCTGAAGGCCTGGGTAGAATAAAAGGCTGAGCAAGAAATAATTCTTTCTCTGTTTTACAGCTGGGACCTCAGTCTTCTGTACTCAGACAGGAACTTCCACCATGGGCTCTCCTGGGTCTCCAGCTACAGATGGGAGATTTTGGGGCTTTTTGGCCTCCATAATCATGTGAGCCACTTCCTTAAAATAAATCTCTTGATTGTTAGACAGATAGATAGATAGGCAGATATCCTATCGATTCTGTTTCTCTGGAGAACCCTGATACAAGTAACCAAGTAGAAGGCAGAAGAGAAGGCCTGTTGAGTGTCTGTGGGGCCTGGCAGGGAGCAGCAGGACAGAGGCCAGGTAAGTTTACTGAGTGCCGTCAGCAAAAGGAATCTCACTGACACCAGGTCGTACTGCAAAGTCTCCTTTGTGTGGACTTTGGGGCTTCCATTTTTCCAATTCTCTGAGTGCTGGGAGCTGAGGGAGATCCACATACAAAACCCAAGGCTTGTTACATTTATGGATATCCCATTATTTCCCAAGGCAGGAACCCACAGGACCTCTGAGAACGGGCATGTGTTACCTGCAGACACTGCGACGTGATGCAGTATCAGCCTGACACACTCACAGCTCGGAGGACACCTTCTTGCTCTACGTTGTTAGAGGATATGTAGATCTAAGTCCAGTTCCAGCTGCTGTGTAGAGTAACAAGGCCAGGTAAAGGTGAACTTGGGCCAGATGGAGCAGATAGAGAAGGCTGATTTGGTATGTAATACACCTGCTGGGACAGGCTAGCAACTCTCTCTGCTGGAAGGAAGACCCATTTGATACACGGGAGACAGGTAAACACTCACCGTCCAGAGCTCAGCATGGAGGGGATGGTTCCACTGATATGGGGGGAGCGTGTCATCTTCAGAGACCCAGGCAGGCACTGGCAATGGGAAAGTTTGGCATGTGGTAGGTAGCATTCCCCCTCACCCCCCACCCCCGCCTCCTGCACTGGGTTTAGAGAAAAAATTGTCTAACGTGAAGGGTACTGGGAAGCTCACAAGGCCAGGTTAACATGGGAGAAAGCCAGCTCTGAGAACCGGGTCATGCACCTCCTCTGGGCTCTCAGCACCCTGAGCTTACTTACCATATTGTAAGTGCGATTCTAATGATGCCCTGTCAGCCCATCAATGATGAGTCCCTAGGGCCAGGGCCACGCCAGGTATCTTTGTGCTCCTGGTGCCTAGCAGAGTGCTTGGCACACAGTCAGGCTCAGTAAACGTGTGTTGAACCAGCAGGGGATTTGCTGTGGAGTCCCCTGCATAGTGACCCAGAGCTCCTTGCTAAGACCCAGCCTGGCCCTGAGCCTGGATAAGGGTGACCTGCCAATGAGTGGTGGCGTGGAGAACCAGGCCGGCCCTGGGATTCACGACTCTCTGCATGGCTTGTTATTGTCACAGGTTTTATTCTGTCACAAGAACGGGGTTGCTTTGTTTTGATCAAGAATTAGAAATGCATCAACGCTTATGTTTAGAAGGCTCGGCAAGCGACTGTGGTCTGCTTCCGTGTTCGATTCCACCCACGTTGTCTTTCCCAGACAGTGATTTTTCACACGAGTTTTGCCACCCAGAGGAGCGGTGTCACTTACGCCTCCTTCCTCAACTTCAAGTGGAGCCCAGGGCCCAGAGGGTTCTTCTCAAAGTGTTAGTCTGTCACATGGCCCAGGGACACCCCAGAGCCATGTGGACAGGAGCAGGGGGTGGAGCGGGGAGCTGCCAGTGGCCCCAAGGAACAAGGCGAGGGTGGAGCCCGGGTGGATTTGTGGATTCAGTCTCCTGAGCAGGGGAACAGACCTGCTGGAGAAAGCGCTCCCTGCAGAACCAACATACAGGGCGACGAGCTGGCAAGCTCTTGTGAGGTAAAGGCCGTCATCCGAGGTGATGTATCTGCACCCAAAAAAAAAAGTATCTGCGCGATGTTTGGCTACAAAGAACCAGCCAAGTGAAATCACTTGTTGTAAAAAATGATGAGGGGCTTGATAATAAGGCATCAGATCTGCTTTTAGCATGGCCACTAATTAAAATGAACAACCCTGAGAACCCACGGGATGTCACCAAATAGAAGTCCCCAACATTTCCATAGGCCACATGCTTGTGGGTCACCAGGCAGGAGCTACTGCTGCACGTGTGTGACTTTCCAAAGCCCTACAATTAGCGGGAACATGGGGCCATCTCCATTCACCAGTCACGTTCTTAGTTACAAAAGGAATCCACATCAGCTGGTTTAATTGTTGGGAGGGCTGGAGAAAGAGGCTGAACTCCCAGCTTCTAGGACAGCATTCAGCCCCTCATCAGAGTTAGGCTTACCTACATGGATGCTGAATAATTTTAGATCCCAGGGGAGGCTACATCCCTTTGACTCTCGAAACACAAATCATAGTTACCCTCAGGATGGCCTCAGTATTCTTCGTCGCCTGTCATCTGGGCTTTTCACCAACTGCACTGTCCACATATTGCTTCTTGTCCTAACGCTCTTCCAGGATAGTAGAAAAACCAGGAGAAAAGAATGGAGTTGGGTGTAGGAGGGGAGAGGGGACAGAGCCAGCTGTGCAGTCAGGCCTGGGCATCAGAGATCGTCCTGCCGAGACTGGCACCCCTCCCCCAGCACAGAGAGCCCCGGATTAGCACAGTACGTGCACCTTGAACCGGAGAGACTTCAGGGCATCCCAACCCAAAATAGCTTTAGGCTCGAGGAAGGGTCAGGAGAGCAGGTGTGTGGGCTTCCAGGAGAAGCTCGTTGTTGAGGGCAGACACCTCCTCCTGGTCTTTGGGTGAGTCCCTCTGGGAAAGGAGCCGGCAATTTTTGCTTCTCCTGGGGCGTGTCTTGTGCTTGGCTGTGGTCCTTCAGGGTGGGCTTTCCAGGACAGCCCCTCTCCCCTTGCAGGAGGGAGACTTCGTGGCTTTGGAACCCGACCTGAGGTCCTCTTCTCAGCGGCCAAGGCACCCCAGGCTCAAAGTTGTGGCGACACTCAGGCCGGCATGCAGGTCCTGGGCATTGTGACCTCAGCTGTTCCACACACAGAGAGGTGGGCATCCTGCCCTCACCTCAGCCTGTAACCTGCAGTGGCCTGGTCCCGGGGACCCATTGTGGGGAGGTTGGGAAGTTGAAGAACACTCTGGCCTCCTCCATCATGTCGGCCAAGAGGGCAGAACTGAAGAAAACAAACCTGGTAAAGGAGAAACTTTGCTGGCCAATGTGGGGCCTCTTTGAACTCTCACTGGATGGAGTTGGGAGGTACAGAGAGTCCCCAACGAACCCTCGGCTTTTCTTTCTACCTCTGAGCATGACGTGGCCTCTCAGGCCGGAAGGAGGGTGGGGAATGGACCCCTGGGCTTGGGGTGGGAAGGACCCCCGCCAGGAAAAGGAGCACCGAAATGCCCCACCCCTATCCCGGCCACTCCGGAGCCATGACCCCAGCCAGGCCCGCATCTTACCCGCGTGTTTAAGGCACGCAAGAACCTCATCAGATAAAGGTAATTATCATCCACAATTTACAGACGGGGAAGTGAAGGCTCAGAGAAGCAAAATAACGTGCCTAAGTCAACACAGCTGGTAAGGAGGGCAGCTGAGACTAGAATTCAAGTCTGTCTGTCTACCTCCAAAGTCAATGCTCCTGAAAAAATACTTAGACGGCTTCCTTGAGTTACCTTAAAGTGTCCCCGCCAGCCCTCGCCCCCGCCAGCTCCCCAGGGAGAAGGCTGCCTGCCGAACAGGCAGGTGTCACTCATGAGAGGAGTAGAACATGAGAAAATGTGAGTTATCTTGGCTCAGGCGCTGGGGGTATGTGGGCCTGAGCTTAAGCGCAGTTGGACAGGCAGGGTTGGGTGGGTGGAGGGTCCTCCCCAGTCCTGATGCCTGGCAGCCTGAATCCCAGCCTCCTGTCTCTGCAGAACAAGAACTACAAGGCAGTTTGCCTGGAATTGAAGCCAGAGCTGATCAGAGTAAGAAGCTTGTTTGAGGCCATACCGGCAGCCAGGCCTGAGACGCATGGGGAGGTGACTTGGAGTCAGGGGTCATTCGCTGTTCCTGGTGGCCAAGACTTGTCCCAGATGCTGGCGGATATATTGAGAGAGAGACAAGCTCTCTGCTCTCAAAGAACAAAGCGGATACCTAAATAAATAAGGAAAAATTCAGCAGTTTTACCTATGATGCAGGGAATTAAAATAGGGAGATGTGACCGGGGGCTGCTGGGGGTTGAGGGCATCAGGAAGGCCTTCCTCTGAGCTGAGAGCTGTAGGACAAGCCTGCGGCCCCTGGAGGGCTGAGGACGAGTGCTGTGGGCAGAAAAAGCAATGCGCCCAGAGGCCCTGAGATGGGAATGAGTATGTCTGTGGAGGGGACAGAAAGCTGAGGCCCAGTGGGCCAGGAAGGGAGTGGAATGAGATGAGCTCAGAGAGGAGAGAAGGATGGAGGAAACTCCTGCACAGGTGAGGCCAGGTTACCTCTGCGCTGACCCAAAGGGAGGAGCAGAAACTCGGGGTCATCCCTCCTGCCTCACCCTCCCACACCTGCAGTTTCCAATATTCTGTGTCTCTGTTTCCAACCAACAGACATATGACTACAAAGGAGCTAAACAAGAAGGGCCATTTACCAAACCAGGAGGGACAAAGGAGCTAAAGGTAGGTGTGTGGACCCAGGAGACAGGAAGTTGGATCAGCACAGTGAACAGGTGGGGCCAACAGAACAACTTCTGCAGCAGGTGAACTGCCGGCATCTACAGTTCTGCTCCAGCCCCTGTGACTCCTTTCCTTCTGGTTCTCTCTATTTTAAAATAATTTCAGACTTACAGAATGTTTTCCAAAAAATGGTACAATGAGTTCTAGTATACCCTTCCCCCAGATTCCCAAATGTTGGCATTTTATCTTGGGTTTTTTTTCTCTCTTTCATATTCACACACCTATATATAACATATATATTTCCTGAACCATCTGCGAGCAAGTGGTTCTCTCAAATTTCGGTATATATTTCCTCAAAACAAGAACACTCTCTTACACAGCCACAGTACAATTATCCAAACATCAAAAGCAGGAAATTAATGTTGATACAGTTCTCACCTACAGCCCTTATTCTAATTTCACCAGTTATCCCACTAATGTCTTTCATAACAAAAGAGAAGATAATTTTTTGGTCTGGGATCCAATCCAGAATCACACCTTGCATCTAGTTTCCATGTCTCTTCAGTCTTTTTTCGTCTGGAACAGTTCTTCGACCTTGTCTTTTGGGACACTGTCATTTTTGATGACAAATCATTTATTTTGTAGAATGACCCTGAATCTGGGTTGTCTGATGCTTCCTCACCATTAGACTTAGGCCATGCATTTTTCGGTGGTCACACCACAGGAGTGAAAGTATGACCTTTTCAAAGTGCATCACATCTGGAGGTACAGGATGTCTGTGTGTCCCACTATCCTATTTTCTTAATAGCATCCTTTCTTTCCTCCCTGCTGGCATCTATCCCTCTGCTCCTCTTTTGGCAATGCCCCAGGATCTTTCCTTTCCTCCTTTTGACCCTTTCCCTTCCATCCAAGACATTTCTTTACTCCTTCTCTACTTTATTTTCTCAGAATGAACTCAGGGAGGTGAGGGAAGAGCTCAAGGAAAAAATGGAGGAGATAAAACAGATAACAGGATGAGACTTTTCAGCTCACGGAGAAAAAGTGTAGCTTCAAGGAAAATGCAATGCCTAACTTTGAATAGTAAAGAAAATCAGAAATTGCATGGAAAAAGCAATCAAACCAACTGAGCCCACATCCCCTAGAATGCTTAAGTGTCAGCAGCTTAGGTTATCTGTTTCTTACTTGTTTGATGCTTAAACCCAAATTTTGAATGATAAGGGCTCTCTAAGATATCTCATTGATAAGGGTGGGGAGATACAACCTTAGTGACAGAGTGAGAGGGGCTGACCTGGAATTGGGGGGCAGTCAGAGACCAATTCCATTGTCCTAATACTCCTCCCCTGAGCAAGCTGCAGAGCAAGAATCCTCTTCTTGTTTCTCTGATGGAATCACCTATAGCATATTTATGAACAAAGGAAATGCTCAAGGAAGAACGTGTAATTGAAGCTGTGGTCTGAGCTCCACATGGCAGCCTTGCAGTGACCAGATCCAAGCTGTGCCAAGGCTGCTGCTGGTGTTGACTTGATGATACACTCACCCTAGTCCCTTCACAGACTCTTGGGAAGAAAGTGGCTTTAGTAGGCCATTATTAGAACATTCCTTAATCTTTATCTAGCTCATTCCAGGGGAGCAGCTGCAGCCCTTAGCTTAAAATGCCTGAAAGACAACTCCACATTCAATAATGTGTTCTTTGCCTTTCTTCCTCACTAGATAAAAGATGTAATGGACCAGGATTTTGAAAAACTCCAGGAATTTGTGGAGATTATGAAGGTAAGCATTTACTGAGTGCCCTCCATGGGCCAGTACCATACTAGGAATCATGCAAGGAGATGCCAGAGCCTGCCCTACAAGTGCTTACAGCTTAATAAGAGACCCAAACTCTATTGCAAAAAGAATTAAATAACAAGTAAGTACCAAGCTAAATGATGACTGATTGTCAACTAACCAGGGGTTTAGAGAAGTGAGTAATGAATGCGGGTTGGGGTAACCAGAAAAGTCCTTTTAGAGGAAGTGAGCCTTAAGGTGAGTCTTAAGGCAGCATTGGAAGTTTAATGTGAATCTAACCAAGAGCCCAGTAAGATTATTTTTGAACTCAATAATTACTAAAAGGATCATCTAGATTCTAGAATAGCAGTTTACAGACTTTGGTGGGTTTCAGAATCACCAGGAGCACAAATATAGGAAACTGAGCTCAGGCCCTGTGTTGATGGGGCTGGCACCCTGGGGTTTTGTTCATGTTCCCCAGGTAGAAGTTTGAGAACAACAAATGCAGAAGCATAAATAGAAAAAAGCATTTATTTATAAATTTTTCAAGAGTTGTAAGGGGGCATTACTTCTACCAGATATTAAAATCATAATGAAGCCAACTTCATAATCAAATTAAGGTGGTACAGCCCAAGGATAACCAGACAAATGAAGAAGCCAACATAGATAATCCTGTAACAGCCTCTCTGCCTGGGATGCACTGAGAATCACTTCTGAGGATTTCTAAAGTCCACTTACCCAGGCCCTGGCCCAGATGAACTGAACAAAAACCTCCAAGTTTGGGCACAGTTGCTGAAAACTCTTAAGTGATTCAGATGCTTGCTCCTGATGAGAACCAGGTCCTTAGCACTTTAGCAGTAGTTATTAACATTGGCTACGTGCTGAAATCACCTGTACTGTGGATTTGAACAGCTCCTCTTTACACCTGGCTGCACCCCATAGCAACTATACAGAACCTCTTAATATGAGGTCTGCGGACTTCCCTGGAGGTACAGTGGTTAAGAATCCGCCTGCCAGTGCAGGGAACACGGGTTTGATCCCTGGTCCGGGATGATCCCACATTGCGCAGAGTAACTAAGCCCATGTGCCACAACTACTGAGCCTGCACTCTAGAGCCCTCGAGCCACAACTACTGAGCCCATGCACTGCAGCTACTGAAGTCTGTGCGCCTAGAGCCTGTGCTCTGCAACAAGAGAAGCCACTGCAGTGAGAAGCTCGTGCACCTCAATGAAGAGCAGCCCTGGCTCGCTGCCACTAGAGAAAGCCCACGCACAGTAACAAAGACCCAACACAGCCAAAAATAAATTAAAAAAAAAAAAAAAGAATGGAGGCAAAAATCAAGACGATACAAGAAATGTTTAACAAAGACCTAGAAGAATCAAAGAACAAACAAACAGAGATGAACAATACAATAACTGAAATGAAAAATACACTAGAAGGAATCAATAGCAAAATAACTGAGGCAGAAGAACAGATAAGTGACCTGGAAGACAGAATGGTGGAATTCACTGCTGCGGAATGGAATAAAGAAAAAAGAATGAAAAGAAATGAAGACAGACTAAGAGACCTCTGAGACAATATTAAATGCAACAGCATTAGCATTATAGGGGCCCCAGAAGGAGAAGAGAGAGAGAAAGGACCAGAGAAAATATTTGAAGAGATTATAGTCGAAAACTTCTCTAACATGGGAAAGGAAATAGCCACCCAAGTCCAGGGATCACAGAGAGTCCCATACAGGATAAACCCAAGGAGAAACACACCAGAACACATAGTAATCAAATTGGCAAAAATAAAAGACAAAGAAAAATTATTGAAAGCAGCAAGTGAAAATTGACAAATAATATACAAGGGAACTCCCATAAGGTTAACAGCTGATTTCCCAGCAGAAACTCTACAAGCCAGAAGAGAGTGGCATGATATATTTAAAGTGCTGGAAAGGAAGAACCTACAACCAAGATTACTCTACCTGGCAAGGATCTCATTCAGATTTGATGGAGAAATCAAAAGTTTTACAGACAAGCAAAAGCTAAGAGAATTCAGCACCACCAAACCAGCTCTACAACAAATGCTAAAGGAACTTCTCTAAGTGGGAAACACAAGAGAAGAAAAGGACCTGCAAAAACAAACCCATAACAATTAAGAAAATGGTCATAGGAACATACGTATCGATAACTACCTTAAATGTGAATGGATTAAATGCCCCAACCAAAAGACACAGGCTCACTGAATGGATACAAAACCAAGACCCATATATATGCTGTCTACAAGAGACCCACTTCAGACCTAGGGACACATACAGACTGAAAGTGAGGGGTTGGAAAAAGATATTCCATGCAAATGGAAATCAAAAGAAAGCTGGAGTAGCAATACTCATATAAGATAAAATAGACTTTAAAATAAAGAATGTTACAAGAGACAAGGAAGGACACTACATAATCATCAAGGGATCAATCCAAGAAGAAGATATGACAGTTATAAATATATATGCACCCAACATAGGAGCACCTCAATACATAAGGAAACTGCTAACAGCTGTAAAGGAGGAAATCGACAGTAACAGAATAATAGTGAGGGGCTTTAACACCTCACTTACACCAATGGACAGATCATCCAAAGTGAAAATAAATAAGGAAACATAAGGTTTAAATGACACGACAGACCAGATAGATTTAGTTGATATTTATAGGACATTCCATCCAAAAACACCAGAATACACTTTCTTCTCAAGTGCACACGGAACATTCTCCAGGATAGATCACATCTTGGGTCACAAATCAAGCCTCAGTGAATTTCAGAAAATTGAAATCATATCAAGCATCTTTTCTGACCACAACGCTATGAGATTAGAAATCAATTACAGGGGAAAAAAAGGTAAAAAACAGAAACACATGGAGGCTAAACAATATGTTACTAAATAACCAAGAGGTCACTGAAGAAATAAAAGAGGAAATAAAAAAATACCTAGACAAATGACAACAAAAACACGACGATCCAAAACGTATGAGATGCAGCAAAAGCAGTTCTAAGAGGGAAGTTTATAGCAATTCAAGCCTACCTCAAGAAACAAGAACAATCTCAAATAAATAATCTAACCTTATACCTAAAGGAACTAGAGAAAGAAGAACAAACAAAACCCAAAATTAGCAGAAGGGAAGAAATCATAAAGATCAGAGCAGAAATAAATGAAATAGAAACAAAGAAAACAAGAGCAAAGACCAATAAAACTAAAAGCTGGTTCTTTGAGAAGATAAACAAAACTGATAAACCATTAGCCAGACTCATGAAGAAAAAGAGAGAGAGGACTCAAATCAATAAAATTATAAATGAAAAAGGAGAAGTTACAACAGACACTGCAGAAATACAAAGCATCCTAAGAGACTACTACAAGCAACTCTATGCCAATAAAATGGACAACCTGGAAGAAATGGACAGATTCTTAGAAAGGTATAACCTTCAAAGACTGAGCCAGGAAGAAATAGAAAATATGAACAGACCACTCACAAGTAATGAAATTGAAACTGGCATTAAAAATCTTCCAACAAACAAAAGTCCAGGACCAGATGGCTTCACAGGTGAATTCTATCAAACATTGAGAAAGAGCTAACACCCATCCTTCTCAAACTCTTCCAAAAATTGCAGAGGAAGGAACACTCCCAAACTCATTCTATGAGGCCACCATCACCCTGATACCAAAACCAGAGAAAGATACTACAAAAAGAGAAAATTAAAGACCAATATCACTGATGAATGTAGATGCAAAACTCCTCAACAAAACACTAGCAAACAGAATCCAACAACACATTAAAAGGATCATACACCATGATCAAGTGGGATTTATCCCAGGGATTCAAGGATTCTTCAATATACGCAAATCAATCAACGTGATACACCATATTGACAAATTGAAAGAGAAAAACCATATGATCATCTCAATAGATGCAGAAAATAGATGCACAAAATTCAATACCCATTTATGATAAAACCACTCCAGAAGGTAACCTACCTCAATATAATAAAGGCCATGTATGACAAACCCACAGCAAACATCATTCTCAATGGTGAGAAACTGAAAGCATTTCCTCTAAGATCAGGAACAAGACAAGGATGTCCTCTCTCCACTATTATTCAACATACTTTTGGAAGTCCTAGCCATGGCAATCAGGCAAGAAAAAGAAATAAAAGGTATACAAATTGGAAAAGAAGAAGCAAAACTGTCACTGTTTGCAGATGACATGATACTATACATAGAGAATCCTAAAGATGCCACCAGAAAACTACTAGAGCTAATCAATGAATTTGGTAAAGTTGCAGGATACAAAAGTAATGCACAGATATCTCTTGCATTCCTATACACTAATGATGAAAAATCTGAAAGAGAAATTAAGGAAACACCCCTATTTACCACTGCAACAAAAAGAATAACATACCTAGCAATAAACCTACCTAAGGAGACAAAAGACCTATATGCAGAAAACTATAAGACACTGATGAAAGAAATTAAAGGTGATACCAACAGATGGAGAGATATACCATGTTCTTAGGTTGGAAGAATCAATATTGTGAAAATGACTATACTACCCAAAGCAATCTACAGATTCAATGCAATCCCTATCAAATTACCAATGGCATTTTTTACAGAACTAGAAGAAAAAATCTTAAAATTTGTATGGAGACACAAAAGACCCCGAACAGCCAAAGCAGTCTTGAGGGAAAAAAACGGAGCTGGAGGAGTCAGACTCCCTGAATTCCGACTATACTACAAAGCTACAGTAATCAAGACAATAGGGTACTGGCACAAAAACAGAAATATAGATCAATGGAGCAGGATAGAAAGCCCAGAGGTAAACCCACACACCTATGGTCAACTAATCTATGACAAAGTAGGCAAGGATATACAATGGAGAAAAGACAGTCTCTTCAATAAGTGGTGCTGGGAAAACTGGACAGCTACATGTAAAGGAATGAAATTAGGACACTCCCTCACACCATGCACAAAAATAAACTCAAAATGGATTAGAGACCTAAATGTAAGATCAGACACTATAAAACCCTTAGAGGAAAACATAGGAAGAACACTCTTCGACATAAATATCAGCAACAACTTTTTTGACCCCCCTCCTAGAGCAATGGAAATAAAAACAAAAAGAACCAAATGGGACCTAATGAAACTTAAAAGCTTTTGCAAAGCAAAGGAAAGTACAAACAAGGTGAAAAGACAACCCTCAGAATGGGAGAAAATATTTGCAAACAAATCAACCGACAAAGGATTAATCTCCAAAATATATAAAGAGCTCATGCAGCTCAATATTTAAAAAAACAAACAACACAATCCAAAAATGGGCAGAAGACCTAAATAGACATTTCTCCAAAGAAGACGCATGAAAAGCTGCTCAACATCACTAATTATTAGAGAAGTGCAAATCAAAACTACAATGAGGTATCACCTGACACCAGTTAGAATGGGCATCATCAGAAGATCTACAATCAACAAATGCTGGAGAGGGTGTGGACAAAAGGAAACCCTCTTGCACCTTTGGTAGGAATGTAAATTGATACAGCCACTATGGAGAACAGTATGGAGGTTCCTTAAAAAACTAAAAATAGAATTACCATATGACACAGCAATCCCACTACTGGGCATATACCCAGAGAAGACCATAATTCAAAAAGACGCATGCACCCTAGTGTTCATTGCAGCACTATTTACAATAGCCAGGTCATGGAAGCAACCTAAATGCCCAGCGACAGACAAATGGGTAAAGAAGTTGTGGTACATATATACAATGGAATATTTCTCAGCCATAAAAAGGAACAAAATTGGGTCATTTTTAGAGACATGGATGAATCTGGAGACTGTCATACAGAGTGAAGTCAGAAAGAGAAAAACAAATATATATTAATGCATATATGTGAAACCTAGAAAAATGCTACAGATGAATCGGTTTGCAGGGTAGAAATAGAAAGAGATGTAGAGAAGAAATGTATGGACACCAAGGGGGGAAAATGGTGTGGGGGGGAGGGATAATTTGGGAGACTGGGACTGACATCTATGCACTGCCATATATAAAGTATATAACTAATAGGACCTACTGTATAGCACAGGGAACTCTTCTCAATACTCTGTAATGACCTATATGGGAAAATAATTTTAAAAAGAGTGGATATATGTATAGGTTTAACTGATTCACTTTGCTGTACAGCAAAAACTAACACAACATTTTAAATCAATTATACTCCAATAAAGATTAATTTAAAAAAAAGAATATTGCCTGACTATGTAAGGGAAAAGCTTAACTCAGTTAACACTATAAACTGAAATAGTATATAAAGTGAATTATAAAAATTATGTATTTAACTGGATGGTCTAAATATAATTACAATGGAAGAAATCACAAAGGAAATATTGTTAATGTTTAACAATACAAAAAAATTAAAAATTATAACAAAAGCACCATACACGGAGTGAAAAAGTAAGCAACAGTTTTGGAGAAATAATTTTCCACAAATATGATAGACATAGAAAAAAGCTTTTTATCTGTAACATACAAAGCTCACACAAATCAATAAGAACCAACTAGGAAAATGGGCAAAGGGTATATGTGAACAATCCACAGAGGGGAATATTACTAAAAAGCAATAAATATATTAACAAGTTTTACCTCATGAGTAATCAAATAACTGCAAATGAAAACAATACTTAGATAATTGGCACATTCAAATAAGCCAAGTTGTAATTTATGACAATTATAAAGCAAGATAGGAATGCTCTTGTACTGCTGATTGGAGTACAAGTTTGTACAAAACTAAAAAGGAATTAGACAATAGGTATCAAAAATATCAAAACTCCATGACTTATCAACTCCTTGACTTCTCAGAATTTAACCTATGAGAATAATCAGAAATGCCAGCATGGGTATATATAAAAAGAAGTTCATCACAGGATTATTTATAATAGCAAAAAATTGTAAACAACCACAATTTTCAAAAGTAAAGGAATAGCCAAAAGAAGTACGATACATCTATATAATGAAAATTCACTATAGGAGACAGAATTTAGAAAGAATGCTTTTAATGAGAAGTAAAAAAGCAAGATGCAAGTAATATATACAGGCTGACCTCAACAGGTGAAAAGAAATTGGTAAGTAAATATATAGAAAAAAGACTGGAAAGAAATATACCAAAAGGGTTAATTGCTGTTATTGAAAGGTGATGAGATTAATTTTTTCTTTTATATTCCTCTGTATTGTCCAAATTTTCTGCAAAGGGCATGTCTTATTTCTATATCAAAATGCAAACACAGTAAGTGTTTTGTTAGTGGTTAGGACTGGGTATCACAAGGCACAAAGGAGGCTATTTCGGGCACGGGAACAGCTTGCACACAGCATGGAAGCAGGATGAACGCGAAGCTTCTCACAGTCAGTGGGGAGATCGGTCATAAAAGAGGGATCACTGGGGGAAACTGAGAAATAAAATGGAATGGGCACAAAGGCGGTGGATAATGAAGGCTTCTGAAAGACAGGCAGACAGGTTGGGACTTGGTCGTGGAAGCAGTAAGAGGCCCCTGGAGATTCTTAATCAAAGAACATGCTAGGAGCAGCACTTCAGAAAGCTGAGCTGGCAGCTGCTTGCAAGGTGGCCTGGGGGCGCCGGGGGAGTCGGTGGGGGCCGTCTGGAGCAAGAATATCAAACTGGAAGCCGCATCTCCGCTCAAGGTGAAGAAAGCTGGACCAAGTGTAGAAACAGAAGAAAAAGGGTAAATCTGAAAGATGCAGCGAAGGAAAAATAACATTCTTGGTGACTGATTCAGTATAAAGAATGAAGGAGAGGCAAGCATGCATGATAACACCAAAGTTTTAATCCGGACGATTAGAAAAAAGTGGTGACAGTGACAGGCTAGTTGGGAAGCAGCTAATTTAGAAGAGAAAGTGAAGAGGTCAGTTTGGAACATGATGAGTTTGAAGTGATGGTGAGACTTTTAAGAATATGGGACGTTTTGACTCTGACGTTTTGGACCCGGGGGAATATTGACTTCAAGGATATTTGACTTTATTTACAAATACAAATGTCTTATTCAAAATGTATACGAACATCTTAAAATGCTTTTCAAGAAGATATTTTTTGGAAATCATTTCCATCCTGACGGTGTAATTCCTTGATCAATTTTCTACCCCAGATCAGTAAACTATCCCCAGATCTTTCATTTTTTATTAAAATGGTTTTCCTTGAAGCAAATTATTTTTCATTTATATTTTGTGATATTCAATCCAACCCTGTTTTTGTCCTTAACAGATATTGTCACTAATACTGTCACCATCTTAGAAGTTCTTTGTGACCACTATTTCTATCCAATTTTTCCAGGTCAATTTTACAGATCTAAAATTCGCCAAGAAGATTTTATTATTATTTCAGTTCTTAATAATAAATGTGAGGTGCCATTTGAGCTACTGTCTACTTTATTTTGCGTTGACCATTTCTGCCAGGAGTTGGGTAAAATATGGAACAAACGCAGATACACAGGATCTACGCACATGGCAGGGGTCAAAACACTGGTGTCAGAAACGTCTTTGGGGGGGAGGTCATGGGGTTTGTTTTCTTTTTATAAATTTATTTACTTTATCTATTTATTTTTGGCTGTGTTGGGTCCTTGCTGCTGTGCACAGGCTTTCTCTAGTTGCGGCGAGCGGGGGCTACTCTTCGTTGTGGTGCGTGGGCTTCTCATTGCGGTGGCTTCTCTTGTTGTGGAACACAGGCTCCAGGAGTGTGGGGCTCAGTAGCTGTAGCTCGCAAGCTCAGTGGTTGTGGCTCATGGGCTCTAGAGCACAGGCTTAGTAGCTGTGGCACACGGACTTAGTTGCTCTGTGACACACGGACTTAGTTGCTCTGTGGCATGTGGGATCTTCCCGGACCAGGGTTCGAACCTGTGTCCCCTGCATTGGCAGGCGGATTCTTAACCACTGCACCACCGGGGAAGATTGCATAGGCATTGAACCAAGGCAGATAAGGGTTTTATTCAAGTGTGAGATCAGGTAAAATAGATCCTGGCCTCTGACTCACATGGAGACTTTGGACAAGCCCCCAATGACTCTGCCTGTGCTTCAGCTTCACTATGGAATGGGTGAGGTCACAGGGAGGGGTGGCACGTGTCAGGCACATCCTGATGAGCCACCCTACCCAGGGCTGGTGAGGATTCTTAAGGAAGTAAGATGCTGCGGTGGTCTCTGAGTGGTTTGCAGAGTGAGGCAGGAAAAGGGACTTCAAAAGCCCTTCATGATGATGATTTTAGCTTTGAATCCTCTCTTGAAGGAAATGCAAAAGGATGTGGATGAGAAGATGGATGTTTTAATAAATATACAGAAGAATAGCCAGCTGTGAGGGTAACCTGCACCCGTCTCTCCTCAACCCTAAAGAATCTCCTCCCTTCGCTTTGCGAAGTGTCCTCAGGGTTCAGTGGACTCCCAGACCCTTCAAGGAGCTCTCTTGGTTTCTCTTCCCCAGTGGCTTGTAGTCAAGGCCTTTCACGGCCAACCATGCTACCGGTTATCTCCTTTCCTGTTGAAAATTATCTCCCCAGTTCTGCCCCTCCCTGACTCCCCAGTCCTCTCAGGAGAGGACCAAAGGAGCAGCAAGAACTCAGGCTGATAGGAAAGATGGACACAGACCCACAGATCCGGCGGAAGAAAATGGATGGAGCTGATGGAGTACCACTTGCCCTTCACAAAAAGATGACGGCACTACAACAACCAAAAAAAGATCCAATGGATTCCCTTCACCAATGTGATACCTGCTGTGTAATGAAGCCCTCCCTGCCCCTGTCCCAGTGTTACACCCCTGGGTTTCTGTTCCCCCCGACCTCCCCTGGGCTCTCTCACTCTCTTACCTCTTGCTGTAAAGCACTGGTTCCACTCCTCTCCTGGCCCCAGGATGCCTCCCTAGTCTTGAGTCCTCTCTGGGGTCTTGCCCTATAGGCCTGGGGTGATTCCGAAACCATGACCAAGTAGGACTCAACCCTGGATGCACCTGTTCCCAAGTGCAACTGTATTGTTCTGTCCTTTCCTATAGCAAGACCTGATGAGGTGCCCAGCAGCCTGGCCATCTTGGACCAGGGAAAAATGATCTTTCTGGTGCCGTTTCTGTCCTCCACAGGAGAAATGTTTGTTGTGTGCCCCAAAGAACAACTACAATCAGCGGTAGGTAGATCCATGGAAGCCCCTTATCTCAGTCCGGTGCCCCGTCCTCCCAAAGGCAGTGTGCTCAGGGGTGCATTCCCATCAAATCTCACCCGTGGTTATGGTTATGCAGGCTCTGCCCCACATCACATCCACTCAGTCTTAGAGGACGTGGCACAGGAAGGAGGACTTGCTTAGCCCAGCCTGGAGGCTGCTGCCTAGAGGCCCCTGTGGAGTGGAGGGTGCCTTGCCAGCTGCTGAGCTGACCTTGCCTCAGGCTCCTGACTTTCTCCCCATATAACAGGCAACTTCCATACCAGGCCTGGGCATCCGTTTCACCCTCGGCATCTGGACTTGCTTTCTGATTTATCTGTGCTTCAACTCCTGTGTGACTGAGGACGTAGTTCCAACTTAGTGTCACCGCAGGACCTATGAGTGGCTCCGGTTCAGCCTCTCCCCACTCCTTGAGCTGCACAGCAAATGCCTGCTGCCCTCTTGCATACCACCCTGCCCTTGTCTCCCTCTACCCAGAGAGTAAAATCTTCATTTAAAGCCGAAGCGGGAGTCAAAGCGTTGAATATCAGCCTGAAACTTGAGTGTGCAAGGAGTGTCACTGTTTTGGATTGAAATCAGTGTATTTCAGACTCCAACCTCCCTTCTTGCTTCCTGATGGTTTAGTGGAAAATTCTTCAGGTCATCCTTAGGGTCTTCCTAAGGATGATCCTTCCCCCCTCATCCCTGCTTCCCTCCTCTTCACCTGGTTCTGAAAATGTCCCAGGTCAAAAGAGGGGAAGGGAGGCCCTGAAGATATCAGATGCCATTCTGCGTGATCCCAGAAGTGTGCGTGTGAGTGTGTGTGTGTGTGTGTGCACGCACACGCGCGTGTATGTTGGGCAATGGGAGGAACCCCCGGGCCCAGGGTCTTGACCACTGGACTGCCGGGGAATTCCCACACGTGCCAGTTTTAAGAACTAAGACAAGGTCATCAAGGACACAGGGCTGTCAGGATCAGTTGAAGTGCTGAGTCTTTTTTTTGTGCAAATGATTGTGCACTGCTAATCAAGCCCCCAAGGACTGGTGGCAGTGGTCTCTACAGTCCCTGCCCCTTGACCCTTTCCAAGCTCCCCCGTGCCCCAGTTCCATGTCATCCAACTCAGAGGCAGCAGAAGGACGACACTGTGTGTTGGGGGGGGGGATAGTTCTGCCTGGCTGTCATGTCTGCCCTTGGGAATGGATGTTTGGGGAGCCACAGCCTGCCATTCCTGCCAATGTGCTCTTGGGCCAGCTTTGCTGGTGAGCTTGTGCTTTTTCTGTAGGTCTCAATGTCATGTCATCTGGAAGGGAATTATACTTAACCTTGTGTCTTCTCCCAAAGATGCTATTCCTGTCCCGCATACAGAGCCTCTTGGGGGGCATTGGCCTGACCTGGGCCACCATTTCTGCTTTGTGCTGCAGCATCCAATTGATCCAAGCAAGGTGGACAGGCAACTCAACTTGCCCAATCGATTTCTTTCCCTGGGAATTTGAAATTGGAATTTGGTGAGACTCAGCTGGCCCCCAGAACTGGACTTATAATTGGGAGCTGAAGAGGCCTCTGCTACCATTGGCCAAAGACGCAGATCTACAGCAAAAATAAATAAATCACTTTGCAGAGAGAGAAGAATGAAACAGAGGGACTGAGAGAAGTGGAGACTCGTGCAGTTCTGCAGAGGGAGCTGGGAGAGCCACTGTCTGGCTCAGGCCCTGCTGGGCTGGTGCTGGCCCCTGCCTTGGCTTCATGAGAGCCTCTGGACCCTTGGACCGAGGTGCACATTTCTGTTTAAGCAGAGTGGCTTTCTGTTACTGCCTAATAAGCCTGAGCTGAGGCCCCACGGTTAGAAGGAATGTCAGAGATTGGTCAAATCTCTTCAATTTACAGTGAGGATTCTGAGGCCCAGAGAGGTGCAGTGAGGTGCCCTCAGGCACACAGCCCATTTGTAGCAAAGCCAGGACCAGAACCCAGGTTTTCTGACTCCTGGGCCAGTGCTCTCTGGCTCTCTGGGGCTAGCTGTATTTCCAAGGGCAATAAGATGAGATAGAAGGCAGTCAGCTGGATCTGGACATGAATCAGTGGCGTGGTCGCAGGTAAGTCACTTCACCTCTCAGACTGCTTTTCCATCTGGAACGTGGGCATAACCACACCTAATTCAAAGGGGGTGAAGAGGGGAGAGTTAGATGAGAGCACATGCAGAGGAATTCAATTCTTTAAAAAAATTGCTCTGAGAACAATGATGATGAGGTCAGAACTGCGTTTTTCAGATTAAAAGGCTTCAATTCTCCATCCCGCCTCCAGTCAGAACCAGGTCTGCAATAAAATGAATTTTGATCTACTCCGATTTTAAAAAATAAATGTTCTGAGAGGAGGAAGGATGTGTATATTAGGAAATCAATCAACAAGAAATTATAAAAATGGTATGGGGATTGGGACTGCCTGTTCTAGAGTACAGAGTGGTCCCTTGTAACACAGCATCCCACCCTGTAACCTCGGTGTCTGATTCCAGCAGAGTGAGGGGTAAGTGGCTCACCCTAGCTCACGCACAGGTAACAGGTGCTGCAGCCCCAGGCCCTGACTCAAGCAGTCACCAGAGAAACAATAGGGTGCGTCATTTGGCAGCCATTAGGCAGGCAGGGCTGGGCCCAGGAGGAGGCCAGGCTGTGTCATCCATTCCCATCACTGCCCTGGGCCCTGGCATGACCCCCACTCACAGCTTCCCATCTCTCGGTCACAGGCCGCAGCCAGCCCCAAAAGGTGGGTGAGGATGGGCTCAGGTGTCCACTACCACTGACGGGAGCCCCATCTCTCTCAGATGCAACAGGTCTGAGTATATCCATTTCCATGACAATGGGTTACCCACCCATCTTCCTAAGGGGAGTTGCCCTGTCTGGCTCCAGGGACCCCTAGAGCCTCCCTGAACCCCCTTCAGTGTTTGAAAGGTCATTTACCCTCCTATACGTGTGATCAATGGGACTCTTTGGTACTTCCCTCTATATTAGATCAAAACACAACCAAACAGAAATCAAATCTCACTTCTGGGGCTTCCCTGGTGGCGCAGTGGTTGAGAGTCCGCCTGCCGATGCAGGGGACACGGGTTTGTGTCCCGGTCTGGGAAGATCCTACATGCCGCAGAGCGGCTGGGCTCGTGAGCCATGGCCGCTGAGCCTGCGCGTCCGGAGCCTGTGCTCCGCAACGGGAGAGGCCACAACAGTGAGAGGCCCGCGTACCAGAAAAAAAAAAAAACTCACTTCTGGAGAATGAACAATGAGTCTGAAAGCCCAACCCCAATTCCAACTCTAGAGAACTCAGAAGGTGAAGAATATGCCTTCAGCAGGTGATGGAGCAGAATGGTGCAAGGTTCTGCCCACCTGACACTTTTTTATCAATATCAGCTTTTAAACATGACCAAGAAGGTTTTTTTTTCTTTTTTTTATGGATGATGAGTTTGTGGGGAGATGAGCGACTCCAATATGAGTCTAATCCATACAATATTTCTGAGGGCAATTAAGTGATACATATCAGATGCTTTAAAAGATGGGAAAAACTTACAGATGGTCACTAGGATTTAGTTATAAGGATACTCATCATGGAGTCATTTATGATATATATATTTAAAAATCAGAAACAACATAAGTGGACACCAGTTGGTTAAATAAATTGTGGCACATCTATAAAATGGAATGCTCCACTGATATTAAGAATAATATGTTGTTGAAATATATTTAATGCCATCAAGAGACGTTAATGATATAATGTTAAATGAAAAAAGCAAGTTATGAAATAAAGTATAAACCCATTTTTGGTAAAAAATGTGGTGTGTGTGTGTGTGCACATAGGGAGGCCTGCATGAACTGAAAAGACTTAGAAGGATATATACAAGAATAGAAAAACAGCAGTGGTTTTCTCTAAGTAGTAGGATTATGACAGTTTATGTCATACTTTGTGCCTATCTATAATCTCTAAAGTTTCTACAAGGAACATGCATTGTTTGTATAATAAAACTAATAACATTTTTCTTTTTTTAAGGAAGAGAAACGTGGCCCAGGAAGGACCCTTACGAACAAAGTCAGGTGAGATCTCCCCAAATCCTTTCTGATGGGAAGCACCTTGGACCTTTCTCTTTCCTGGGAGTGGCCAGTGAAGTCATGCCCTGGCTATGTGTTCATCCAGAGGAAGGGGACGAATTAACACCACTAAAAGGACAATTTAAAAGGACAATAGAAAACAAAATGAAAATGGCTTTATGTTTTTACCCATGAGTGACACTTATTCGACACGTATTCTCCCACCACTGCTACCAGGGGTCTCTGCACACTCCTCTCTCCTCTGAGGGATTACAGTGGTCTGGAGTAGAGAAGGAGCCCCTGCAGTCTATCCCCAACAAGCCAAACTTGTCCTTTTAGAATGTCACTTAGATCTCGTTGCTCTTATGCTCAGAACTTCCAGTGTTCGCCCATTTCTCTCAGAGCAAAATCCAAAGTTGATGCTTGCAATGCCCTGTGGCATCAACCCTGCTACCTTCACACTCACATACTATTCTCCCCCTTACTTTCTGGGCTCTAGCCACACTGGCTTCTTTGTTCTTCTTCACACATACCGTGTACACTCTTGCCTCAGGGCCTTTGCACTCACAGACATTCCTGCCCATTTCCTCAGCTATCCGTGTGGCCGTCACCTCAAAGTTACCTTCCCTGTGGCACTTTCCCCATCTGTACAAACAACAATATCCCCACCTCCAGCGTTCCTTATCCTCTTTACTCTGCTTTATTTTCCTCTCCAACTCACTTAGCACCAACTTACATACTATCCATTTCACTTGTTGTGGTCTGTCTTCTTCTGCTCGGATGTGAGTTCCTTGAGAGCAGAGATTGTGTTTCTGTCACTGCTCTACGGCAGGGCCCAGGGCAGTGCCAAGTGCATAGCAGGGAGTTGACAGGGACTTGCTGAACGGACACATGAGTATAAAGATATTTGCCATGTACTGGGCACTGCAGGCTCTGCACTAAGATCTTCACCTGCACTGTTTCATTTTATTCTTATGATTACCCCCATGAAATCATTCTGTCTGTCTTTCTATGAAGTCATTTAAATGGTCATCCTCCCTATTTTGTATAGGATGAAACAGGCTCAGAGAGAGAAGGTAATGAAAGTAATCTGTCCGGGGTCACAGAATAAGTGGCAGAGCTGGAGTTTGAACTCGAGCACTCTGATGTCAGAATCTCCCCGTGTGTTCCTGGGCCAGCAGCATTGGCATTACCTGGGGGCCTGTTAGAAATGCAGAGTCTCAGGCTATATGCCAGACCTACTGAATCGGGACCTGCATTTTAACAAGACTTCTCAGGTGACTCCAGTGTCCATTGTACTCTGAGAAGCAGTGCTCTATGCTGGGCCAGCAGGTGTATGGAAGATAGGGGGCTTCATTGAGCAAGGGGCTGCCACAGTTTGGGTTAGTGGCCTTGGGTTCTTTACCCCTGTGGATGGTTCTCCTGCCCGCTACCCTTCGACCCAGGAGCTCTTTAGTATCTGCTGGGCTTTGGGGGGAGCCAACGTTTGTGATGAGGAGGGAAAACTCAATGCCAACCTCTGTTCAGGAGCCAGTCCTGCTGTGGGCACTGTTGCTTCTCTTTCTTAGAGACAGGTCTCTCAGCTCACTCAGGGAAAACCAGACCTGTGCCTCTTAAAAGCATGTGAGAGAACCCATTGGCATCAGAGATGCAGCACTAAGACTGGAGGAGAAGCTAGTTCCACTTGACACTTAGGCACTCGGGCCAGGGAGGTTGTTAAAACAGAAACAAAACCTACTGTCAGGGCTTCCCTGGTGCCGCAGTGGTTGAGAGTGCGCCTGCCGATGCAGGGGACACGGGTTCGTGCCCCGGTCCGGGAAGATCCCACGTGCCGCGGAGCGGCTGGGCCCGTGAGCTGTGGCCGCTGAGCCTGCACGTCCGGAGCCTGTGCTCCGCAGTGGGAGAGGCCACAGCAGTGAAAGGCCCATGTACTGCAAAAAAAAATAATAAAAAAATACCTACTGTCAATTAAATTATTAATGCCTGGGAGCCCACCCTGACATCTATTTTTATCACTGAGCGCCACCTTCAGTCTTGACATTCATGAAGAGTGGGCCTGGAATAAAACCAGAAACCCACCCTTCCAGCCTCTCCCAAGCCCATTCAAAACAAGAGTAAACATAAATGTAAACCCAAGTATGTAAAAACCGACTATGAAAACGGACCAGCAGAGGGCACTGTGACCCCATCAGTCCCTGCCCCACTGACCTCTCCAGAAGGAAAAGCTGCAAAGACACAAGGAAGGAAATCACACAAGTTTAGGGGTCTGGGTCCTGGGTCCCACCCCGGCTTCATCTTTGGAATCTTGTGGGAGCCCAGGACACCTGACACCTCTGATCTGTGCCCACCGGCAAGCCAGTGGTCACCCACATAGGGATCGGTTCCAAAAGGCCACCGCCCAGTCTGGCATTTGGGATTCACAATGAAGTGACTTTCCTTTACTCCCTTATTTACTTAACCAGCATTGGGCGAGCACCTGCTGAGCCAGGCACAGGGCTAGACCATGCAATTTTCCCAAAAAGTGGTGCCATAACAATCGTTAGATTCTAAGGCTAGCCCCCTAAAGACTTTCAAATCTTTAATATAGAGAAGAGAGAACTAGTGAGATTATTTTCTGTTCTAGGGTCAGAGGAAAGAAATAGGGGAAGGGCAGTGTGGAGGAGAGGAAAGAAAGTGTGGGAAGAGCGAGGGGACCCCGGGGAAGAGGAAGGCAGTTTGGCTTCCAACCCCTGCCTGGTGCATATAAAATATGGAACCTTAAAAAGTTCGTTTTGGCTTCCTCCCATTTCCCTTTCTAGACCCTGACTTGGGACTTAGCCTCTCCAGAGCCTCGGACTGCATGGGGCACTCCCAGAGCTCCTGCAGCACGCCCCAGACCACCCTGCCTGTCGTGGAGGCCATGCTCCAGAGTTTTCTACCCCTCCACTCCCCATCCACACCCCCAGGCCTGCAGCTGCCCTTCTCAGCTCTGTTGGCAGCTGAGTAGTCCATTAAGCTAACACACCCTGATATATGGCAGATTGATCCTCCCAGGGACATGTGTATCTTTTCAAGATTACCCAAATTCACCTCTGAGTGGTAGATTCCCAGACAGTGGGCTGGAGGGACGTGACAATTTCAGGCTGTTTGTGTCGGGGGTGGTATTTTGAGAGAAAGGCCAGAGCACCTGCCAAGGGGTGTCTCACACAGTCTCTTAGAGGAGCTGGCAGGAGTGACTTCCAGGGCGGGGGTGGGTGCTAGTATGGAAAGGTCATTGGCAATAAAAGATTTGCAGGTCAGAGATTAATCTCTCTGAGCAGTTTTGAGTGTGTGTGTGTGTGTGTGTGTGTGTGTGTGTGTGTGTGTGTGTGTGATTCCCTGTGTGTGCTGGGATAAGGCCAGAGGGAGAAGGCCAGTTTAGGGGAAAAGGATGGACTGCAGGGCTGGACGCAGGAGAACCACTGAGGTGGGAGAAAGGGCCTCCCGGGGCCGGGGCCTCACTGTGGCAGCACCAGGCCTGCCTCTGCAAGGGCGCCCTCCCGGGAGCATCGCTTGGCCGAGCACACTCTGCAGATTCTGGCCGCAGAACAGAAGGCTGCCCTGCACGGTTCCCTGATGGCCAGAGACCTGCTCAGAAAGTCCTGCCTCGGTGGCTATGGGCGGGCTGGGGTCTGAAGGGCCTGCTGGTGGGAGGTAAGGGGACACTAAAGGGGCAGGGAGGATGGTGACAGGACCATTGCAAAGGCAGACTCCTCCATCGCAGCCATGGGCCACACAGCAGGCTTAACCAGGGTGCTTCGGGCTAAAGTTGTCCTTCAGAATGAATCTTGGGCATCAGGCACATTGCTTCCTCACTTCAGCTGCTCCCGAGGCTCCCAGAGGATCCCAAACCTGCCACTTGTTATTCCTCTGAAAGGGTCCACTGGCTGTGCAGGAAGTGAGGTGAGGAGGGAGGAAACCTCTTTGCTCACCAGGCCTTGGTACAACAGGAAAAGCTGCGTACCTGTCCACATGGAAGGATTTAAAGCTGGATTTAAAGCCCTGCCTGGTTCATTGTGGAAATGTTTCCCCAGTTCTACCTCTCAAAGTCCCAGCCATCAATGGTGACAGAGGTCAAACTAGAGGTCCAGTCAAGGGAGGGTTCTAGAGTGCTGATAACATCCTATTTCTTAATCTGGGTGGTGGCGATATGGGTGTGTGCTATGTATAAAAGTGCATGCATCAAACTGCAGATGTTAGATGGTGCAGCTGCTTTGGAAGACAGTTCGGCAGTTCCTCAAAAATTTAATGGAGTTACCATTATGACCCAGCAGTTGCACTCCTAGGTATACACCCCAAAGAATCGAAAATATGTGCCACACAGAAAATGTGTGCGTGAGTGTTTATAGCAGCATTATTCATAACAGCTAAAAGGGAGAAATAACCCAAATGTCTATCAGCTGGTGATGAATGACAAACAAAATGTGACCCATCCATACCATGGTATATTACTCAACCATAAAAAGGAATGATGTACTGATACATGCTACAGCATGAATGGTCCTTGAAAACATTATGCTTAGTGAAAGAAGCCAGTCACAAAAGACTATATATATAATAGTATGATTTTATTAATACGAAAAGTCCAGAACAGGCAAATCCACCGAGATAGAAAATATTGTAGATTAGTGATTGCTGGGGTCTGGGGGAGGGGGAAGTGGAGAATGAGTGCTAATGGATATGGGATTTCTTTTGGGGTACGATGGGAATGTTCTGGAATTAGTTAGTGGCAATGGTTATACAATTCTGTGACTGTATGAAAGATGACTGAAGTGTATACTTTAAAGGGGTGAATTTTATGGTGTGTGAATTTTATCTCAAAAACTGGATCAAGCGGTACACTTATGATTTGTTCCCTTTGATCTATGAATGTTATACCTTAATAATAATTTTTTTAAATTTAAAAGTGAAGATGCCACTTCTCTGTTGCTGTGGCTCCTGATTTTTAAAAAAAGTCACAGCAAAAATGCCACCTCCTCTATGATGGCTCCCTCACCCCTGCTCTGAGCTCCTTTAGCATTTAGTGCTAATACCCCACTTACTGCTTATTGCTTGTAGAGCCTGGCCACTCAGAGTGCGGCCGTGGACAAGCATCCCTGTATCCATCGGAGGCTTTTTAGATGTGCAACATTTCATGCCCCGCGGACCTGCTAAATCAGACTCTGCCTTTCAACAAGATCGCCAGGTAATTCGCACGCGCATTAAGATTTGAGAAACAGTGCTCTAGAACAGGGGTCCCCAACACCCCGCCCCGGCCGTGGAAAAATTGTCTTCCATGAAACTGGTCCCTGGTGCCAAAAAGGTTGGGGACCGCTGGTCTAGAAGGCTTCCCCCACCTGCCTCCCCCTCTACCTGCTGCCTACACCTTACGACTGTCTTTGTCTCTCCCCACCTAGTGAGCATCAGCATTTGTGGATTCAGTGCTAGTGGCCTCAGAACTAAAGCCAATACCTACTCTAACTCTAAGACCAGCATAGAGAAACTGAAATCTGGGGACACTTTGGTCAGATAAAAGAATATGTCAACTTTGCACGTCCAAAGTGAGGTCTCCAAATACCACTTCCCACCGAAAGGCATCAGAGCTTTGGGAGAAATGGCTGATTCTAGGTCTAAGCAGAAAATGTACAAGTCTTCTCAAGTCATGTTTAAAAGATTCAGGAACCAACTGGAAGAGACTCCCGCTGATCAAAATGGGGCCACTTGAGCATCAGTGAGAGTATTAACTGCAACGAATTGAAACACATCAAATGTGTTAAAAATCCATGAATTCATAGTAATACTAAAAACTAAACTAAACTCTGATTGTTCACTGTTGGAGGATGGTAAGAAAGCAATTCATTGTTTTGAAAATGGTAAATAAAGGGAGGAAATCAAGCAATTATCCTGGGTGTCAAACAGTAGATAAACAGTAATATATGATTCTATTATTCCTCCTTTATTTATAAGTAGGAATACTTCTATGAAGGAGAAAATGATAGAATCAGATATGACTATTTTGAAAGAGTGATATTTCAAAAGATTCAGGCATTGAATCTGCAGCATCTAATATCACGGAAAGAGACAGACATCACGTGCCTCCTGTTGGAAGAATATCCCACCACTGAAACCAAACCTGAATATGATTAAGCTCTAGATCCAAGTACCAATTTACAGGAAAAACAGGGACAGAGATCCTGTAAAATTACACCATAGGAACGTTATCAGCAAAATCTAGATTGTGGACAAATCTACAGAATAAACAACCCAGTGTCTTCAACAAACAGATTGAGAGAAAAAAAAAAAAAAAGACAGGAGTAACCTATAGATTAAAACAAAAGTTATAGCAGCCAATTTCAACAGGTGAACCTTATTTAAACCCTGATTCAAACTGTTTTTCTAAAAATCCATTTATGATAATTTTGAGACAATTGGGGAATTCAAACACCAGGAATTACTGGTTATGATACAAAAAGAGTTCTTTCTGAGTGATTTACTAAGACTTTTACAGATGAAATAGTATGATATCTGGGATTTGCTTCAGAATAATAGAAGATGGGCTAAATTGTTGAGAGTGGGGGGAATGGGACCAGTTTGGACGTTGCTGGGGTTTGACGGGTGTGTGATAGCTCATCATAGCATTCTGTCTACTTTGGTGTATGTTCAAAAGTCTCGAAAATTAAAAAGCTAAGACAGACAAACAAAAGATTTATAACAAAGTGTTGATGTAAGAAAGACATATAAGCAAAACAAAACAGAGTGTAGGTAAAGGATCCATAACTGTCTAAGAATAAGATGACGTTTCTTGTTTCCTTCTCAACCTACTTTCCCATGACTAGATTTTTTTGTAACGTAATAATTTGCCTTCAGAAGTGTTCTATAGAATGAGACTCTCAACTCACAGTCCAGAGAATGAAGCAGAAACATAAACGTTTTGAAAACTGAAGGAGAAAGAATTGGATACAGAGACAATTATGGGGGACTTCCCTGACGGTCCAGTGGTTAAGACTCTGCACTTCCACTGCAGGGGGCACGGGTTCGATCCCTCGTTGGGGAACTAGCATCCCACATGCCGTGCTGTGCGGCCAAAAAAAGAATTATGGGTCAGAAATGAGCATAGCTCAGTTCACACCAGAGGCCCACCAGCCAAGGGCATGGACCAGGCTGCAGATGTGGTCACGGCTGTGTTGGGGGTGGAAATAGTATGTCAGTTTAGCATCCTTCTCCCCAACAGAATCAAATGTTAGAGTCATGGGTTTCAAACCTGGCTGCACATTCGAATCACCAGGAAAGCTCTGGAAACACACAGATGCACAGGATTTCACCCTGGCCCCATTAAATCTCTGCAGGAGGCCCGAGGCTTCAGTGATTGCCAAAGCTCCCCCAGGTGACTGATCCTGACACGCAGCCAGAGTGAGAGGATTTTAGCCAGCCTGCCCACATTTAAATAGCTGGATAAACCTGCTGGGAAATGATGGCAGTCACTGCCGGATAAATGACAAAGCGAGTTGGTAAGTGAAACACCGGGTGTCAACCTCATTCTGTTGTCTTTGAGTCACTTGAGGTCATTTGGAGCCACTGTGTCCAACCTGAGTCACTTTTCTCTGGGTCTTTGGGGTGTGGCTGAGATCCAAGGAGGCCAAAGGTTGGCTCCTGTAGGCTTGGCTGTGGGCTCCCGGGGCTCCAGGTTTTGGTGGCACGTAGCAGGTACCAAGGGTAAAGAGCTGGCCAGCAGAAGTCATGGTCTGGATCAAGTTGGGAAAGGAAAGGTTTGGGGTCCACAAGGATGTCCTCCTGCTCTGTGCTGGGCTGTGAGTCAACCCCAGGAACACCCAGCGGCCAAGCCAGCAGCGCCAAGCCCAGATTCCATCTCCACGGCAACGAAATCCCTCCCTCGGGATCTGGGTCTGGCTCTGAATGGTGACCTTCATCGGTGCCACCGTAGAAAGTTCAGCTAGCTAACTGACAGGGAACAGAGAGATTTAAAGTCATCGTGGGAGGGAGGCCCACGAGGGAGGGGATGCATGTATACATACAGCTGATTCACTTTGTTGTACAGCAGAAACTAACACAACATTGTAGAGCAATTATACGCCAATTAAAAATATATGGAACGAAAAAATGAAGTCTGTGTCAGAAGCCACTGATCCCTGACAGCTGAGGAAGGCAGTTTCTAAGCAATCGTGGCACATTATGGGAAAATGTGATTCGAGTTTCCAAACTTCCATTCCCAGGTATCCACCGTGGCACAGAGCAAGGCCCAAGCCCCACCCCCATGCAGGGGTTGAGACTCAGCTGATCACCTACCACACCTCCTTCTGCTCTGCCTCATTCCACTCTGGGTGTGACCCACCCTTTGACCTTCCGCTTGCCTCAGCCCCACCTGTGTGTACCTGCTCTGACCGATGGCCGGCTCAGCCTTGTTCACGGCTCCTAGCCCTGGAGTTCTTCCGGCTTGGCCTCTCTCAAGAGCTTCCCTTCTCAGACCAGTCCTACTCGCTATGTTCTGGCCTTCCTGGGACCTTCCCCTCTTTGGCCCTGGCCCGAGAGGTCCTGACATCACTTCCCTGCCCCCAGGTAACAATAAGACAGGAATCTATATCCCATCAACTGGGCAAGGATAAGTTTAAGACTCTCAAGGATCTTCATATGGTCCTTGGGTCCATATGAGCCTGGAGGAAGGCAGTGTGTTGTGGGTATGAGGGCAAGATCAGGACAGTTCCCTGGAGAAGGAAGGACTTGAAGCAGGTGAGGAAGACAGGCTGGCTATTAGTTTGGGGGTGAGAAGTAGTGGGACTGCGCAGTCGTGTGGGTGGTGACTGGAGACACGTCAGGAGAAAATGGGCTCTGAGAACCCCTGAGGGCAGGGGTGATACCCAAAATATTTAACCACCGGCCCGACCCTGTGTCTGTGCCAGCTGTGACCCTCCAGTTGCTGGGTTATGGGGAGGTCTTCGGGGTCTTGGGGGAGGACCAGGGTAATGATGGGCAGGTCACAGTTGGGTTGGGGGGTGGGCTCAGAGGAGCAGCTGTTTACCTCCCAGGATGGAAGTGTTTTGGGGTTTCAACAATCCTCGGGGCCGTGAGTAGCATGTACCAGGGAAGCTCTGCCCAGCCCGTGGGTGGGGCAGTGGCCACGAGATGTGAGCCCAGCAAACAGACACTACGACTGGACACCTCAGCTGCATACTGTCTGCAGGAGGACACAGTCGTGAGTCGGGAGCTGCTGGGTTTCCTTCCTTCTCAAAAAGGATGGTATGTTCCAGCATAGTGCCGAGGACCCTGCAGTCATCTGCTGCCTTTGGAAAAGCTGTGACATCTCTATCCTGACCCAGCCATCACCAGCCATAGCCCAGGCCCCACTCAGGAGAAGCTGGGGGCCTCCCAGCGTAGTCTCCGACTTGGAGGCTTGCAGCCTTCCTTGGGAGGAGGACTCCAGCCTCAGTTGGTCTTGTGAAGTCAGAAAAAAATATCAGGGACGTGAGACTGGGAGGTTTGATGACTCATTTAGAGCCAGGAATGTCAAAGGATTGTCCCTGGGACATGACAGCGGTAGTTATAACCTTTATGATGGGGGCTGGCTGCTACCTACATAGGGGCTCTCGCCCGCAGAGGCTTCGCTGGGAGAGAAGCCCTCCTCCTGTAAGGCACGGGCATTCAGGGACACAGGCGGGGATCTGGCAGGAGTCGCATAGCAAGGCTTTGACAGGCCAGGAATCGTAACTTCAGGGACCGGGAGAAGAACCCCAAACACTGTTACTGTAGGCAGAGCGAGACGGCAGCTGAAAGCTCAGCACAGCCACTCCAGCAGAGCCCGGGTGGCGGGGGGCACGGAACTGGCTGACTGGCTTAAGCACGGAAGGAGCTTCCTCAGTGGATGTGGGGATGCACACAGATGTCATCAGCGGGGAGGCTGGAGACCCACACTGGGGAAACGTCCCAAGGCAGGAGACCCAGCTGAGGCCACGCTACGGTTAGGATGCCACTGCCGGGACTGCTGCCACTGGGCACGGAACGCTGCCTTCACCGATGGTCTTCTGGTCGAGCTGCCACGGCCCCAGATGAGTTCTCTTCTGTCCCTGCGCTTTTCCCATCCCAGGTCAGAGCCCCCAGTTGCCTGGGCCAGGACGGGGAGCCCATAAGCTCCGTGGGGGTGGGGAGATGGGGGAACACCTGGGCCTTCAACTCCCAGAGGGCCTGATGGATCCTGCCTCCTGCCAAGACTCACACAAGGGGGTTCCCTCCAAAGAGGAGGCGTGCTGGAAGCTGGGGCAGCCTAAACAAACAGAGCAACAGCCGCCAGTGCCCACGATGAGCTACTCTTGTCTTTAAACTTAGAGAATAGCCAGGTTAATAACATCACCTAGAGATGAATGAAAGAGCAAAAGACTTCGTGTGGGCACATCCTTCTATTCCACATGGGGTCGTACCCAAAGCAAACATTTATAGGTGCAACACCTGCGGGGGTGGAGGGGTGGGTGAGGAGCTCTGCCCTACGTAGCCATTCCAAAATGACTCCATTCTTACCCTCCAGCGAGTCTGCTTTTCCAGTGGTGCAGCTGCCACCTCACGCAGCCAGAGAGGATGCTGGGACCTGTGGAGACTTGGTCAGAGGTCCTGTCAGACCCTATGGGATGTGGTAACATCTGCTGTTGCTGATGGGTGAGGGGAGGTTTGACAGTAACACCAGAATGGCCCATGGATGGCTCCTGAGGGCCCATGGACACCCTGAAATTGTGTGGAAGATGTTGCATGTGTGCACATGCAGTTTTTCTGGAGCAAGGTCAGAACTTTTCATGACATCTTCAGATGAAAACAAGCACTGCTAGAACAAAATTTCCTCAACACCTTCCTGATGCCCCAAAGGCTTGATGGACTGCACTGAGAGATCAGTTTCCATCACCATCCTTTCAAGACCTCTCTTCTCTCCTTGCCATGGTTAATACTCCAGCCCCAAATGCTCCCTCCCTGCCTCCAGGACCAGAGTCATACACCTAACTTGGACGTTTGAAAGGCATCTCCTCTGAACACATGCAAGTCAGAACTCTGGATTCACACTCCCCCAACACCCCATTCCTCCCCAAGCCTTCCCTATCACAGTTAATGGCATACTTCTTTTTTTATAAAGAGGAAGAGCTGTGCAGTAGTTAAACACTGAGTTCGTTCAAATCCGAGCTTTTCCACTTGCTAGCCATGTGAAACTATGCAAATGGATTAAACTCTCTGTGCCTCAATTTCTTCTGTAAAATGGGGACAATAAAGCACCTAGTTCATAGGAGTGTTGTCAAGTTTTTTAAAATTTATTTTCATTTGGTTGTGCTGAGTCTTAGTTGCAGCAGGTGGGCTCCTTAGTTGCGGCATGTGGGCTCCTTAGTTACGGCATGTATGTGGGATCTAGTTCCCTGACCAAGGATCAAACCCGGGCCCCCTGCATTGGAAGCACGGAGTCTTATTGGCTGCACCACCAGGGAAGTCCCCTGTTGTCAAGTTGTAATGACTTTAAAATATGCCAAGGGTTCAGAAGACTTAGCCTGGCTAACAGTACATGTTAGAGTTGTCATCCTTCCAGTTGCTCAGGACAAAACCCTGAAAAGGATCCTTTATCTCTCTCTTTCCCTCACACATCAGATCCAAATCCATCAGCGATTCCTGTGCATTCCACCCTCAGATACATATCCCAAATCTGACTTCCTCCCACCATCTCTATTGCTACTGGCCTAGGCCAAGCTACATCGTCACTTCCGATGGCCTCCTAACCAGTCTCCCTGCTCATGTTATTGCCATACTCCCCTCATCAGTCCTCCAAATGGCAGCCGGAGTGATCTTTAAAAAATGTAAATCAGAAAAAAAAAACGTAATTCCCTGGTGGTGCAGGGGTTAGGACTTGGTGCTTTCTTAGTTCCTGGTCAGGGAACTAAGATCCTGCAAGCCATGCAGAGCAGCCAAAAAAAAAAAAAATGTAAAATCAGATCACATCCCTCCTTTTCAGACTCAGAACATAAGTCACACCCCTTACTATGGCTGTCAGGACCCCACCTGTTTTGGCCCTTGGCCACCTCTCACACCTCATCTTCTACAACTTCCTCTCCCTTCCTTGGCTCTGAGTGTCAGTTGTTCCCTCCGTTACCCTGTTCTGCCTAGAATAATGCCAGAGTAGAGGAGGTGGATCAGGGGCTGTGGTCCTAGGGTGGTGAGGGGAAATTTCTCTGAGGAGACATGTGGGCACACTTGAACAAGTATTGGGGAAAGTCATGCAAGTACCTGGTGTGAGGAAGCATACATACATACATATATACACACGTCTTCACAATGACTTGATTTTCTACAAATGGTGTTCAGTGAGGCTCCCAAACCCCACTGGGGAGGTATCCAGAGTTTCAAGGCAGCCTCAGGTGTGGGAATGCAGACCTGGTCGGCTGGAGGAGTCCTGCTCTGGCCGCCAGGTACCACTTTTCTATTCCCACATCAGCCAGGGGGCCATGTCAAGGGGTGTGGTGGGCGGAGGACAAGCCCGATGGATTCAGGTGTTCTATCACCTCCCGGCTGGAAGCAGCATCCTCAGGGCAAGGAGGTGAAATCCACAACACCCTCCCCTTCTCCGAAGCCTCCCTTCCCCTCTCTGAGCCTTTCTCTGTCCCCACAGGTAGGGGAAGTTGCCAGCGGAAAATATCCCTTTGCTTTTCCGAGGCGAAAAGATAAAAAGCACCGAGACCCATAGGAGAGCTACCGGAGCCGCAGAAGGGGGTGCAGTTTCCTGGGCAGCTTCCTTCGGATTTCAGGGACTGAAGTTTAAAGGACAAGGGCAGCTCAGTGAATAAATGAATGCTTCTAAGGCATGGACCTCAAGGTCCCCAAGACATAGACTGGTAATAGTCCTGCAGACCTCTCACTTCTGCCACGCGCTGTGATAGAGTCCGCTGGCCCAGAACGTGACCCTGGGGAAAATTTCAAGCGCCGCCGAAATAGTAATGTTACTGTCTTCGTCCACGCTGCTGATATTACTGCCATTCCGGTCTCTTCTTTCGCTAAAAGTGGATTCGTTCCTGGCACAGGAATGACAGCAACCTAACACCGCGCACTACTCGGCGCCAGGCATTGTTCTTAACTGTCTCGGTGTCCAGCGTGAGCGGCGGGAGGGAGCCGGGCTCGCGGGGTGCAGTTCCCGTGGCGCCCACTGGGTGGCGCGGGCATCGCACTCTGTCTGGAGCCAGGAGCCAGCGGCGGGCTGACCTCTCTAGGAAGGGCGTCCCGGGAGGAGGAGGGCCCCTCATCTGTGACAGAGGACCCCGGCGTCGCAGCCCCGAGCTGGGAGGTCCGCTGCGGCCTCACCCCGGCTCGGGTTCCGACAAAAGCCTTCTGTTTGCTTTCCAGAAACTTTTCTCCTCAGGGATTCGCATCCCGCAGAGCAGGCTCCAAGGCCACGCACGGGCTTGGCCACAGATGTACTGGAACGGGGGTAAAAGGAGGGGGTGGGGCGGAGCGGGGAGAGGGAGGAGGGGGCGCTTGCAGAGAGAACTGAGGAGGCACAAGGTGGTTAGTGGTCAAGGCCAGACCTGCGGTCAGCCTTCTTGGTTTGCTAGTTAGCCAGCCTGCTGCGTCCTGGTCTTGGGGTTCTCCTGCAGGTGCTGGGGCGGAACTGGGAGGTTCTGCCGGGAGAGGGGAGCCAAGAGGGGGAGAAGGGGGCAGAGTAGCGGAGAGGAGCAGGCAGGGCCCAGGCCCGCTGGCATGAAGTGGGGCCCTCCCCTGCCCCACCACTTCCTCTCCCTCCTGGGTACAGCTGTTTAGCATTTTCTCCCGAGGTTCTCTGATACTTGTGAGAACCTGCCCTCTCGCCCTGCTTCTGACTTGACGCTTCTTCCGCGTCTGGGCAACGCACCATCTGCCCAATTTGAATCTGCTTTTTGCTTGTGAGAAGAGAAACAGGTGAGGTGTGAGGCTCTGGAGCAGCACATCCACACCACTCCTGGGATGTTTCTCCACACACAGCGGGGACCTGGTGTTTATTGTCCGACTGTGTAAGAGGGCACTGGAGAGGGACGTGAGAATAACGCGCCCCTGGGCTATGTTATAAAATGCACATTCCGCCTTCTCATTTCGAAAGGTTCTAATTCGGGAAGACAAGGACGGGGCCCAGGAATCTGCATTTTAACGAACACCATCCCAAGGCATGGTGGGTAGGCCACACTTGGAGAGATACCAGCCAAAGCTTTTGGGCACTACTGTTCCACGAGGAGACACGGAGTCAGCAGTTCCTCCTTCCTTTCTGAGCATCGCCTCTGGCTTGGTGTGGCTTCAGGCTCAGCAACTCCTTGAGCATTTTGTCCCCTGCCCTCAGCCTCGTCAGCTTTCCCAGGCCTGGTTTTTCTTATTTTTCTTTTTCCTGACCTCACTGGAACATTGAACCCCATTCTTTCAGAAGGTAAGCTCTTTATTAGCATCAACCTGGACTTTTAGGAATCCTCAAACAGTTGTGCAGCATTGGATTAATTCTGTAAGAAATGACATTTTCATTCTCCAGCTGTTCTTATAGAACCTGCATTCTGCAACCACATCATTTTCTTTTCTTAAATGGTTCTGATTTGAGCCTAAAACACACCCCCTCCACTCCCACCCCCATTCCTCTGAGCCTCCTGAACTCCAGATCTTTGTGCTGTCAATCACAATTTCTTTCATTCTTTTTATTTTTCATGGAATTAGGGAGGCAAAAAAATGTTCTTTTTAAACAAAAGATAGAAAATGTCTAAATTTCTTGATCTCCTGGAAGAACTTAAGGTAACTAAACTTCTCTGGGGTTTATTTTCCCTCAGGGTTCAACCTTCTATCGTAAAAATAGAAAGTTGGCAGACAAATAAATTATACAGAGAGTCCTCAATTTGGGTATTTTCTTATTGCATTTTTAAGAGCAGTATTTTGTAATTGCTCTGATAATACAAGTGATGATATTTGTGAGAGTGAGCCCACAACACCTTCCCTGCTGGTGTCTGCCCTCTAAGAACCCTGTGTGATGGATACCCAGCACCAGGAGCGGACCATCACAGAACATTAATAAGGAGGAAGCTGAGCGCTGGCGCCTGGAGAGACAGAAAGCAGTAACTAGGCCACACAGACCTGTCATTTTTGCCCTTTGAGCAAGAAGTGAAAAATTGGAAATGGTCCCTCTACCTTCCCAGCAAATACAGGGCCTGGCTCAGAATTTCCTCTGACTTTGTGTCCCCAAGACACTGGCTGCCCAGTTACATGGAGCTGGATCCAGAGGGAAACTGTTCGTGAGAGTTCAGGAAAATGAATGTTCCCTCAGCTCCGTGAGGGCAGATGGGTTCTGGGTGAGATGAGAGATCTTGGGGAAGGTCATAACTGAGCTCCCGATGCATCTAGAACCCTTTAAATTTTCATTTTTCTAAAATGTTTGTCACTTTCTAAAAATTATATTTTCAAGTTAGATTCGAAAATGTGTTTTCCAATATTTAACAGGGCCTCAAGGAAGAGATAATGCAGGACTTCCCTGGTGGTCCAGTGATTAAGACTCCGCGCTCCCAATGCAGGGGGCCCAGGTTCAATCCCTGGTCAGGGAACTAGATCCCGCATGCTTGCCACAACTAAGATCCCACATGCCACACCTAAGGCCTGGTGCAGCAAAATAAGTAAGTAAATATTAAAAAAGGAAAAAAAGAGATAATGCATTTCTTTGTTGGGTAGAAGGGTGCTAAACTTGCAAGAATCTCCTTGTACTACAGAAATGGCAGTTCCGCTTCTTTGCTAGCCACGGAGAACTTGCTCTGCAGCAGCTACAGCCAGTGCAGGGCTCCCAGCCCAGGATGAGAACAGGACCACACCTGGCTCCTCCAGGCAGCCGCTGGACTCCAGGACACCTACTCTGCAAGATTTATTTTGACCACGTAAGTGCCACATGTGCTGTTTCCACTTCTTACATTTCCCCATTCTCCCTGAGAGGGGTCTGTGTCATTGCCTATTTACAGAAGGGGAAAGGGAGGCTGAGGGAGGCTAAAAACCTGGACCCAAGTCACAATCCCCCACTGAATGTGGTGCCGCCCACCTGGGCATCCCGGATGCCTCGACCACCAAGGGCTTCAGCAAGTGCATGTGCAACAAAGGACAGAACAAGGGCTCTGGGATCAAGCACAGTTGCTCTGATTCACATTCCAAATTCTTTCCACTTCATCAAAAAGCTAGGACAATGATCTTCAGCTGTTTCATTGAAGACCTGAGAAATCTGTGTCCCCACCTTCTCTGCTTTAACTCTGGAGCTGCGTAAGCCGATCATCATTTCGTGCCCTAAACCAAAGAATAAACTCTACAGTTATAAACATGAACATCACATGAACATCACAAAGGATGCTCTCTGGCCCATGGGGAAGACAAGTACCTACAGGACAGCTACACGGAGCCTTGAGATTTATTTCCTAAGTCACCACCAGGCCATCCCAGAATGGCATTTTGGAGATAGACAGAGAAAATGAGAATGTTCACACTCTGATTTGTTACTTGTAATGACACCAAGCAAAGGACTGAGGGGACGATTCTGGGCCAAACTTGGAAGGCCAGGAGGAACGCGCCTGTGTCATGTAAACATAATCCAAAGCAGCTTGTTTCAGACAAACATTTCGCTTCTGAAACTCCTGAAACCTTCTTGGCCCTTGAATGTGGTAATTCATCTGAACATTTTATTTTATTTTATTTTTGCACTCCGTGCTTTTTTAAAAAAATACATTTATTTATTTTTGGCTGCGTTGGGTCTTCGTTGCTGCACACGGGCTTTCTCTAGTTGCAGTGAGCAGGGACTACTCTTTGTTGCAGTGTGCGTGCTTCTCATCGCGGTGGCTCCTCTTGTTGAGGAGTGTGGGCTCTAGGCACGCAGGCTTCAGTAGTTGTGGCACGTGGGCTCAGTAGTTGTGGCTCACGGGCTCTAGACTGCAGGCTCAGTAGTTGTGGTGCATGGGCTTAGTTGCTCCACGGCATGTGGGATCTTCCTGGACCAGGGCTCGAACCCGTGTACCCTGCATTGGCAGGCGGGTTCTTAACCACTGCGCCACCAGGGAGGTCCAATCTAAACATTTTAGAAACTATTTAACCACATGCCATGAAGGCAAGGAGTGGGAGTGGTGATATTTAAGGAGTTGTCTCCATTTTGAGGGACACACAAAAATGAGATGGGCAGAAAACTGAGGTCTTGCTAGGGTGGTTTTCCAGACAAAAACTTAAAGAGGAAAAATGTCTAAGAAAATACATGATATGACTGATGATGTCATGAAGTGAAAAGGCCATCATAAATGCTAATAAAAAATATAGTGGACAGATGTTCCCCAGATGTTCATTTGAGACCTGGTTCAGGTCTCCTCCAGGGAGGCATTTGTAGCAACACTAGCATCTACAGTCATTCCCTTCTTTTTTTAAAAAAAAAAAATTATTTATTTATTTATTTTTGGCTGCATTGGGTCTTCCTTGTTGCCCATGGGCTTTCTCTAGTTGCAGCGAGCAGGGGCTACTCTTCGTTGCAGTGCTCAGGCTTCTCATTGCGGTGGCTTCTCTTGTTGTGGAGCACGGGCTCTAGGTGCACAGGCTTTGGTAGTTGTGGCAGGCTTCAGTAGTTGTGGCTCGAGGGCTCTAGAATGCAGGCTCAGTAGTTGTGGCGCACGGACTTAGTTTCTCCACGGCATGTGGGATCTTCCTGGACCAGGGCTCGAACCCATATCCCCTGCATTTGCAGGCAGATTCTTAACCACTGCGCCACCCAGGAAGTCCCCAAACTCATTCCCTTCTTTAACCTCATCTAAAGTTTTATAATGAGCAGAATACACCACAGTATTCAAAAAAAAAATCCACTTATATTTGACTGGACTCCTTTCTCCAATACCCACTTTGGGGTCAGGAACTACCTCCTCAATAAGAAGAATGATAATGCCTAGTAAGCACTGCCTTTAGATCCAGGCAAGAGGAATCCTGGTCCTGATGCAGCACTTTCATGGGATAAGCCCACATCCCCGCTTCTGGAATATTTCCCAAGTACTTGGGGCCACATAAGCCCCTTTTCAGGTCTGTCTTTCCTGGATAGACCATGTTGCCAGTTCCTGGAATGGCCAAGGGGGAGCTGTTTGCAGGGGGTCTGCTTGGACACAGAGCTGGGTACCCACCTGCCTCATGTGAGAGCTTTCATGCCACCAGAGCCTGCTGGGGATAAAAGGGGGTTGGACGGCAGGCCGGGCAGCAAGACTCTCTCCCTGTGCCACTGCATTCTAGTACCGAATTCCAAGGAGGCCAAAAATTCTATGTCTGAACTGGACTTTCAAGCCTTGTGTTGCTCTGAGGAACTTAGCAATCAGAGAAGAAAAGGAAATAAAAGGAATCCAAATCGGAAAAGAAGAAGTAAAGCTGTCACCGTTTGCAGATGACATGATACTATACATAGAGAATCCTAAAGATGCTACCAGAAAACTGCTAGAGCTAATCAATGAATTTGGCAAAGTAGCAGGATACAAAATTAATGCACAGAAATCTCTGGCATTCCTATACACTAATGATGAAAAATCTGAAAGTGAAATCAAGAAAACACTCCCATTTACCACTGCAACAAAAAGAATAAAATATCTAGAAATAAACCTACCTAAGGAGACAAAAGACCTATATACAGAAAATTATAAGACACTGATGAAAGAAATTAGAGATGATACAAATAGATGGAGAGATATGCCATGTTCTTGGATTGAAAGAATCAACATTGTGAAAATGACTCTACTACCCAAAGCAATCTACAGATTCAATGCAATCCCTATCAAACTACCACTGGCATTTTTCACAGAACTGGAACAAAAAATTTCACAATATGTATGGAAACACAAAAGACCCCGAATAGCCAAAGCAATCTTGAGAACGAAAAACGGAGCTGGAGGAATCAGGCTCCCTGACTTCAGACTATACTACGAAGTTACAGTAATCAAGACAGTATGGTACTGGCACAAAAACAGAAAGATAGATCAATGGAGCAGGATAGAAAGCCCAGAGATAAACCCACACACATATGGTCACCTTATCTTTGATAAAGGAGGCAGGAATGTACAGTGGAGAAAGGACAGCCTCTTCAATAAGTGGTGCTGGGAAAACTGGACAGGTACATGTAAAAGTATGAGATTAGATCACTCCCTAACACCATACACAAAAATAAGCTCAAAATGGATTAAAGACCTAAATGTAAGGCCAGAAACTATCAAACTCTTAGAGGAAAACATAGGCAGAACACTCTATGACATAAATCACAGCAAGATCCTTTCTGACCCACCTCGAGAAATGGAAATAAAAACAAAAATAAACAAATGGGACCTAATGAAACTTCAAAGCATCTGCACAGCAAAGGAAACCATAAACAAGACCAAAAGACAACCCTCAGAATGGGAGGAAATATTTGCAAATGAAGCAACTGACAAAGGATTAATCTCCAAAATTTACAAGCAGCTCATGCAGCTCAATATCAAAGAAACAAACAACCCAATCCAAAAATGGGCAGAAGACCTAAATAGACATTTCCCCAAAGAAGATATACAGACTGCCAACAAACACATGAAAGAATGCACAACATCATTAATCATTAGAGAAATGCAAATCAAAACTACAATGAGATATCATCTCACACCAGTCAGAATGGCCATCATCAAAAAATCTAGAAAAAATAAATGCTGGAGAGGGTGTGGAGAAAAGGGAACACTCTTGCACTGCTGATGAGAATGTGAATTGGGACAGCCACTATGGAGAACAGTATGGAGGTTCCTTAAAAAACTACAAATAGAATTACCATACGACCCAGCAATCCCACTACTGGGCATATACCCTGAGAAAACCATAATTCAAAAAGAGTCATGTACCAAAATGTTCATTGCAGCTCTATTTACAATAGCCTGGAGATGGAAACAACCTAGGTGTCCATCATCAGATGAATGGATAAAGAAGATGTGGCACATATACACAATGGAATATTACTCAGCCATAAAAAGGAACGAAATTGAGCTATTTGTAATGAGGTGGATGGACCTAGAGTCCGTCATACAGAGTGAAGTAAGTCAGAAGGAGAAAGACAAATACCGTATGCTAACACATATATATGGAATTTAAGAAAAAAAAAAACGTCATGAAGAACCTAGGGGTAAGACAGGAATAAAGACACAGACCTACTAGAGAATGGACTTAAGGATATGGGGAGGGGGAAGGGTAAGCTGTGACAAAGTGAAAGAGTGGCATGGACATATATACACTACCAAACGTAAAATAGATAGCTAGTGGGAAGCAGCCGCATAGCACAGGGAGATCAGCTCAGTGCTTTGTGACCACCTAGAGGGGTGGGATAGAGAGGGTGTGAGGGAGGGAGACGCAAGACAGAAGAGATACGGGAACATATGTATATGTATAACTGACTCACTTTGTTATAAAGCAGAAACTAACACACCATTGTAAAGCCATTATACCCTAATAAAGATGTAAAAAAAAAAAAGGCAATGAGGTAGAGGCACTTTATGGGCAGAGGTTGCCTGGCTTGCAGTGGGAGGGGCACGGAGAGGTCTTTCAGCAACAGGGCTGCAGGCTTCCGTTGGATCTCTTCTTCTAGGCTCCACACATATCTGAGGCAGCCTGGGCATGTCCTGGCTAGCTCAGTCCCTGAAGGTTCTGTTTAATTCTCCCCATGCTATTGCTGTCACCTAACTGGAGCTAAGAAACGAGTCATCAAAATAGTAAAATGCCTAGTTAAGCTTAAAAACAAAACTAGGGGACTTTCTAAATAATAAGTTATAAAAAAAAACAAAGTGGAAACTGCAGTTCCCCATAATGAATTCAAAGACTCTGTTCCAAGATGGAAATAATGTTAAATAAGGGAGTTTAAGGCAAAGGAGGTGGTTAGGAGAGAAGGGTGACTGACATGGAACTGAGAATATACCAAGGCTCCATCTCAAAAACAAATGTGTATCATTTGTAGCAATGGTTCTGTGTGTTGCTCTTTTGATTTAAAATATAGCATAACTTCACTCTTTTAGATGCCACTAACCTAAAATATGGATAAATGTACATGGTGAGGCTAGACTGACACTTTCTTCTACCCCACTTAAAAGATTTACTAAGAAAATTCAGCGGACAAACAGGAGTGCAAGGGGAATGTCAGGTTTAATTAAGAAATCAGCTCTTTAAAGGACTTTAGCACAGTAATTGTTGGTATGCAAACGGTGCTGTGAACTATAAATGGGTCATCCATTCTTTTTTTTTTTTAAAGGGTACTAGGGCTTTTATTATTTTGTTTTATTTTTTTACATCTTTATTGGAGTATAATTGCTTTACAATGGTTTGTTAGTTTCTGCTTTATAACAAAGTGAATCAGTTATACATATACATATGTTCCCATATCTCTTCCTTCTTGCGTCTCCCTCCCTCCCACCCCCCCCATCCCACCCTTCTAGGTGGTCGCAAAGCACCGAGCTGAAAGGGATCTCGTGGAAGGACTTGGGGAGCCTTTCAAGTTGTTGAAAGGTAGCAAGTTGCATTTCATCCCCATCAAGCAGTAATGATTGAGTCCTTTTAAGCCTAACAACAATAGGTAATCTCTTCTAGGTGTTTACTACATACTAGGTCCTTGGTTGAGTGCTTTCCTAGCATTTAGCCCTCACAACAAGCCTATGAAATGTTGTGTACTAGTATTATGGCTATTTTACAGATGAGGAGATTGAGGTACTGGGAGGCCAAGGGCCGTGCCCAAGTTAGCCAGCTAAACACTAGGTATACAAAGACAGGTACAATCAGCTCTCTGCCTTTAGGAAGTTTGCTATCTAGTATTTTTTTAACGTTGTAAATTTTGTAATTTTAATAAGCTCAGATCAGCTTCATCTTCCAACTGATCTGAATTGGGTACGTTTCACTATAGTAAAACAACATGAGATCTTTTTCTAACCAATTAACTATTGTCATAGATTATAATACGAATGAGGGGAAAACTGTCTGATGGAATATCCAGTCCACACTTGGGAATCGACTGCTTGAAGAACATTCTCATTTCCAGACTGGAACATGGTATGTATTATGCCTGAACGATGACAAAAACAGTGCTGATTTTGTAACAAAACCTCAGGGAAGCTATTAACAAGTTGGCATTTCTAATTCATGTGGAAATGATCATTTTATTTATCAGAAAATTGCAGCAGTGGTATTCACTTAATTAAGAATCTGGTACTGTGGAAGGGGAATTTTGTGAAGTTTGTAATATTGCAGACAAACATGAATTCAAACGCAAAAGAAAATTGTTTACGTAACTAAGGGTCGGCTTCTTTGCCTTTGACCCTCTCATTTTACATGGTTTGAGAGCTGCTTAACAAAGGAATATCATTATGTTGTATCATTTTATAAGATTTTTTTATGGCAAATTCATCTAAGTAGTAACTGTACTAGGCTCCTAAAAACCAGAAAGAAAAGTGTTTCCAACGTTTGACAACAGCTAAGGAAACTCTCTGTGCATTGGAAGGCAGGTTAACATCTAGCTGCTTTCTCAGTTGTAAATAAAGCATTGGCATATTCAAATCTAGTTAATAGGCATTATAAAATCAAAAAGGTGAGAAAGCAGGTTTGAATGAGACAGAATCTGAGAAAAGCAGAGAATGGGAATGAGATGGAAACTGGAAGGGGACGAAGAGTTTGGAAAAGGTGGCAGAGGAGAGCACCCACTCTTGGTGGCTGACACCCCACTTTCGCCAGGAAACACTGCTCACCTGTCGAAGCCTTAGGCCCGCTTATCTCCTGGATCCAGGTGCCTGCCAGTGGGTGTGCCAATTCCATGGCCCAGCCTTCCTAAGCCGCCTCACCTCCAGGTCTGGATTCATTGTTTACAGTAAGCGTTTGTTGAGCACTAGTTATGTGCCAGGTGCTGGGCTGGGTCACACCCATGAACAAGGAGAACAGGTCCCTGGCCTCTAAAGCGGATGTTCTGGTCAGAGGAGACAGCTGTAAACAACTAGATAAATAATTGTGAGAGATGCAGATGGCAATCTGTGCTGTGATGAAAATAAAGCAAGGTAAGGGGATTGAGGGTGATGGAGGAACACATGTGATTAGGGAAGGCCTCTCTGGGGTCGTGACATGTTAGCAGGGAAGGAGCCAGCCATGGGAGGCTCCAGGGGGAGAGCACTCCAGACAGAGCAAGTACCAGGGCCCTGGGGCAGGTAGGAGTTTGTTGTATCTGAGGATGAGCAAGAAGGTGCCAGTGTAGCTGAACTGTAGGAGGGGAGAAAGTCGGAGATGAAGGTGGAGACGTCACAGATCCTGTGGTCTTCTAGGCCAGGACCAAACTCCTGGATTGTCTTCTAAGTGGAATGGGAAGTGATTGGAGGATCGTAAGTAGGGAGGTGATAAGATCGATTTCCATTTCCAAATATTCCGTGGAGCCTGGGTTATAGGCAGATGAGAGTAAGGAGGTGAGTGAAGAGAGTGACCAGTCATAGCATCCCTCTTCTTCCCCAGAGGTGAGTGCAGGAGTGGGTCTGTGCCCCTGCTGGGGACCTGAAGCCCATCCATAGGATGTTTCTGTGGAAGTTAGAAGGTCAGACTCTCCCTCCTCTCTTTGGTGTTGAGCCACAACTTCTGCCACTTGAAGGAGCCAGAGAAAGTGATAAGGGGCTGAGAGAGGGCAGCGTCAAGGCCACACCTGCCTTCCCTGAGGTCCCAGGGCTTCCCCGGGTTCCTCCAGCTCTTCCTTTGATTCCAGAGCTTTTAGCTGAAGGAGTTCTAACAAACACACAGAGGTTAGAGACGGAAAGCAGATGGCCAGGAAGGAGTGGAGGAAAAAAAGAGGGGGAGATCGACCTTGGCCTTGAACGTGGGTGGGATCCAGGAGGAGTGAAGCAGAGATGCGTGAACTTTGGCCCAGATCTCAGGCAGTGAGGACTCTGTGATCCTGGCAAGAAGACAAGTGTGTGTTTTCTGTCCAAACATCCAAGTTACTCATTTCCCCAGGTGACGCTGCAGCTGGGAGACCTGTGAACAGTCCCACAGCTAATAGCTCACAATTCTGGGTTTAAAAAAAACAGGATGGGGGCTTCCCTGGTGGCCCAGTAGTTGAGAGTCCGCCTGCCGATGCAGGGGATGCGGGTTCATACCCCGGTCCGGGAAGATCCCACGTGCCGTGGAGCAGCTGGGCCTGTGAGCCATGGCCGCGGAGCCTGTGTGTCCAGAGCCTGTGCTCCGCAACGGGAGAGGCCCCAACAGTGAGAGGCCCGCGTACCGCAAAAAAAACCCCAAAAAACAGGATGATATTTAAACCAAGAAACAAGAAAACAAACAAGGGCAGTGCCTCAGTGTGTATAGCACAGGGGGTAAAGCAAAATTAATTCACAAAGATTTCCCTTAAAATATAGAAGGTCCTGACATTTTTCTGCAAATTCTAATGGAAATTAATAAAGATGAGCAAAAATATCACAAATATTGTCATTATTCTATGTGACATCCTGTTATTTTATTGTAGTGAGTGCGAAGTGTTTACAAAGGATCTAGTAGCTTCTCTCTTGCCTCGACCTCCTGCTCTCCGTTTTTCTGGTAAGGGTTTAAGTTCCTCAATCACCAGTTGTCTGACCAGCCACAGAAGTTGCAGCCTAACCCCGTGCAGTGGGTAGAGGTTAAGTTTGGAATGACTTAACCTGCTTCGGGAAGAGGTTGATGAATCTAAATGGGAGGTAGAGGTTATATGTGGGAGGGGAGGAAACCTTCGTTCTAAAGCAGGACGTCTGGTGTCCCTTCACAGGCATTGCTCCCATTCAAGCAGTCCTCATGTTCTCCAGCCGGGCATCATCGGCCACATGATATCCTACGGGGCTAGGGTCACCCTTTGGAGAAGTGGGAGAAATGCCCTCCCAAAGGGGCCTCTAAAAAATGCTGCTGCTGCTGCTGTGTGTGTGTGTGTGTGTGTGTGTGTGTGTGTGTGTGTTAAAGTTTAGTGCAATGGTCTTCCCAGCTTCTACTTACAGCTCCCTCTCTCCCTAGGTCAGGGCCAGGCATCGATTCGGTGTCAAACACCAACTTTTCCTCAGCCTTCACTGAGGCTTGCACTCCTCACACAGTCAAGGTTGTCTTGCCGCCTCTCTTAAGAGGAGCTCTTTCCCAGGCCAGGCAGCACCTCGGTCCCTCACAAAAGGAGACTGCAGGTGGGCCAATCCCACCAGTTCACCTGGCATTTCTAGACACACCCACCCTCCTCCCATTCCCCCACTTCAAGTGCCTATACCAAGTGGGTGCAAGGAGCAAATCTGTGTTTAAATAAGATTAGACTGGCAGCCAAGGACAGGATGATTTAGCCTGCAGCAGAATCTTCTGGAGCACTTGTTAAAAATACAGACTCCCGGACCCTACCTGGATAGTGTCATTCACTAGGTCAGGGCAGGGCCTGAGAATCTGCATTTTAAACTCCTGCATGTGTCCCACCCTCACCTCCACCCCCATGATTCTGATGCATTGACTGTCAGACCTGGCTGAGAGGGGAGCAAAGCTGGAGGTCAGGAGGTCAGTGTGGAGCTTACATTGTACAGGAGAGATGCCTGAGACCCTCAGCAGAGAGGAAGGGAAGGAGACGGACACCAGGGACACAGTGTGGAGGTAGAGGAAAGGAAGCCGGGAGGGAGTGGTGTCCGTCGCTCCCTGGTCTGCGTCCAGGCCAGAGCCCACTTTTCCAGCAGGATGCGGTTCTCACACGTGTAGGGAGGGGGCCTGGGCTGTGTCACCTCCTTCTGGCTCCAGCTGGCTCCGCTCTCCTGACAGCAGCTCTCTTCCTGGGGACAAGCCAGGGCCACTCCCTGGGAAGGCTCAGGTTACAGCTGTGCCCTGGCCTCAAACTCGGCCTCTGCATGGCCCTGCCGGGTAAAGTTACCAAATGCAAAGTGTGACAGATTCCTGGAGGAGGACAGAGCGTGGAAACCATGGCTGATCCCAAAGTGTTTTCTTTTATGTCCCAAACCCACTTGGGGATAACAACGGCACCTGACATTTCCAGAACCCTCTGCTGGGGGCTTTAAAAATGCCTTGCCTACATGGGGATCGTGATCCTGGGACTTTTTTTTTTATGTACATAATGGATTGTCACATACAAGTGTCAAGGTTATTTTTCTTCTTCATCTATTCACTATTTAAGTGGCGGGAGCATTAATCTCATTTTATAGACATGGATCATTTCTGGATATAAATGGCTCCCTAGTGTTAGAGATTCTAACTTGAAGCTCCTCTTTTCTTTCCTTTTTTTCTTTTTTAAAATTTATTTATTTTTTGGCTGCGTCGCGTTTTTGCTGCTGTGTGTGGGCTTTCTCTAGTTGTGGCGAGCAGGGGCTACTCTTCATGGCGGTGCATGGGCTTCTCATTGTGGTGGCTCCTCTTGTTGCAGAGGACCGGCTCTAGGCGTGCAGGCTTCAGTAGTTGTGGCACACGGGCTCAGTAGTTGTGGCTCGTGGGCTCAGTAGTTGTGGCTTGCAGGCTCCATAGCTGTGGCTCACGGGCTCTAGAGCGCAGGCTCAGTAGCTGTGGCTTGCAGGCTCAGTAGCTGTGGCGCACGGGCTTAGTTGCTCTGCAGCACGAAGCCCCTCTTTTCTTACAGAGCTGTCTCATTTGTGTTAATGAGGGCTGTTCTTTGTGGGTGGTCCCTGTGGGCCTTAGAGAACCATTTTACCCAGGGAGCCTCACCTGAGAAGTTGCCTCCAGCTGGCTTTGTGTTCATCCAGAGCACCTGGTTCAGGCTTCCGCCCAGAATGGCAACTTCGTAAATGCTGCTGATCCTACCCTGGATCTAGACTTCACCAAGGGAAGCGGCCCTGTGCCTTTAGTCCAAAGACTTCACGGAGATAATGGGATCCTTCCACAGACAAGGTAGGAAATGGGGGTTAGGGTCAGAGGGATTACCTCAACTTCCTAGAGAAAAGTATCGTGGCAAAGTTTGTGTTGAGGCTTAATTGGGAGGCGCAATATCACGGCATCCAGGGTGAGGGGAAAGGAAGGAAATGTAATGATGCAGCCTTGAGCTTGGTCGCGCAGGATGTCTTCCAGACAGGCCAAGGGGATCCGTCCACAGCTCAGAGTAGGAGGAGGAAGAAAAAGGACTTTATCTGCGGGCTCCTTCCCGTCTCCTGTCTTTCTCTGGTCACAAGATTCTCTCCATGGCGTGTTAATTCCTCCACAGTTCTGACTGTGTTACCTGTCTCCTGTAAGCAGTCACCGGGGAAGCTGGACCCCGGACCCCACGCTTCATTCATTCAGATTGGGCTTGGTGTCAGACAAGTTAAAAACATGCAGAAGCCCAGTGTTCACCCAAGGTTATTAGCGGTAGCTGCTGAAGCCAGAGGACAGGTGGGTGAGCAGACCTGCGAGACACATAAACTGAGTTTGGTTAGGTGATAAACAAGGAGTTAGGGATTAAAGAAAAAAAAAAGTTAGGCTTCTTGTTTGTTTGTTTGTCTTTCCACTGAAACTTTGGCCCTACTAGACCTCCAAGTGACATTTACAACTTACTCCTCTCTTGAGACTGGCATCTGCCTTTAGCAACATATGACAGTGGAAAGGAGAGTCCTGGAGAAGTGGGGGGAAAAGATTCAAATGTCCTCATGTCCCAGACTACCCCACCTCATTTCTTTGCCATGCTCTACTACTTACTGTGTGACCTTGTGAAAGCCACTTAACCTCTTTGAGCTGGTATGGCAATTTCATGAGGGTCAGCATAATGCATACCACACAAGGTCCTTTAGAGAAGTGAGTGAAATAACAGATGCATAAGCATTTTGAAAACTCTGGTGTGCTCTCGAAGGCAACGGGCTCTTGTTAGCACTCCCCTCTCTTCCTGCAGCCCCACCTACCATCCCTCTTGAGACACTCTGGCTTTTCTCGGGCCTTCCTGGGCTTGGTTCCAGCTGCGTTTCTAGCAAGAATCTCTTCAGTTCTGGCCCCAACCCCATTTGCTCCTTCAAGCTCATCTATCCCTTGAAACAACCTCGCCTTGGCACTTTATGAGGGAGAATTCTGACATTCATATGAGCGATCCTACTCTTTTAGCTATAATGGTTTGCTAGAGCAACGATTGCACAATTTCACAATAAAAGGAGCTTTCTTTTCAAACAATGAGTAAGCTCTGCACAAGTACTAACAAGTCGGGAACCATAACAACTTGCATGGGAAAAGCTGGTCTGACTGTATCCCGGAGTCTCTATATTCGGGCTCAAAAGAAATGCAGGTTAGCTTGTTTGTTTCACTGGTAAGCCTTTTCTCGCTCAACACCTTTTCCTTCGCATTGTCTCATTTTAGCCTCCCAATGACCCCTATGAGGTAGGAAGGGCACCTCCATTTTTACAGTGGAGGATAAAAAAAAAAACCGAGTGATTTTTCCCAAGGTCCCAAACAGCCAGTCTGAGGTCAGATCAAATGAGAAACTGTGTCTTTTAGTTCCTAGTATTTTCTGTTGAATATTGCTGCCATCATTTTCACCTGTCCCTTTTCCCTTTATTCTTGATTTTCACAAGAACTTCTGTCTCCAGGGAAAGCGTCCTGGCTTCTAGCAGGTGCTTGTGTTCTTGGTAACATGATTTCTTTGATTCCCCAAGAGAGTCAGTTGCAGAACCGTGTGGTCACTAGAGACCACCGCAAGACCACACGGCCAACCTCCTCCCTTGAGCTCAGGGGAGGCCTGAACCAATGTTTCCTAGCTGGTTGAGGGAGCCTCGGGGTGCCATGACCTGCCCCAGAGTTCAGAGCTGAAGAAAGGCCCAGGGTCACCCCGAACTCAACCTCATGTTTTGGGGCTCCCCTCGTGGGAGTCTGAGGCTTACCCTCCACCTCCATCCCCAGAGGCTTGATGGCCAGATGGGGGACCTCCAGATCTTTTATTATGCTGAACGTGGTTCTGCTGGTTTGTTTTTCTCAGGGGACTGTGCAAGGTGGTGGCATTCTGAGAGGGAATCTGGGGGATGGAAATGGAGTGAGCATGGGCTGGAGAGGTAGAAAAAGAGGTTGGGAGAGGAACTTCAGAGAGGGGGCAGAGATGCTAAAGGGGATGGACTGTGGCTGCGTGGTGTGCATGTACCCTTCTTTGCTTCTCCATGAAAGCTTCAGTCAGGTTTTTGTTACTAGTTGGTGCTTTTGGAGTTAATGGGGGGGGGGGGAGAGGAGTGGCAGAAGTGGGATGGGACTGGTTGGGCATGAAGGGAAGCAGGGGCAGCCCAAATGTACTTAGTCACAAGCAGGTCACACATGGAGGATTTCATCACAGAAGAGGGGGTCTGTGGCTGGCCTAACTCATCAGGGCATCCGTTTCCAAATCTGAAGATAAGTGTTTATCAAGAATTCTTCCTTTATGCCTATTCCAAATCATTCCTCTTTTAGCTCAAATTCAAATCCATTTCTTCTGGTTTGGCTCAAGCTGAATCCTTGCCAGTGTCCTAAACTTTGGCTGACAACATCCAGAACTGTAGGGAAAGGGGTAGCTGGCAAAGGAAGAAGGCTCTGGCCAGAATCAGTGGAAACTGTGGGCCAAGCAGTTTGGGAAAATGAATTGCCCTAGTACAGAGGCTAGGACTATAGCCATAGGAAGGTGCTGCTATTGTTCTGCAGAAAAGACAGTGAACACTTTCCAGTTGGTGAAACAAATTATAAGGAAATTCAGAAACACCTGGCCCTTCCAGTGGTATAAATTCCAATGTTAACGGACCCCAATCTGAAGCAGCCAAAGACATTAACCACAACGTGGAATACTGGCATTCATTGTTAGTCCATGTGTATCCAAAATTTGTCAAGCACTGTTGAATGTCCTCAGCCCTCTCCTATCTCACATGTAAGTCCATCTTCTGTCTTTACAGTGTGATAGCCAGAGATAAGCCCATGTCTAACTTTCTCAGCAGTGAGGCTCTTCCTTTCTTGTTAACACAGCCCCACCTTGTTAGGCTAAGGGTGTTTTGTGTAGAAACCCACCAACTGCTTGTCTCAATCCACTCAGCTGCTATGACAAAATACCACAGACTGGGTGGCATATAAACAATAGAAATTTATTTCTCACAGTTCTGCAGGCTGGAAACCTGAGATCAGGGTGCCAGCATGGTCGGGTGAGGACCCTCCTCCAGGTCAGATTTCTCTTTATATCCTCACATGGCAGAAGGGGCTAGGTTATCTCTCTGGGGCCTCTTTTATTAAAAGGACACTAATCCCATTATGAGGGCTTTGACCTTCCAACTGAATCACCTCCCAAAGGCCCCACCTTCTAATACCATCACACTGGGCTTTAGGATTTAACATATGAATTTCGGGGGGCACATTCAGACCATGGCAGTGCTACAACTTGCAAACCTAACTAGTGTCTGCCCCTATGCAGGGCTCCACCTATAGAGATAACTAGAGGTTTTGCTGTGTATTTTTTTAAAATAAAGATGCAAATATTTATCCATATTCACATATATTCCTATGTAGTATATTAACATATCAAAGACAGGGAAGGTAACCAGGTCTTAAATGACTGTATCTATTTTTAAGGACCATGGTTTTTATCAGCCATTTAGATTTCAGGGCACATTTTACTTCTCATTTCATTTGACACATGAGAAAATCGTTGCAAGCTAGTTGAGCTGTAAGGTGAACTTGACTATGATAATGGGACACAGCTCAGCAAAGACAGCAAGGTCAGCTGACCGGTGTTCTGTTCTCTGCATGCTGTATCTACTGACCTGGTTCAGGATCACCTTTTTGTTCTCCAAAGAGCTATTACATTAGCACCAGGGTGGCTCAGGAATGTCTTTTGTACAATTAACCAGTCAGGATGCCAACAGATGTATGTGGAATGAATGGATTCAAAGAGACTGATTAATATTTGTAATTAATCCTAGAGAACCAACTTTGCATTGAACTATCAGCCTAAATTCCGTTTTCCAAATGGGTCTAGAAATTCTTGGGCGGGTGGGAAAAATACCTTGTATAGAAAATGTCTGTTTAAATCTCCAGTCCGGCTATCTCAACTGTGTTGATCAGGATAGGCTAGATATGCTATAGTAACAAACAGCCCTCACATCTTAGGATTTATGCAACGAAAGTTTATTTATGGCTCACACCATATCTGAGGTCTGAACAGTTATCCAGAGCAACTATCGTCACATGTTGACTCAGTGTTCCATTCGATCTTAAGGCTCTTCCTTATCAATGCATGTTTTCCTGATTGCCACAGCAGAGAAAAAGCAAGGAAGAGCAAATAAATGGAGGTGGCATGCGTCGTATTCAATTTGCAAAAGCAAGTCCCATAGCCACACTGAACTCTGAGCAGGCAGGTGTATCAGATATTGGCTCCTGTAAAAAACAAAATAAAACAAAACAAAAACCCCACTGCAAACTTATGATTTCAATAACACCGTTTATAATTTCTTGGGATTCTGTGAGTTGAATAGGCAACTTCTTTGCTGGTTTGCCTGAGCTTACTTGTGCAGCTGTACTTGGTTGGATCGGCTGGGCTGAAAAGTCCTAGATGTCCTCATTCACATGTCTGGCATTTCGTGCTGGCTGTTGGCTGGGGTGCCTCAGGTCTTCATGTGGCTTCTCATCCTCCAGTAGACTCAGCTGACTTCCTTACATGTTAGTCTCAGGACAGTGGTCCATGAGGACAAAGGCAAAAGCTGCCAGGTCTCTTGAACCCAGGCTCCAGAACTTGCACAACACTTCTGCCACATTCTGTTGGTCAAGCAAGGCCAGTAACAAGGCCAGCCCAGATTCAAGGTATGGGGGAATAGTCTCTTGGTGGAAGGAGTTGCAAATATTGTAGCCATGTGTTTGAATCTATTACAGCAGGATACATGAACATTTGATTCTTGTTATTTATGGTAGTAATGTTCTATAAAGTCATTGCAAATAGAAAATATTAAACCATTGCTCCTAGGGGAAATACAAGGTTAAGTTCCTATGAGCCTCTGGATACAACATTTTAATCAACTGATCAATAATAATGTTGTTTTATGAGAGTACCTATTTAAAGACACCTTACTTAATATATATTGTTGATTCATTAACATTAACTCATGGCCAACAGCGCTATAACTCATGCCTGAATGAAGCTTATCTAATACAATGTGTTTTCTCCATAAGGCATATCACAGCCTTCATGTCCTTAGAACACTAGACAGCACTTCAGCATTATACTTGGGAATCATTTAAACAGTGAAATCACCAACAAAAAGCACAAAAACGCGGGGAAAAAAGTCACTAAATAACGCCCCCCCCCCCAAAGGATACATGTTTATAGTATAAGAACTGAAACAAGAAAGCTTGTTTTACCTCAGCTGGGAACATGTGTGTCAGCCAACTCAAATGTTTTACCACTCTCGTCATGCTCATGAATGAGCATGAAAGCAACATGAGTATTGATTTGTGGATTACAAATAAATTTTAGTAAGTAAGTGAGTTTGCAAATATGGAACTCACAAATAATGAGGATTATTATATACATAGAAGAGGGAAACCAGATTGATGAACAGTGGTGATTCTTTTACACTCATTCATGGGAAAACAGAAAAGAAATGAACATTGCTGGAGTACTTACTATGTGCTTGCCTTTTACATTTACTATGTCATTTAATATAATAAAACATAATTTAATATAATCTTTTAATATATTGCTGGATTCAGTTTCCTGTTTGTTTGGTTTTTTTTCCTGTGATGTCTTTGTCTGGTTTTGGTATCAAGGTACTACTGTCCTCATAGAAAGAGTTAGGAAGTGTTCCTGTCTCTTCTATATTTTGGAAGAGTTTGTGAAGGACTGGTGTTGACTTTTCTATAAACTTTTGGTAAAATTCACCAGTGAAGCCATGTGGTTCAGGGCTTGTGTGTGTGTGTGTGTGTGTGTGTGTGTGTGTGTGTGTGTGTGTGTGTGTTGGGGGGGGATATTTAATTACCAATTCAATCTCCTGTCATAGGTCTAGTCAGATTTTCTGTTTCTTCTTGAGTCAGTTTTGATAGTATCTTTCTAGGAATTTGTCCATTCATCTAGGTTATCTAATTTCTTAGAATACAACTGTTCATAGTATTCCCTTATTTTTATTTAATTTCTGTAAGGTCAATGTAATCCCTGTCATCCCTGATTTTAATAATTTGAGCTTTCTCTCTTATTTCCTGATCAGTGTAGCTAAAGGTTTGTCAATTTTTTAATCTTTTCAAAAAACCAACTTTTTGTTTTGTTAATTTTTTTCTTCTCTATATTTTATTTTCACTTTCATCTTTATTGCTTTCTTCCTTCTGCTTGTGTTGGGTTTCATTTGTTGTTTTTCAAGTTTCTTAAGGTGGAAGATTATGTATTGATTTGGGATCTTTCTTCTTTTAAAATATTTAGTTACAAATTTCCTTCTATGAATGTTCTTTGTTGTAGCCCATAAGATTTAGTATGTTGTGTTTTCATTTACATTCATATCAGAATCTTTATTCTAATTTCCCTTGTTTTTTCTTTTCTTTCTTTCTTTCCTTCTCTCTCTCTCTCTCTTTTTATTTTTTCTTTTGATCCATTGGTTATTTAGGAATATGTTGTGTAATTTCTACATATTTGTGAATTTCCCAAATTCCCTTCTGCTACTGGTTTATAATTTCATTCCATTGTGGTTGAAGAATTTACTCTGTATGATTTTAACCCTTCTAATATTACTGAGAGTTATTTATAGCCAAACATGTGGGCTATCCTAGAGAAAGATCCATGTGCACTTTAGAAGAATGTGTATTTTGCTGTTGTTGTGTAGAGCATTCTACAAATATCTGTTAAGTCTAGTTGGTTTATACTGCTGTTCAAGTCTTCTGCTATTTTGTTGATCTTCTGTCTCATTTTTATATTTATTATTGAAAGTGAGGTTTTGAAGTTTCCAACTATTATTGTTGAATTATCTACTTCTCCTTTCAATTCTGTCTTTTTTGCTTCATGTACTTTGGGACTCTGTTGATAAGTACATATACGTTTGTAATTGTTTTATCTTTTTATAGATTAACCCTTTTATTATTATAAAATGTTCTTCTTTTTCTCTAGCAACAATTTTGTCACATATTAGTATAACATAGTGTAATTAGGGCTTCCCTGGTGGCGCAGTGGTTGAGAGTCCACCTGCCAATGCTAGGGGACACGGGTTCATGCCCCGGTCTGGGAAGATCCCACATGCTGCAGAGCGGCTGGTCCTGTGAGCCATGGCCGCTGAGCCTGCGCGTCTGGAGCCTGTGCTCCACAACAGGAGAGGCCACAACAGTGAGAGGCCCACGTACAGCAAAAAAAAAAAACAAAAAACAAACAAAAAAAACATAGTGTAATTAATTTGTGTAATGTTTTATCTGATATCAGTATAGTTACTCCAGCTCTCTTTTGGTTACTGTTTACATGGTATATCCTTTCCATTGTTTTACTTTCAACTTATTTGTGTCTAAAATTTGTCTCTTATAGAAAGCATACAGCTGTATCATGTTGGTTTATTTTTATCCATTTTGCCAATATCTGCCTTTTAATTGAAGTAAGTGTTAATTTCATTGAAGATCTTTTGTATATGATGAGTCAATTCTCTCTTGCTGTTTTCAAGATTCTCTTTTTGCCTTGGCTTTTGACAGTTTGATTTTGATGTGTCCAGGTGTGGGTATTTTGAGTTTATATTACTTGGAGTTTGCTGAGCATCTTGAATGGGTAGATTGATGTTTTTCATCAATTTGGGATGTTTTCAGCCATTATTTCTTCAAAGGTTCTTTTGCCCTTTCTCTTTTCCTTCTGAAACTCCAATTATGCATATGTTGGTACACTTAATGGTGTCCCACACATGTCTTTGAGGTTCTATCCATTTTTCTTCATTCTTTTTCTTTCTGTTCCTGAGACTGGATAATTGCAATTGACCTATCTTCAAGATTGCTAATTCTTTCTTTTGCCTGCTCACATTGTCTTTTGAGCTCCCCTAGTGAATTTTCCATTTCAACATCAGAATTTCTATTTGGTTCTTTGTATGTATGTATGTATGTATATGAAATTTCTATCTCTTTATTAATATTCTGTATCTGGTGATACATAATTCTTATACTTTAGTTCTTTTGGTGATATATAATTCTTATACTTTAGTTCTTTAGACATGACTTATTTTAGTTCTTTGAATATATTTAAAATAACTGATTTAAGGTCTTCATCTAGTAAATCCAATATTTGGATTTCTTCAGGGACAGTTTCTATTGATTGCTTTTTCCTGTGTATGGACTGTACTTCCTTGCTTATTTACTTGTCTGGTAATATTTTGTTGAACACTAGATATTTTAAATAATATAATGTGACAACTCTGGAAATCAGATTTTCCACCCTTCCCAGGTTTGTTTTGCTGCTGCTATTTGGTGTTGTTTGTTTGTTTAGTGGATTTTCTGAACTAAGTCTGTTTTCTTTGTTAAATTGGCCACTGAAATCTCTGCTTAATTGGCTTAGTGGTCAGCTAATGATTGAACAGAGATTTCTTTAAATGCCTAGAACTAATAAGTCTCCCAGTCTTTGCTGAGGACGCTGTGTGAATGTTGAAGCACACCTTCAATACTAAGCCAGGCAGTTGACAACTCTGTCTTAGCCTTTACTTCCTCCTTTTTCAGAGCTTCAAGGTCAGCCAGCGGTGAGACTTTAGGGCCTTCTCAGGTATTTGCTGAACCTGTGCACAGCCCAACATATACACATGACCTTGTAGATTCCTGAGAATGTGTCAGGGTTTTTCAAAGCTCCTATAAACATTTCATTCCACAGTTTTTCCTTTTAAACTTTTTGCTTAGCTTATTGTTTGGCCCACTGTTACCCATTGCTTTAGATAGCCGTAAAGTTAAATAATTGCCTCTAATTGTTGTCAACAAACATATCAGAGTAAAAGGCTTTTCACACTGAGTGAGCTCCAAGGTAGGTCAAATAGAGATAGCCTTGCCAGTGGGGTTTTTCAGAAAATCACCAGACAACTCAAATAATGACCATTCTCTGGGAATGAGGTTTTAAAGGTGCTTCAATCCTGTTTTGCCCACTCCAGTGGCTGGCAGGTTTCTAGTTTTCACCACGATTGGAAGCTTTTGGTTTTCAAGGTCACCATGGAGCTGGAGAGGGGTCATGTTAAAATGTCACAAAGTTTGCTGTTCTTACTGAGATCCAGTGGTTTTTCTTGAATAAATACCTATGGATTGAATAAATAGGCTAACCAAAACACCTTTTGTTAATTTTCAGAGTTTTGGAAAGAGTTGATTCTGACCATTTTGGCAAGTTTTCTCATTGTTTTTAATGGAGGAAAGAGTTTTTGAAGGTCCTTTTTCATTCATGTTCCTTGGTAGCTATTTTGATCCTTATTACAGCAGTTAGGATTAGGTTCATATACATGTGACAAAAAACCTGAGTTAACAGTGGCTTAAATACACAGGTTGTATTCTCTCACATTAAAATTTAAAAATAAGTTCAAACTGTTCAGGGACAGCAACTTCTTTCAGCTTTCAACTCTGCCAGCCCTAGAATATGGCCCTCATTTTCTTTTCTTTTCTTTTCTTTTTTTTTTTACTATATATAATCTAGGTATATTATGTATAGAATACCTACAGGTGCACATATGTAAACACACATACATTGTTAGGGTTAAGCTTTGGGTTAGGGTTTTTGTGTCTTGAAGGCTTGCATTGTGCAATTTCTCGGTCTGTTTTCCAGATGACCCCCCATCTCAGTTACATCGTTTGCAAATCAGTGTTCTCTCACATTCGCTCCACTGCCTTTTCGTTGTGCGGATACTTTGCCTGTGCCGTCGAGAACCCTTTTCAGTCGCTTGGAGCCCCAACTGGCTTTATTGTGCTTCTGTTTCCCTTGCCCAAGGAGACCGATCCACAGACATGTTTCTAAGACTGAGGTCCAAGAACGTACTGCCTATGGGTTTCTTCTAGGCCTGGCCTGGCTTTAGGTTTTACGTTGCAGTAGTCGATTTAGTGTCAGTTTCTTGTTGTAGGTGGTACGAGAAAGGAATCCAGTGTGATGCTTGTGCATGGAGCAGTCCAGTTTCCCCAGCACCATTCATTGCACAAGCTATCTTGTACCCATGGGACCTTCTCACCTCCTTTGTCAGAGACGAATTGACCACACAAGCGTGGCTTTCTCTCTGGGCTCTCTGTTCTCTTCCTTGGATCTATGTGGATGTCTTGTGTGCCAATACCATGCTGTATTAATGATGGTAGGTTTGCAGTCTAGTTGGAAATCAGGCAGCATGGGACGTCTGAAATCTGCACTTCTTTCTGAAGAGCATATGGACACTCTCTAGGTTCTTTTGTGTTTCCAGACACATTTCGGAATTCTTGGTTATACTTGTCTGAGAAAGTCTGTGGGTATTTTGAGAGGAATGGCATCCACTCTATGGATTGCCTCAGGGGCATGGAATCATTTGCACAAGACGGACTCTTCTGACCTATGAGCATCACCTATCTTTCCATGTTGGGTGTGTGTTGTCTTCATTTTCTTTCATCGATATGTCTCTCATCCCATTTTCTGAGTTTCAGGTCTTGTAGGTCGTGGGTTAGATGGACTCCTAGGTATTTTCTTTGTGTTGTTACCATCATTGTCCATGGGGTTGTCTTCTTCCTTTCTCATTCGGATAGTTTGTTGTGAGTGTACAGAATGGCAACCGATTTCTGTAGTATCGATGAGGTTTGTACCCTGCAATTGAACTGAGTTTCCTGAGTTTTGTTTTGTTTTCTTTTGGTGGGGGATTGCCTTCAGCATTTTCTGTGTAGAGAATCGGGTCAACTGGCATCTTTCCTCTGCCATCTGATACTCTTCTTTCTTCTTTCCATGCCGTTATTATGGCGAGGACTTTCTCCGCATTTGTGCTCCGCCTTGGTGGGCTCCAGGTCCTCCAGCTGACTAGGGGGGAAGCTTGGCATGGTGCTCCAGGTCAGAGCTGGCAGTGCTGAGCTCTCTTCATAGCCCAGGATTGGGCCCCATGGACCTCTGGGACCTGGTTCCGGACAACCCTCCATTGGCCCTCATTTTCATGGTCTAAGAAAACTCCTTAGCTCCAGCAATCATATCTGCATTCCAGGAGACAAGAAGAAGGAAGAGGTGAAGAAGAGCACACGCCCTTCCTTTAAGTATGCTTCCCAGAAATTGCACATGATATTTTAGAAGGTAGTCACATAGCCACACCCAGCTACATGGGAGGTTGAAAAATATGGTCTCTATTTAGAAGGCCATATGTGCAGCTAAAAACCAAGAGTTTATTACCAAGGAAGGAGGGAAACTAGCTGTGACATGTATTTGACAGGTAAAGAAACTAAGGTTTAAAGAAGTTCAGCAATTTATTCAAGGACACCCAGGCAGTATGTAGTGGTGCTAGGATTCAAATCAGGTGGTCTGATCCTAAAGCCTGTACTTTTTTTTTAATGTTTATAGAGCACATTTTATTTTATATAATTGAATCCCATTGATATAATAACAATGCATTGCTGTTCTTTTCTGGGTGAAATATACAAAGTTCACAAAATTTCTCTCCCCTTGGTGCATATCATACTTTTTTTGGTTTTTAAAAAAATTTTTTTAACTTTTCATTTTATATTGGATCATAGTTTATTAACAATGTTGTGTTAGTTTCTGGTGTACAGCAAAGTGATTCAGTTATACATATACATGTATCTATTCTTTTCAAATTCTCTTCCCATTTAGGTAGTTACATAATATTGAGCAAAGTTCCCTGTGCTATACAATAGGTCCTTGTTGGTTATCCATTTTAAATATAGCAGTGTGTACATGTCAATCCCAAACTTGCTAACTATCCCTTGCCCCCACCCTTCCCCCGGAAACCATAAGTTCGTTCTCTATGTGAGTCTGTTTCTGTATTGTAAATAAGTTCATTTCTATAATTTTTTTTAGATTCCACATATAAGCAATATCATACGATATTTGTCTTTCTCTGTCTGACTTACTTCACTCAGTATGACAATCTCTAGGTCCATCAGTGTTGCTGCAAATGGCATTATTTCATTCTTTTTAATGGCTGAGTAATATTCTATTGCATATATGTACCACATCTTCCTAAAGCCTGTACTTTTAACTGTTTTGCCGTACAGATTCAGAGAAGTTCAATAACTTGATGAGGTCACAGAATTGGCAAGTGCAGATCTGTCTGGCACCAAAACTCATCTTTTTGCCATATTTACCCCAAGCCATCTATTTTACTCTGGTGGGCGATCAGGAGAGTGAAAAATATAAACCTCACTGTTCAACCTGAAGATTCCTGATAGAGGTTTATTAAGATATCTAAATAAAGTACGTCAAGTGTTTTTTAAACACAGGATAACAATGAGTGCTTGAAGGACAGCAAATGAACCAAGATGACAGATAATCAGAACTAGAGCTATTAAGAAACATATGCTGTAGAACCTGCTTGCTTTCTGAACTGGGAATAAAGAACCAGTAAGGTACAGGTTGTGAAATGCTATTAAAAAATCAGTATTGAAGTTTGCAATCTTGAACAGAATGCTAAGTACTAAGTTTATTTTGTTTTTCTCACTAATCTCCTAGATTCCTAGCCCCACTCTAACCAGTCAGTAGGTTATTATCAGTCCCTTCCACTCACATCTGGCTGTGGGATGGGGTGAGGCCCAGAGTAAGCCCAGGTCTTAAGGTTCCGCTGAGCTCACCCAAGGTCTAAGAAAACAGACTCCAGTGCCTGCCTTGACTCACCCCATTTCTTTTCTTTCTTTTTCAACTCTTTCTTCATTGTGGATTATCCTAAAGCTGAGTTAATTGAGGCCTGAATAAAGAAGGTCATATTATAATTATAACTTCAGGACAAGTTTGCAATTCAACCTGAGCTCCTTTTCATGTTGCTCACAGAGAATACACTCATGGAGAGGGTATCAGTGGAATTGCAGTTTGATAACCAAACAGAAACACAATTGAAGCTGTGGTGACTAATACACAGCCACCCAAAGATAATCCACTGTGGTTTGAATCCATCACATACACACACACACACACACACACACACACACACACACACACACTCACACACACACAGAGAAAAGGTTGGGTTCCAGCAGCTGGAGTAATTTTAGCTCTATCTAATGGTGTATGTTTGAATTACTGAAGTTAGAAAACTCATGGTTGGGGCTTCCCTGGTGGCGCAGTGGTTGAGAGTCCGCCTGCCGATGCAGGAGACACGGGTTCGTGCCCCGGTCCAGGAAGATCCCACATGCCGTGGAGCGGCTGGGCCCGTGAGCCATGGCCGCTGAGCCTGTGCATCTGGAGCCTGTGCTCCGCAACGGGAGAGGCCACAACAGTGAGAGGCCCGCATACCGCAAAAAAAAAACAACTCATGGTTGGAACTTGGGCCCCATTGGGAGCTGCCATCTGTCCCCCTCCTTTACCTCTGGAAGCTTCCTCACTGGCATGCAGCAGATCCCTATTTCTAAGAGCTCCCTCTTCACCCTGCCCTGGAACCCCAAAAATAACCTCTGCTGATACCTTCCCTTGACACACACACACACACACACACACACACACACACACACACACACGTGCAGGAATAACTCCAGCCTCTGCTTTTGTCCTCCACTTTGAACTTTTTCCAGGCTGTGGCGCCTCTCCACTGGTCTTTCTATAGCGGCACATCTGAATTCTTTCTGTCTACAATAAGGTTAACAGATGCCTATTGTGAGAATACCAGATTGCATTTAATTTTAAAAATTTAATTGAACACTTTATTTTGAGGTATTTTCACATGCTGTGGTAACAAATAATACAGGTAGATACCATGAGCTCTTTGCCCAGTTCTCCCCAGTGGTAATATCTTGCAAAACTATGGTACAATATCAGAGTCAGGATATTGACATTGGTCTAATCCCCAGATCTTATTCATGTTTCCTTCATCGTGTGTGTGTGTGTGTGTGTGTGTGTGTGTGTGTGTGAGTTCTTTGCTATTTTATCACATGTGGAGGTTTGTTTGTCAATCAGTATCTCTTGTGTTGCCCCTGACATCTAACCCCCCACATCTTCTTCTTGCTCCCTCCTCCACCCCCCAGCCCTAACCGCTGGCAACCTGTTCTCTATTGCTATATTTTTGTTGTTTTAAGAATGATATATAAATGAATCATAACCTATGTAACCTTTTGGGACTGGCTTTTTTGACTCAGCCTAATTCCCTTGAGATCCATCCAAATTTTTGCATATATTAATAAGTTGTTCCTTTTTATGCTGGGTTGTATTCCAAGGTATGGATGTACCATAGTTAATTTAACCATTTACCCACTGACGCACATCTGGGTTGTTTTCAGTTTGAAGCTATTATGAATAAAGCTGCTATGAATACTCATATACAGGTTTTTCTGTAAAGTTAAAACATAAGTTTTTATTCTCTGGGATAATTGCCCAAGAGTGCAGTTGCTGGGTCATGTGGTAGTTGCATGTTTAGCTTTGTAAGAAACTACCAAAATGTTCTCCACCAGCAATGTATGAGTGATTCAGTTTCTGTACATCTTGGCCAGCAGTTGATATTGTCACTACGGTACTTCCTATTTTAGTCATTCTGATGGGTGTGTAGTGAAATCTCATTGTGGTAATTTAAGTTTTTAAATCTATCTTTATATTTCAACTTTTAATTGTAAACTGGTTTGTGCAGCTTTCATGTATTGTTTTCTTCCCTAATACATTATTTTATTTTTTCCTAATATATTATTTTTTTCCTAATACATTATTTTATTTTCTTACTTCTTTTTTTTAATTGAACTATAGTTGCTATACAGTATTATATAAGTTATAGGTATACAATACAATGATTTGCAATTTTTAAAGGTTATACTCCATTTATAGTTATAGAATATTGGCTATATTCCATGTTGTACAGTATATCCTTGTAGCTTATTTATTTTATACATAGTAGTTTGTACCTCTTAATCCCCTACCCCTACCTTGCCCCTCCCCACTTCCTTCTCCCTACTGGTAACCACTAGTTTGTTCTCTATATCTGTGAGTCTGCTTCTTTTTTGTTATATTTACTAGTTTGTTGTAGTTTTTTAGATTCTACATATAAGTGATTTCATACTGTGTCTTTCTCTGTCTTGTGTATTATTTGTCAGAAGCTTCTTTACTATTAAACAACTGTGTGGAGTGTTGGAAAAATTCCAATTTTCCACCAAATTTCTGCTAGTATTCACGTAATTCCATTTCACTTGTCAATCCACCCTTTTATTCAATATGCTTAGAATTCTATCACTGTCTGCTTTTGATAGATGACTTGATGCACAATGTTGAAAAATCTTCAGTAATTGTCAACTCAAAAGTTAACGTGACATATACTGCATGAATAGTGTAGTTAACGGGCTATTCTCGCCTTCATGGGTCCATTATAAAGGGAATTGCTTTGTCCAAGTACCAATTATGTTTCTATATTCATAAAATATTTTTCTAATCAAAAAATTAAACTATGAAAAATAGACATCTGACTATATCTCTTCCAGCCCTTCCAGAATGAGAATTCATTCAGCCTCTCTGCCCAGTTCTGATCTGTAAGCTTCCACCTCGATTCCTCAATTCCACGTAGCCCAGGTCCCACACCAGCTTTCCGGCCATCATACTCGCCCCTGGGGAAAAATGAGAGGTAAGAGGGGAAACTCCGTGTCCAAGTTTTTATTTGTCTGGGAGGGAAATCGATGTTTTTAGCAGACAACTTGAATGTTCACTTTGAAAAAAATAGAGACCCAGTTGCTTGGATACAGCCAGAAATGCATATCATTGAATCTACAGACGACCCGTAGTCATTTTGTCCTTATTTGAGTGTCTAATGTGTTAAGGGGGAAAATGAGACAGCTCTAACACATAACTCACACCTGCTTGGGCTTTCTCTGTTGGTCCTCTGGGTGTGTGTGTATGCATCACACACCCACACATAAGTGTGTAATGAATTGCTTAGTATAAAACCCTGCAACAAACATCAATTCTGTAGATTACCGGGGAGGCCTAATCGGGTTCACTAGCAAAGCAACTTCTATAAAGACTATATATAGTAGGCACATGCCTCCGTAGGCAGTGCAGCTATTTGTTTTTTTAATAGGGGATTCTCATGTTACAAGGGCATCACAGATTACTGAATAATTTATTTAATGGTAGATTATATGGGCTTCACTCTTTGCCAATGAGCTCATACCCAAATGTCTAAAGGAGATAAGGTGAGCAAAAGCTAGAGCTCAGGCTTGGGTGAGCTGTTGTTTTTTTTTTTTTTTTAAGATATGCATAACTGTTAGAGCCATATATACGTATTTTACTTAATAATATCTCAGCTGCATTGTCATATACATAATCGAGGCACCACTTCATTACTGACATTTAGCTAACTCGTAGCAATGCATACAACACATGGCGCTGAGAGATACAGAATAGAATAATAAATGACCTTGTCTGTAGTTGGTGATTTTAACAAAGGACTGTGATCTATAAGGGTATGTCTGTTCTCTATGAAAATATAGGGAAACAGAGGGAGCAAAATTCAATGAAAGGATGTTAGATTTGGAAAATGGAGACAAGAAAAATAGATCTGGATAGGTATCTTTCTGTGAACCTCTATTGTTATCTTTTCAATGATTTGAAATACAAAAAACAATCACTTCCAAGCTTATAGAACTTAAGACATTTTGCCTTGAACGGTATATAGTCCTCAGGTAAGCAGAAGTACCTTGGAACATGGATATACTTTTGTGTCAAGCAAAATTTTGATGAAGATAAATAATTTATTTTAAAAAATTTTAAATTTGACAATAAAGATGGCAAAAGATTTGAACAGGCACATCACGTAGAAGGAAATCCACATGGCCAATAACTGTGGCAAGAGGTGCCTTATTTTTTTTAGTAGTCAGAAATGCAGATTAAACCCAGATGAATATAGAAACATAATTGGTACTTGGACAATGAGATATCCCTATACACCCACCTGACAGTTAAAATTTTAAAGTTTGACAATAATAAGCGCTAATGAGGACAGAGAATAATGGGAACTACCGATAGTGGAACTTTGGATTGAAGCCATGATTTTGGAAAATAGTCACCATTGTCTACTGAGGTTGAAGATTCATACAACCTGTTCACAAGTGAAGAAATGCCACTGTGGGAAAATGCCCTGGAGGTAGATGTATATATGTATCCTGTGCACCAGAGTATATACAAGAATGTCTAGAGAAACACTGTTCCTAATAGCCCCAACCTGGAGACCAGGTTGTCTGCCCAACATAGAAAGGATAAGTGAGAACTAGAGCCACTTGCAATAGCAGGGATGAATTTCACAGACAGAATGTTGAGCAAAAGAAGCAAGACACATTTGGTAGAAAGCTCATAAACAAACAGGCAAAACTCAGTCTGTTGTTTAGGGATGCATAGAGAGAGGGTAAAACTATAAAGAAAAGCAAGGAAATCATTATAAGAAAGGTTAGGATGGCGGTTACTTTTAGAGGAAAGGAAGGATTGTGATAGCAAAGAATACGCGAGACTTCTGGGCACTGGAAACGTTGTATTTCTTGACCCGGCTATGGTTTCATGGGTTTTCACTTTACAGTTATTCACTAAACTGGATATTAATTTTTAATGCACTTTTGTGTATGTATGTTATATTTCACACACACCTGCACACATGTACACAAACTATTAAATACTAAAAGATTGAGATTTGAAAAAAGAAACTTCCTAGTTCAATTTAGTTCCTTTAAAAAATGAACATGTTCAGTTGAATGAACACTTAAAACAATAAGCGAAATCTTATGTGTAGTTTCACATGAGAATTCTACAATGTAGTGCTGGAAAGACAGCCCGAGGAGAGGAAGAGCCCTTTTCCAGCAATCCCTGACCCTCAGCAGCTGTTTCCCTGGGCAATTCTTTGGGCCTCGATCCTCATCTGTAAAGACGATCAGACCCAATTAGAACTCCTCGAAAGTCTCTGGTGTATTCTTGGGAGTTCTCTGTGGGAACTTTAATTTTTTTTAAATAAGAAATTCTTACCGTTTTGATGAGAATCTAAAGAACATGCACGTCACCTGGGTCCTCTGTGTGTCCACTTTAGAGCTGACAGTGCCAGGATCACTCTGTGATTATGATTACGTTGGGGTCCTGATGTGCTGTTTCAATTGTCTCAGGCCACTAAGGTGAAAGCACAGGTGACCCTCAAGAGTAGAGCCTGCGTTTGCCAAGTGACCTCATGGAAGGCTCACAACCAGAGTTTTCACAGGAGTTTGAAGAGACCATGTTGTATGAGATGTGAGTTAGGGGACGATGCCTAACCCCAAAAGTGACTCGGTACCCAGTGACAAAGTGAGGGGCAATTTACTCCGCAAAATCACGCCATCTGTCTTGTTAAAGTAGTGCTGTTAACTTAAGATTTATTGGTTTGCCGTTTGGTTGTCAAAATCGTGACGCTCTTTTGATTTTATAGTTGTAGAAGTTACAAGCCTGTGGGATGCATGCCCAGTTTCATGCTTGTACATATTTAACTAACGATCTTATAAAAGTAATTTACATCAACACTGGAAATCCTCAAACATTTTTTTTTCTTGAGAAAGCACCACATGTCGCTGGAATTTGAGCCACGCTGAACCCCGTGACCTTCACTAACCCTCCTGTGATTCTGTTCCCATTTTGGAAGTCAAGCCCTTTCCAAAGCAAGTGGGAGGGTGTGTCCCTGGTGCAACCTGGAAGCCCAACACCCTCATCTCTAGTCGTGACTCTCTACTGCAGGTGATTTTTCCTCCAGGGGACATTTGACAGTGTCAGGAGACCTTTTTGGTTGTCACAGCTAGAGGCAGGGCCTAGTCAGCAGAGGCCAGGGATGCTGCTAAACATCCTACAATGCACAGGACAGCCCTCCAGAGCAAAGAACTCTCCAGGCCATAATGCCAGTGGTGCCCAGGGTGAGAACCCCTGGTTCTGCTCCCTAGAGCTTTTACTGCTCTGTGTTTGTTCCCAGTTTATCAGGATAAGGCAGTAGTTTTCTTTTATAACTTACCTTTCCTGTTTCCTTCCACGCAGGAGTAAAAATAAGCAAAACAGTGCCTCAGGTGTGAGGTCAGTGGCCTGACCGGCTTGATTTAAGAGTGGAGGTTTGGAGGGGGTCAGCCTTTTTACTGTTGTTGAGGCCACCTTATTCCTGGTCCTCTTCTATGGGGTCCTGGTCCACCACCTACATAGAGTGATCTTGCTTTGCAGGGACCTGATCCCTGATGTTTGTAGCTGGTCTCTAGAGGGACTGTGCTCCAAAGTGATTCCCAGAGGAGCCAACATCACTTCCAGAATAAAACACTGGAAATAATATTTGAGAGCTTCCAACAGATCTGAGGAATCTGGATCAATCTCCAAGGTTGATCTCAGGGTCCCCGTAGTTGTGTTTGTCTACGTGCCTGTAACAGCTGCTGGGGGATGTCTGCCCCGTGGCTATCTATCCCCGCGTAATTCTTATATTTGTTCATACAGAATCTGCTGGCTGTTCCTGGTCCTGTCTCACCTCCCCCCTCAGATATTTAAATCCTTGGGAATAGAGACTTCTGTGTCTTTTGCGGTCACTGGTGCACCCACCCCCCAGCATGCTCAGCACGGTGGCTGGCTCTGTGGTGGTCACACTGTCAGCAAGCTAGGGAAAAAGACCATGTTAAAAACAGGCCAGGGCTTCCCTGGTGGCGCAGTGGTTGCGAGTCCGCCTGCCGATGCAGGGGGCGTGGGTTCGTGCCCCGGTCCGGGAGGATCCCACATGCCGCGGGGCGGCTGGGCCCGTGAGCCATGGCCGCTGAGCCTGCGCGTCCGGAGCCTGTGCTCCATGGCGGGAGGGGCCGCAGCGGTGAGGGGGCCGCGTACCGCAAAAAAAAAAAAACAAACAGGCCAGCTGGGATTATGAGTGACGGTTTCTTGAACACTGTGCCCATCCTCTTCAGTCCTTCTTCTTGCCCATTTGTCGTTCTAGTGACCAGTGTCCAGTCACAAGCAGCCTCTTAATTTTGAAAGCCTTCAAATCTACAGCTTTCTCCTGACAAGGGAACAGCCCTTGGTCTCCGGGCCCAAACAAGTGGATGTGCTGTCACTCACCGGGCCTGGCAGGCTGCCCAAGGTAGAGATGGGCAGGGCTTCTGAGCACCCCTCCGTCTCTACCCTGTCTGGCCTCCTCCCCAGCGCACTCCCCCAGGGTCACAGAGACCGCTGTGGACAGGACTTCATCCAGCCCTGACAACCTCTGATGTAAAGCAGCTGACTGGATGCCTCACATCCTGCCTAAAACCACCCCCCTTTCCTCCCCACCCCCATCCCTTTTTAAAAAGAAAAAACAATTCCTCTGTCTAACGTGTAGTCTTTCGAAAATACAGTGGAGGCACCATGGCTTTAGCAAAACATGGATGCTCCTGTGGTGTGGCAAACAGGGCCTTTGTTTCCTGGCTAGTACTTTAGGGGTCTGCTCAGATCCCACAGCTGAGAGGAGGCTAGAGCTGCCAGGGGTCACTGACAAAACCGAGGGGCACAGACATCTCCACTTGGCACACAGCCCGCAGACTCTCCCCATGGGCTCTTTGGTTGACACCCCTCCCCCTCCTCCAGGTGCCCTCCTCCTGGGTCCTGCACAGCTGGACCCACACCTGCATGGCTCAAGGTGGCTCACTGCAAAAGAAATGCAAACCATAGTTAAGGAAGGAAGCAAAATTGAAGGCCAGAGAAACTGAGCACTGGGGGTAAGGGAAAGAGGCTGGACCACAGAAAGGAAGGCCCATCATGGAGTCAGAGGTCAGAAGTGTGACAAGCACAGCAAGTCATGTTGTAGGAGACAGGTTAGTGGCAAGGGGTCAGGTAAAGTCCATGAGCAATGCCAGGCTGAGGCCTCTCTTGTGGGATCTTGACGTTTTAGGTTTGGGGTAGAGCGAAGAGACGTGATGGCATAGGGATGACTAGGCAAGACTTGACAATCCTTCTGTCCATTTCAGACAGATTTTTTTTTTTTTTTTTTTTTTTTTTGCGGTACACGGGCCTCTCACTGTTGTGGCCTCTCCCGTTGCGGAGCACAGGCTCCGGACGTGCAGGCTCAGCAGCCATGGCTCACGGGCCCAGCCACTCCGCAGCATGTGGGATCCTCCCGGACCGGGACACGAACCCGTGTCCCCTGCATCGGCAGACGGACTCTCAACCACTGCGCCACCAGGGAAGCCCTCAACCAGATTTTAAATCTATTACGTCCAGACTTGGGGGAAAGGGAAGGAGTAGTTGTGATTTTCCCCTGACTTTACCCCAACACAATGATGACCTGGAGCCCAATGTATGACTCTGAAAGGGCAAGCCAGGCTCCGTCGTAGCCAAAGCATAGCAAGCCCCCAGCTCAGTGGTGGAGAAGAGCTAAATGTGGTCCATCCACCTGGTGTGAGCCAGAACCTAATTTTAGCCTCCCATGAGCATATGCAAAGTGGGTCACCAGCTGCCCTGTCAGCCTCACCCAGGGCCACTTCTGTTCTACACCCTGCACCTGTGGGGATGTGCATGTCTCAGTGCTCACCGGCCAGTTCTGAGGCTGAGAACATCCTGGACTCACCCAGGCCTCCTTATTCCCTTGGCAACAGCCAGCTCCTTCCTCCCCTCCCACCCCAGAAGCAAAACCACACTTCCTGCACTTCTGCCCTGGCAGGTGGACCCCATGGGGGTAGGGGCCTCATGGAGGAGGTCTGTGCCCTGAGTTATAAGCAGGGAGAAGGACAGTGAGCCCACTTTCCTCTGTGAGATGGGATACGATCAGGTCAGGAACCCATGGTTCAGTGTGCAGAGCATCCTGGCTCCTCTTTTCCCCTTCCTCTGGCTGCTGGCATTTTGTTCTTGTCATGGTTGATTAGCTCCCTAAGCAGAGGTTAGACAGAGAAAATGAAAGGAGAAAAATGGAGAAATGACAAGCTCTGGTAAAAGGTCTGGTGGGAAAGGAATTTAAAACCAATTAACCAATTGAGATGTCAATTATCCCATCCACTCCCTGATACCTTTGTGGTGTGTAGAGTTAAATGTTGGGTGTAGGCACAAAACACATTTTACACTCATTCACCAATGAGTTCTCTGGCCTTCAGCTTGAAAGCTGGTGAGCTCAAGGTCAGGATGGTCTGCTGGGACCCAGGCCACCAGGTGACACCACACTCACAACCGGCCTGCAGGCTGAATGACAGGAAGCCCCACCTGTGTAGACGGCTGGGGTAGTAGCTGCAGGGAGTATGTGTGATGTCTCGTTGGCACCGCGGAAAGACACACACAGGGATGGGCTGTGGGAGCAGACAGAGTGGAAGAGACAAAGAAATGTCTCTTCCTCCGTCATCCTCTGGGAGAACACCAAAGTCCTGAAACCTGGCCCTGAGGGATGACCACATATTAGAGGACCATCAAGGAACAGATCTGAGTAGTGGGAAGAGGCCAAACACTGAAAGCCACAAGGGCCCCTCTGGCAAGAAGAGAGGATCTTGCTGCCAGGACTCTCAGGCCTAGAATTCTCTGCTAGTGGCCTCACTTCTTTCACCTTATTTATCCTTCCTCTTCACTGGACTATGTCACTCAAAAGAAAATGTGATGCTTAGGGAAACAAGTAAGACAGAGACAGACAAATACTGTATGTTATCACTTACACGTGGAATCTAAAAAAATATGACAAACTAGTGAATATGACAAAAAAAAAGCAGACTCACAGATACAGAGAACAAACTAGTGGTTACCAGTGGGGAGAGGGAAGGGGGGAGGGGAAAGATTGAGGTAGCGGATTAAGAGTTACAAACTATTACGTATAAAATAAGCTATAAGGATATATCATACAACACTGGGAATATAGCCAATATTCTAGAATAACTGTAAATCAAGTACAAACTTTAGAAAATGTGAATTGCTATATTGTACACCTGTAACATATAATATTGTGCATCAACTATATATCAATAAAAAAAGAAAGAAAAAATTTAAAAAAAAATAAAATGAGGTGCCAAGATTTCACTGATAAAGAAGAAAAAAAGAAAATGCAAAGATGGGCTATGCAGTTCCAGAAAGAGTCTCTGTGGCTCCACTAAAGTCAAGTGGGCTATGAAACTATAGGAAATGTCAAAACAGGTGCCAAAGGAGGAAGTAAATCTCTTCTGAGTAGCTGCTAAATTAAACTCTATTCATCTATGGGATGTGGGGTAGAATTATCTCCCCCATTTGAAATCCAGTTTCTACCCTGCCTGTAATGGGCCATCCAAGCCACTGGCCCTTTAGGAGAACCAGCTTGCTCTCTCTTAAGGGGTTGGCCTGAAATCATTTTACAATAGAATTCACACCACTGGCTGAGATCCTACCCAGAAAACAAAGTCTCTCCAATTTAATACAGCAAACATACATATACCTTTGATATTTAGCTGGTGACTATCTGGGAACGTGGAGTTACAACTCAGGTCACCCACCTTGAGTACCACACAATAGAAGGAGAGCCCTAGCAGTGTGAGCAGCTGGGGAGCAGCTGAGAACAACCTGGGCACCATCATTCACTAAACCACCCTCCAAACCAAGCTCACAATTTAAGTCAGCCCGTGACTGAGGAGTTGACGTGGTCCCCTCTGATGAACCCCACCGATAAACCACTGTTCCCACCACCATCACCCTCCTTCCTGCGATCTCTGGCTTTGCTGGTGGGAGGGCCTGGAGTGGGTGTGTTATCACCACCGCAGACTGCCTTTCGCCACATGCAGCGCTGCCACAGACAGTACCAAGCAACGGGAGAACTGCCAGACACCACGGTTTCTCTGGCACAACTCAGAGAAGAGACTCGACGTTTTTGCTCTGTATGGACCTGGGGTACGCTTAGAGGGGGAGAGGAGATGGCCTGGTTGTTCCCTGCTAAAAGGGATTTCCCAGAAAGTCATAAATCCGAGAGACAAAATCAGCTGGCACTCATGGAGCTCCTGCTACGGAAGACTGCAGAAGAGAGCTCCTGAGGGCAGCAGGTTTGGGTTTCCTGGTGTGGGGACTGAGGCACAGAAGTAGGTCTGTCTGTCTGTCTGTCAGAGAAGAGTGAAGAGGGCAATCCAAGAATAACAACATGAAGGGGAGGAAAACCTAAGAAATATGCCTTTGAAATGACTGTTTCTCTTTGGAAACCATAAAAGTGAGTAAATCACATTGTTTGGGTCCCAAGTGGTATGGCTTCATCCCCTATCCAAGGATGTGGACCAGTCATGGGCCATGCATGTGTGAAGTCAGGGAAAGGAAAATGTCACACTTCTATGGCATTTTACAGCTGCTTTTACCCATGTGGTTGTACCTGATGCTCACAGCAACCTCTGAAGTGGACAAGAATTACTATCTTCATTTCACAGATGAAAAAAATGGAGTCTAAGAGAGATTAATTGACCTCTTGAAAGCCACACTCTTTCTACATGGCAGAGCCTGGATTAGAACCTGGTGTTCTAACTTTAAATTCAGGGGTCTTGCAGCTATGGCAGTGGTTTTTAAACTGTGTACCCAACAGAGCATCCTGGGACAGGAAGGGGATCCTGGCATCCCCAGTCCCCACTCAGACGGGAGAAGCTCCAATTTTGTTTGCTTTATCTGTTGGTGTTCCATTCAAGATTTTGTGTGTAAAAAAGGGGTTTGATATAGGTTGGAAATTCACTGCCATGAATTTCTGCCATGATCCTTCCAGTGGGGTCTCAGCCTCAGGACAAGGAGTCCACGTGGAACACGTACAAGGAACCGAGGGATGGAGATAACAGCTCCAGAGGCAAACTCCCCACATGCGCATGCTCGGCACTTTAGGTCTTAGGGAGCTAGAGAAAGAGCTGAAGCCTGTCAACTGGGGAAGTACTTCCTGGCTGCACATCATGGGGTGCTGCCTGGTCAGCTTTGTGGGTCTTGTCCAGACAAATCTAAAGCCCTCAGCAGACTCTGAGTCACAGGCTGTCCAAGCTTAATCAGCTGTTGCAGCCTCATGCCCGGTAAACAATGCTTCTGGGCTCCTCCATGCCCAGCCTCCAGTGAAATGCATGCTTATCCCGAGGGTTGCTGGGGAATCACCTAGTCAAGGGGTGAGGCCACTCAGGATGTCTGAACCCTCAGACCTCCCAACAGTTTGCCTTTTTCTCCGAGCTCTTCTTTCATACGACTGTCTGCTCTCTCACTGCTGTTCTGATCTTTCCAGGAACCCTGCATTACACCTGCTGGTTTCAGCTTCTCTAAACAGGATCTGTTTAGAAACAGCCTCCTACTTCTCCCCAGTGTCCCACTTGGCAAATATTCTTGCTTACCAAGGGCCTTCTGGAGCTGTGTGGAGTTGGGCAAATCATTTAAGGTTGGGTTTTGACCCTTTAACCTGGCCTATAAAAAGCCTCCTGCGAGATTTGCCTAAGGCCTGACTGCTGTCATCACGGTTGATGGACCTAAATACATCCATTTGTTCAGATTTTACAAAGCCCTTACAGCTTGCTTTTGTCATTTGTTTTCACATCTCTCTCCTTAAACTACATGTGACAGAAAGAAATCAGACAGACCTGGGTTAGAAGTCCAGCTTTGGACTTACTAACTGTAGAATCTTAGACTAGCTACTCAACTTTTCTGACCTTCCTTTTCCTCATTTATATAAAAGAGATAATACCACTGCGCAGGGTTGTTGTTTTGTTTTTTTAAATGAAGAATAAACGAGATAAAGAATCCTGTACAGTGTTTGGCACAGGGTCAGATTTAAATAGATGCTAGTGTCTCCTTCCTCCTTAAGGATAAAACCCAAAATTTATCCACATTTGTTTCCCCCAAATCTAGCACAATGACTGGCACATAATATACACTCAGGAAGTGTTTGTTGGCGTTGTGAATGAATGAGTGAATCAAGAGGACATATATGAAACTGATAGGACAGGCCACAGGAAGAGTTGCCAAAACTTGTTGAGTCCCGTAAAACAAGTTATAGTATTAGAATTTGAGAAGTGAGAAATGTACCCTAAAGAGGTAATCAAGTGCTCCAAACTGTACTTACAAAGATGTTCATTGTTGTGTTCTTTATAATAGTGAAGTTTTTGAAATAACCTGCATGTCCAACAAAAGGGACAGGGTACATTAAGGTGATTTAATGTAATAAAATACTAGGTACCCATTTTTAAAATGTAGATTTAGAAGTATTATGCTATAAAAATAACAAAAACATATTTTTAGGTGAAATGGTATGTTATAAAATTGTAGTCATAAAATTATCTGTATTTCAAAAGAAAGAAATACTTTCAAGAATATGAAAAGACTGGTTATGTCTGGATGGTGGAATTACACTAATTTTTAAAATATATGTTTCAATATTGTTTGACTTTTTATGAGTCTCATTTTTATAATCAGGAAAAAAATTTTCTTTTGGAAAACCAAAACGTACAAAGGGTATAACAATCGGTGGGTGACGGTTGTTTTGTTTTTTGTTGAAAATGTCAAAACCCAGTATAAACTCGAGACTCAAAGTAAAATGTATCTGGAAACCTAATATGACTGTAGGAAGGTCGAGGTGTGGCTGTTCCTTGAGAATACCTGGGACCACATCTGTCATACCGCATTTCTGGGTGTTGGTATCATTCCTTCTACTGTAGGCCAGCTTCCTCCCCACAGCAGGAAACACCATCTTGATGAGCTCTGAGCTGCTAGTCTCCACCACAGAGAGGAAATGGGCACTGTGCTCTATGGTCCTTAGGTCATAAATTCCAAAGGTACACTGCAGTTGGCCCCATGGGCCAGCTGTCTGTCCTTTATCCAGCCACCGTGCCCAGGGTGTAATGGGCTCTATAATTGGCCCAGCTTGTGGCCCGCTCCCACCCTTAGGTCCATCAGTGTGACCCAGAAGGCGGGTCCTGTGAGAAGAGCTTCATTAATGGGTTGAGAAATGGTTGTCCTCTTCCCCCTGCACTCTTCTGATGTGAACTAATATTTCCTCAGAGGTGAGGAAGAGAAGGTAGGAAGTTCTGAGTGCGTTGGCTTAATTTTTGTTTTCAGAGGAGGGCGGGGGAAGACCGAAGGTAGAGGGGTGGCCAGGGTTGGATCAACAGTTGTCAGTAGCAGAGGCAGTGAGTGAGCTTCCCTGATATGTCCCTGTGCTGGTGCACAGAGTCATCTGAGTTCTCAAATAGCTTATGGCTCAACCCAAGGGCTGAATGGTGGGATAGAGGCATCAGCTTTTGTTGTTCTCATTACCTGACCTCTCTTCCTGAGCACCTTTCATCACTACCTCGTTAAGCTGGGAGAAATATATCTTCTAAAGAATGGTGGATTTTCTTAGAGTGTGTTGCATGAAACAGCCAGAGTTCAAAAAAACATTCAGTGGTTTCCATTCCTCTGTGCATTCCCTGCTGCACTTACTTACTTTGGAGATGATAATTTAATTTCTTTCAAAAATAGAGTGGCTGTGTCCAGAAAATAAACATTTTTAAATGCAGTAGGATCTCATGATATCATAGCTCACTGTTACAATTCAATTTGGAATAAGGTATTTGGTTGAAATGAGATCACTGCACTGTGAGTGCCTGATGGTCAAGAACTATACTTATGTCACCTCTGAGCCCTAGCTCCTAGTGCAGTGGTGGTCCACTGTAGGTCCTTAGAGGTTAATGGTACTCAGAAGTCGCATGGTTCATTCTTAACATATTTGTTTCTTTGGGTTTCTATTAGTATTTTTTTCTTCCAGCTTACATTTTTTGTGTCTATTAAGGATGCCACACATTTCCCCAAATGTGGTTCCTGCAGTAAACCATTTTCACAGGCATGTTCTTCCTCTGAGTCTTTGAGATGATGTTCCCTCTACCTTGTTCTCCAGCATTTCCCCACTTAATTCATTTTTGATCTCTTTACTCATCCTTGACCAAGATAAGACCTAGTTTCCCCCCAAAAGAGAGGCTATTTCGTCTGCCTTGGGTTGGGCTCGTTGTTCATTTGAGCACTGGCTGAATCCTCTTCTTTTTTTTTTTTTTTGAATTTTTGAATTTTATTTTATTTATTTTTTTATACAGCAGGTTCTTATTACTTATCCATTTTACACATATTAGTGTTTACATGTCAATCCCAATCTCCCAATTCATCACACCACCACCACCCCCGCCGCTTTCCCCCTTGGTGTCCATACATTTGTTCTCTACATCTGTGTCTCAATTTCTGCCATGCAGACCAGTTCATCTGTACCATTTTTCTAGGTTCCACATATATGCATTAATATACGATATTTGTTTTTCTCTTTCTGACTTACTTCACTCTGTATGACAGTCTCTAGATTCATCCACATCTCTACAAATGACCCAATTTCATTCCTTTTTATGGCTGAGTAATATTCCATTGTATATATGTACCACAACTTCTTTATCCATTCATCTGTTGATGGGCATTTAGGTTGCTTCCATGACCTGGCTATTGTAAAAAGTGCTGCAATGAGCATTGGGATGCATGTGTCTTTTTGAATCATGGTTTTCTCTGGGTATATGCCCAGTAGTGGGATTGCTGGGTCATATAGTAATTCTATCTTTAGTTTTTTAAGGAACCTCCATACTGTTCTCCATAGCTGCTCTATCAATTTACATTCCCAGCAACAGTGCAAGAGGGTTCCCTTTTCTCCACACCCTCTCCAGCATTTGTTGTTTGTAGATTTTCTGATGATGCCCATTCTAACTGGTGTGAGGTGATACCTCATTGTAGTTTTGATTTGCATTTCTCTAATAATTAGTGCTGTTGAGCAGCTTTTCATGTGCTTCTTGGCCATCTGTATATTTTCTTTGGGGAAATGTCTATTTAGGCCTTCTGCCCATTTTTGGATTGGGTTGTTTGTTTCTTTAATATTGAGCTGCATGAGCTGTTTATATATTTTGGAGATTAATCCTTTGTCCGCTGATTCGTTTGCAAATATTTTCTCCCATTCTGAGGGTTGCCTTTTCACCTTGTTTGTACTTTCCTTTGCTTTGCAAAAGCTTTTAAGTTTCATTAGGTCCCATTTGTTTATTTTTGGTTTTATTTCCATAACTCTAGGAGGTGGGTCAAAAAAGTTGTTGCTGATATTTATGTCAAAGAGTGTTCTTCCTATGTTTTCCTCTAAGAGTTTTATAGTGTCTGGTCTTACATTTAGGTATCTAATCCATTTTGAGTTTATTTTTGTGTATGGTGTGAGGGAGTGTTCTAATTTCATTCTTTTACATGTAGCTGTCCAGTTTTCCCAACACCACTTATTGAAGAGACTGTGTTTTCTCCATTGTATATCCTTGCCTCCTTTGTCATAGATTAGTTGACCATAGGTACATGGGTTTATCTCTGGGCTTTCTATCCTGTTCCATTGACCTATATTTCTGTTCATGTGTCAGTAGTACCATATTGTCTTGATTACTGTAACTTTGTAGTATAGTCGGAATTCAGGGAGTCTGATTCCTCCAGCTCCGTTTCTTTTCCCTCAAGACTGCTTTAGCTACTCGGGGTCTTTTGTGTGTCCATATAAATTTTAAGATTTTTTCTTCTAGTTCTGTAAAAAATGCCATTGGTAATTTGATAGGGATTGCATTGAATCTGTAGATTGCTTTGGGTAGTATAGTTATTTTCACAATATTGATTCTTCCAACCCAAGAACATGGTATATCTCTCCATCTCTTTGTATCATCTTTAATTTCTTTCATCAGTGTCTTATAGTTTTCTGCATACAGGTCTTTTGTCTCCCTAGGTAGGTTTATTCCTAGGTATTTTATTCTTTTTGTTGCAATGGTAAATGGGAGTGTTCCCTTAATTTCTCTTTCAGATTTTTCATCATTAGTGTATAGGAATGCAAGGTTTCTGTGCATTAATTGTGTATCCTGCAACTTTACCATATTCATTGATTAGCTCCAGTAGTTTTCTGGTGGCATCTTTAGGATTCTCTATGTATAGTATCATGTCATCTGCAAACAGTGACAGTTTTACTTATTCTTTTCCAACTTGTATTCCTTTTATTTCTTTTTCTTGTCTGATTGCCATGGCTAGGACTTCCAAAACTATGTTGAATAATAGTGGTGAGAGTGGACATCCTTGTCTTGTTCCTGATCCTAGAGGAAATGCTTTCAGTTTTTCACCATTGAGAATGATGTTTGCTGTGAGTTTGTCATATATGGCCTTTATTATGTTGAGGTAGGTTCTCTCTATGCCCACTTTCTGGAGAATTTTTGTCATAAATCGGTGTTGAATTTTGTCAGAAGCTTTTTCTGCATCTATTGAAATGATCATATGGTTTTTATTCTTCAGTTTGTTAATATGGTGTATCACATTGATTGATTTGTGTATATTAAAGAATCCTTGCATCCCTGGGATAATCCCACTTAATCATGGTGTATGATCCTTTTAATTTGTTGTTGGATTCTGTTTGCTAGTATTTTGTTGAGGATTTTTGCATCTATATTCATCAGTGATATTGATCTGTAATTTTCTTTTTTTGTAGTATCTTTGTCTGGTTTTGGTATCAGGGTGGTGGTGGCTTCATAAAATGAGTTTGGGAGTGTTCCTTCTCTGCAATTTTTTGGAAGAGTTTGAGAAGGATGGGTGTTAGCTCTTCTCTAAATGTTTGATAGAATTCACTTGTGAAACCATCTGGTCCTGGGCTTTTGTTTGTTGGAACTTTTTTTTTTTTTTTTCAGTACGTGGGCCTCTCACTGTTGTGGCCTCTCCCGTTGCTGAGCATAGGCTCCGGATGCGCAGGCTCAGCAGCCATGGCTCACAGGCCTAGCCGCTCCGCGGCATGTGGGATCTTCCTGGACCAGGGCACGAACCCATGTCCCCTGCATCGGCAGATGGACTCTCAACCACTGCGCCACCAGGGAAGCCCTGCTGGAAGATTTTTAATCACAGTTTCAATTTCATTACTTGTGATTGGTCTGTTCATATTTTCTATTTCTTCCTGGTTCAGTCTTGGAAGGTTATAGCTTTCTAAGAATCTGTCCATTTCTTCCAGGTTGTCCATTTTATTGGCATAGAGTTGTTTGTAGTAGTCTCTTAGGATGCTTTGTATTTCTGTGTTATCTGTTGTACCTTTCTAATTTTATTGATTTGAGTCCTCTCCCTCTTTTTCTTGACGAGTCTGGCTAACGGTTTATCAATTTTGTTTATCTTCTGAAAGAACCAGCTTTTAGTTTTATTGATCGTTGCTCTTGTTTTCTTTGTTTCTAGTTCATTTATTTCTGCTCTGATCTTTATGATTTCTTTCCTTCTACTAACTTTGGGTTTTGTTTGCTCGTCTTTCTTTAGTTCTTTTAGGTGTAAGGTTAGATTGTTTATTTGAGATGTTTGTTGTTTCTTGAGGTAGGATTGTATTACTACAAACTTCCCTTTTAGAACTGCTTTTGCTGCATCCCATAGGTTTTAGATCATCGTGTTTTCATTATCATTTGTCTCTAGGTATTTTTTGATTTCCTCTTTGATTTCCTCAGTGATCTCTTGGTTATTTAGTAACGTGTTGTTTAGCCTCCATGTGTTTGTGTTTTTTACATTTTTCCCCCTGTAACTGATTTCTAATCTCATAGCATCGTGGTCAGAAAAGATGCTTGATATGATTTCAATTTTCTGAAATTTACTGAACCTTGATTTGCGACCCAAGACGTGATCTATCCTGGAGAATATTCTGTGTGCACCTGAGAAGAAGGTGTAATCTGCTGTTTTTGGATGGAATGTCCTATAAATATCAATTAAATCTATCTGGTCTGTTGTGTCATTTAAAGCTTGTGTTTCCTTAGTAATTTTCTGTTTGGATGATCTGTCCATTGGTGTAAGTGAGGTGTTAAAAGTCCCCCACTATTATTGTGTTACTGTCGATTTCCTCTTTTATAGCTGTTAGCAGTTGCCTTATGTACTGAGGTCCTCCTATGTTGGGTGCATATATATTTATAATTGTTATATCTTCTTCTTGGATTGATCCCTTGATCATTATGTAGTGTCCTTCCTTGTCTCTTGTAACATCCTTTATTTTAAAGCCTATTTTATCTTATATGAGTATTGCTACTCCAGCTTTCTTTTGATTTCCATTTGCATGGAATATCTTTTTCCATCCCCTCACTTTCAGTCTGTATGTGTCCCTAGGTCTGAAGTGGGTCTCTTGTAGACAGCATATATATGGGTCTTGTTTTTGTGTCCATTCAGCGAGCCTGTGTCTTTTGTTTGGAGCATTTAATCCATTCACATTTAAGGTAGTTATCAATAGGTATGTTCCTATTACCATTTTATTAATTGTTTTGGTTTCTTTTTGTAGGTCCTTTCCTTCTCTTGTGTTTCCCACTTAGAGAAGTTCCTTTAGCATTTGTTGTAGAGTTGGTTTGGTGGTGCTGAATTCTCTTAGTTTTTGCTTGTCTGTAAAGCTTTTGATTTCTCCTTCAAATCTGAATGAGATGCTTGCCGGGTAGAGTAATCTTGGTTGTTGGTTCTTCCCTTTCATCACTTTAAATATATCATGCCACTCCCTTCTGGCTTGTAGAGTTTCTGCTGGGAAATCAGCTGTTAACCTTATGTTAACAAGGAGTTCCCTTGTATGTTATTTGTCATTTCTCCATTGCTGCTTTCAATAATTTTTCTTTGTCTTTAATTTTTGCCAGTTTGATTATTTTGTGTCTCGGCGTGCTTCTCCTTGGGTTTATCCTGTATGGGCCTCTCTGTGCTTCCTGGACTTGGGTGGCTATTTCCTTTCCCATGTTAGGGAAGGTTTTGACTATAATCTCTTCAAATATTTTCTCTGGTCCTTTCTCTCTCTCTTCTCCTCCTGGGACCTCTCTAATACAAATGTTGTTGCGTTTAATGTTGTCCCAGAGGTCTCTTAGGCTGTCTTCATTTCTTTTTTTCTTTTTTCTTTACTCTGTTCTGCAGCAGTGAATTCCACCATTCTGTCTTCCAGGTCACTTCTCCGTTCTTCTGCCTCAGTTATTCTGCTATTGATTCCTTCTAGTGTATTTTTCATTTCTTTTATTGTATTGTTCCTCTCTGTTTGTTCTTTAATTCTTCTAGATCTTTGTTAAACATTTCTTGCATCTTCTTGATCTTTGCCTCCATTCTTTTTCCAAGGTCCTGGATCATCTTCACTATCATTATTCTGAATTCTTTTTCTGGAAGGTTGCCAATCTCCACTTCATTTAGTTGTTTTTCTGGGGTTTTATCTTGTTCCTTCATCTGGTACATAGCCCTCTGTCTCTTCATCTTGTCTATCTTTCTGTGAATTTAATCCTCTTCTTATTCACATTTAAATGTTTATTTGGCCACCTCATGTGGCTTGCGGCATTTCTGTTCTTCGACCTGGGATTGAACCCAGGCCCTCAGCAGTGAAAGCACTGAGTCCTAACCATTGGACTGCCAGAGAATTCCCACATCCTCTTCTTATTCCATAGATGGGAGCACGTTCATGGGTATAACTCCCAGCCCACTACAGGCAATTGTCGTGCTCTCGCAGTGGATTTAGTCCAGATTCCCAGCAAAAACATTGCGCTGGAAGATCTGCTGTTCCTCAGGCTATTTCCTTTTGCCCCATAACAATATAACACAAGTGAGATTATATTTTCAAGATGCACAGAAGAATTTTAGTATGGCATTATCTACCTGTAGACTTACATGACTCATCCCTGAACAGCCACTGCAGTGATAGTATACTGTAGCATGTTTTCTTTGTACTGACACTTGATAATCATTGAGCACTGAGGGGAACCAAAAGAGTGTCTTTCCTTTCCTATTTAGCATAAAGAGCTATGGGAATGAAGGAAGTCCACTAAAAATCATGGCAAGTCTGGCACCATCTATCCCATTTCCATAGCCATATACCATTACTACAAGCATTATTTACTTTGTTTTTCAGTATGAAATCATTTTTCAGTGGCAAGTAAAGAGATATGTATCAACAGTGCCTTAAATGAATAGGACATTTGTTTTCATTAAACAAGAAGTCCGGAGGTATGGTCTTAGGGGTGACCTGAGAGCTCAACTGTGTTATCAAGGGCTCAGGATCTTTCTCTCTTTCTCACTTTGACCTACTAGGCATATTGCTTTTCATGATTATTCTTATTGCCTCTTGGACTTAATGTGGCTACCTCTGTTCCAGCCATCACATCCATCTTCCAGATAGGAAGGGAAAAAAGGATGGCAGCAAGCTTTCCTTCAAGTCTGTCCCTTTTATCAGAAAAGCAAAATATTTCCTAGAAAACTCCCAGCCAACTTTTATTGTGTCTCATTGGTCTCAGCTGGTAACATTTCACTCCTAGCAGCAAGGGAGGATGGGAAAGTATTCTTTCAAAGAGAAATAGTACAACCATGACTGGACTGAATTTATCGATCTTAATTTATTCCCTGAGTCAAGCTACATTGCTGCTACACACCACTGACCTCCACCATCATTCAAACAAAATCAGTGTTGTGTTAGCCATGACTGCTGTCAGTCAAGGGCAACCTTGGCAGCGTATTTTTGGCTGTGGCGGTGATATATAACTGACCAATTCCTAAGATAAAGGTACTTTGAATATAGTGAAATGATGTATGATTTTGATCACTGAAAATGAATGTGGAGTCAGTGGAACTGAATATTATCTAATATTACATATTTAAATAATGACAGCATGGCTATTGAACTCGAGAAGACTACAGAGACATCAAATCAAATAATGTTTATACAACCTCCCTTTCTAAAAGCAAGTAATTTCAGAACCCAATATATACGGAATTATAAACACCATTTGCACTGGTTGTTCAAATTTCTCCAAGTAAGTAAATTCTGAGAATCATATACTTCAAAGAGCCCTTTCTAGTCAACATTTCTGCTCAGTTCAAAGTGAAAGGTATTTCTTGGGCTGTGGCTTCCTCCACCCAAGCCAAGACTGCAGAGACTCATTGCCTACTCCTGTTTCTTCACCCTCCTATTACTGTCTCACAAGCTCATCCCTTAGTAAAGTTGATTTTGGCATTAGAGGTCTTCTCTTAGTTCTCACAAGGTGAAAGGTAGGGAGTTCAGGTGATGGACCATCCCAGATTGCTTAGGACTGATGCTTCCCTGGGAAGTAGGTCTTTCAATGCTAAAATCAGGACAGTCCTAGGCAAACCAGAATGGTTGCTCATCATAAGGGCTATCACCAACATGAAAAGGCATGAGGGAAAGGGGGTTTGAGAAGAAGGAAGGAAAGGGAGGGAGGACCTGGGAAGTCATGGCCATTTAACCCAACTCTAAATTGTATGGCTTTTCTTTCCATTTTGATAACTGGGGTTCCTGCACAACAACTCACCAGTGATACTTGAACTCACCATTTTTTCAAGTTCTTTACTCTTCCAACCTGTACATAATTGCCCATCTTTCACCTCCCGGTTCTATGCCATTATTACTACTTTTCCCAGTTCCTGTTCCCATTCACCAGATTCAGTGGTATTATAGGTGAATGCTTTGAAGCCCCCTCTGCTCCAACACATAGCAATAATAGACCACATATACAAGAGAATTTTGAAAGTCATAACCACACTCAAAAATGAGATACATATGTCCATGGTCCTGGAATTGAAATGCCAAGTGTTGAGTAGAGGCTGATCTGGAAGTAAGTAATAGGAACTGCAAGTTTGGCTTCGGCAGATACACCACAGGGGAAAAGTGCTCCACACAAGGCATGGGAACCATAGTCATGCTCAGAGCTCACGACGAGAAACCAGGGCAGGGCTTCCTTGGCCTGTGAAGTGAGCCTGGAAAACCTGCTGCTCACCAGTGCCAGGGGTATAGCTTAGTGCCTTTGGAACCAGGAAAAAACTCAAACCCCAGAAGGGGGGTGCATAGAGAAAAAAGAAAGGCATTGAACATATTGATGATCATGTAAACCCAACTTTAAAATGCATGAAGAAATCTTACACCAAGAAAGATAGCCAATAAAATCAATAATTGGAATGAGTTTTTTTCAGAAGAAAACAGAATAATAAAAAATTCTGAAAGACTTGAAAATATATACATTTAGAATCCTTTAAGAGATAAATGAAGGCATTGCATATATGCCACTGATATATTCTGCATTGAAACAGAAATGAAATAAAGATTAGAAATTATGAAAAAATAACCATTGAAAAAATTTTAAACTCAGTAGGATAAATACTAAGCTACACATAGCTGAAGAGAGAATTAACAAATTGGAATTGGGAGGAATTCACCCAGAAGGTTACAGCTCCAAAGGGGTCATCCAAATAAGACAGAGAATGTCAGGTGCTGTGGTTATGGACTGGGGGCTCAGGAAAGGCTTGTCAAAGAAAATATTTGAGCAGTGACCTGACCAAGTAAGGATGTGAGTGACGTGAATGTAAATAACAATAAATCAAATAAATCCAAAGATGCACAGCGGTAATAATACCTAGTTTCCAGGTTGCTGTGAGGATTAAATTAAATAACATACATAAAAGCACACGTCCAGTGCCTGACACATAATTAATAACGAATGTTACGGAGCTGTACTTCCCTTCCTAAGAAATTGAGTTAATAGAATAGAATTTATACTTCTGCCTCCATATGAGGGGGCCTTTTGCTACCTCTGCTGGAGCCCCAGCATCATTCCCAGGGGACTCAAATTGGCTGATGATTTTTGGATCAAATAATGGTGGATTTAGCTCTTTGTGACAAAGTGGCTGGAATGCTGTCAGCTGTCCATATGCCTGTTTTCTCCCTCTGCTTCTCTCCCTTGAGAAAAACTCTATTTTCCCCTCTAGCATTAACTAAACAATCCAGTCACGTCTAAAATATAGAGATGACATTTTAGTATATCCAGGGAACATGGCTAGTAGTTTCCCTGCAAATCTCAAAATTTTATCAGTGCAGCTCTAAGCATTTCTCGCCATTATGTCTTGTCTGGAGCCTCAAAGAACTCCTGACAGAGGTCACGAAAGCGGGAGAGACAAAGCCACCCTCTTTCTGAGCAGGGAGCCTTTTCAACGGGCAGGCCCCTGATGGAAACATTCCCTAATGAAAAGAACAAAATAAGACTGCTTCACAGCGAACAGCAACAGAATGTTCCATTGGACAGAGAGCAGCTTCTTAGACGTGGGAATCTGAAAGACTGGATTGCATTCAAAGAAAATGCCCCCAGAGTGATAAAGAGCAAGTCCTGGGGGCTCAGCAAGAGTCACGATTCCGTGCTTTAAAGGGAAAGGGGATTCCCTGCCAAGGCCTGGGGCGGGGGTGGGGGGCGGGGGCGGGGGCGGGCCTGGGTATCCTAGGAACTGAACTAGGCTGGGATGTCGGACTCGGATGATCCAGGACATTAGGTGGAGCAGCTTCTCCATCTCTTGAGCAAAGCAGAAAAGGGAGGCTGTGATGGACCTGAAAGGAGAAGCTGCAGGTGTAGAGTGTGTGTGTGTGTGTGTTTTTCTAACCAAAGAGAGAAAACGTGTCCCGCCCTCTCTGAGTCCTTGGTGAGGAAAAGTCCTTGATTTAAGGAGAAAGAAGAAGGAGAAACATCCCTTTCTGCTGCAGCTAAGACTGCTGTTTGCGCTCAGTTCCAGGGGGCGAGGCAGGCTATGGGACATTGGGTAGTGGTCCAGGAGCTCCCCTCAGCATCTCAGTCCTGCCCTTGCCAGCACAATTGTCCCACGCTAGCAAGTCTGTTAAAAAGAAATCAGTCTTCCCCTTGTTTACTTTGAGTTCTTTTTTTTTTTTCAAAAACTGCACATTTCACCAACTATGAATTATTTTAAAAAATAATAAAGAACTGAGCGTTTCAACTTTGGCTTTGTTGGAGGTAAATATTCATGCTTGGGATGGGAGAAAATAACAGGAGTTGCAAGGATAAACAGTAGGATTTTAACATCTCCACACCCCATGATGCAGATATCCTCTGATATCTTCTGAAGGAAAAGGAAAAAAATCTTAATTTCACGTCACATTAAAAACAAAACAGGGACTTCTCTGGTGGTCCGGTGGTTAAGACTTCGCCTTCTGGGTTTGATCCCTGATTGGGGAGCTAAGATCTCACATGCCTTGTGGCCAAAAAAAGCACACCAAAACATAAAACAAAAGCGATATTGTAACAAATTCAATAAAGACTTTAAAAGTGGTCCACATCAAAAAATCTTTAAAAAAAATTTTTTTTTAAATCAGATGTTTGTGGGAATTCCCTGGTGGTCTAGTGGTTAGGACTCTGTGCTTCCACTGCAGTTGGGCAGGGGTTCCATCCCTGGTCGGGGAACTAAGATCCTGCAAGCCACGCGGCACGGCCAAAAAAAAAAAAAAAAATCAGATTTTTGGGGTGAGATTAGAGAGAAAATTATTGCACACCCACAAAGTGAGAGTGTGATGTATGCATGTGTATAAGCAGGGGCTCTGTATCATCATTTTGGTGGTCTTCACACAGGTATAGATGTTTTGTTTTCAGTGTGCTTGCCCACCTCTCACACACATACAGCTTGAAATGCATCTCTAATCAGATTTCAGTCTCTATGGTAGGCAGGTAGGAGAGCCGTTAAATAGAGGAAACTTCAAATTGAGAGTGGGGCATTGTTCAGTTATCAGTATTTATTAGGCAGGGTCTCTGCATTGCGGCAGGCTCCGTACACATCTTTTGATTAAATTAATGCAGGACACCAGAACAGCAAGTGTAAATGGATTTGATTCCTTTCCTTAGGGACAGTCATTTGCTGGTAACCCATAATCATGCCATAGAACCAGTTGCCTGCTCACAGAGACGGCCATAGGGTGTATGTTTGAGTAATACAATGAGTCCTAGTTTCTCAGTTAAATCCTTTTTAGACCTAGTTCCTCATTCTAATTGGAAACACTGTATTGATCTATGTTCTTTCCTTGTACTTTGATACATATAGTTTTTTATTTTTGTTTTTATTGAAGTTTAGTTGATTTATAATCTTGTGTTAGTTTCAGGTGTACAGCACAGCAAATCAGTTCCATATATATACATATATATATGTGTGTGTGTGTGTGTGTTTGTGTGTGTGTGTGTGTGTATGTATATGTCTGTCTGGCTTACTTCACTTAGTATGATAATCTCTAGGTCCATCCATGTTGCTGCAAATGGCATTATTTCATTCTTTTTTATGGCTGAGTAATATTTCATTATATATATATTGTGTGTATATATATATATATATATGTGTATATGTGTGTATCTATATACACACACCACATCTTTATCCATTGATCTGTCAATGGACATTTAGGTTGCTTCTATGTCTTGGCTATCGTAAATAGCACTGCAGTGAACACTGGGGTGCATGTAGCTTTTTGAATTATGGTTTTCTGTGGGTATATGCCCAGTAGTGGGATTGCTGGGTCATATGGTAATTCTATTTTTAGTTTTATAAGGAACCTCCATACTGTTCTCCATAGTGGCTGCACCAATTTACATTCCCATCAACAGTGCAAGAGGGTTCCCTTTTCTCCACACCCTCTCCGGCATTTACTGTTTGTAGACTTTTTGATGATGGCCATTCTGACCAGTGTGAGGTGACACCTTATTGTAGTTTTGATTTGCATTTCTCTAATAATTAGAGATATTGAGCATCATTTCATGCACCTTTTGACCATCTGCATGTATTCTTTGGAAAAATGTCTATTTAGATCTTCTGCCCATTTTTTGATTGGTTGTTTTTTTAAAACTTCATCTACTTTTTAAAATTAACTACTTTTCCTCATGTGATCCTCCAAAAACCATAACCCCTTGTGACATCCAGGAGAGTATCCTGAGGAATGCTGATAGCTCAATACTTTTAAAGAGTCTTCTAGACCACAAACCTTCACAGTCTCTCTTCCTATTCCTCAGTCTTCATACAAAAGGCCTTTGTTACAGACCTAGAACCCAAGCCCTGGTGTCCATAATTCCCAGAGTGGGAGATGTGGAAAAAGGGAGGTGGGGGTGGGAGGAAAAAAAAGCACCTGTTCAATATTATAGAGCAAAATAACAATTCTGACAAACTAGAAATTAGAATTCACTGGTTCTGAGTAATATTTTTGAGAAGCATTTTTAAATTAAATCTGAGTATATTGAACAACTGTGTGTAGGGATTTGTTTTATGTAGTGGTAGTTAAGTGTGATCATATAAAGTGCACTTAAAAAGAAAACGTGGAGCAGAAGCAATTTATCTATTGAATTTAACTAGGAATATTCATTTGAATGGCTAATAATTTGACACTAGATGGGAAAATTACTCTACTGTGCCTCTTTTTGTGCGAGACTCAAGAATCGTCATCAGTTGTCCCCAATTCCTTGTCTCCTGATGAAATCAACAGTGAGTTTAGCAGCTTCTCTGTTATTGTAATTCAGCTACTTTCTTTCTATTTTAATCAGAGCAGATTACTTTTGATCAAACTAGCATCTGTGGATATAATCTACATTGTATGACCTCTTTTGGTTAATGAGAACTGGTTCGGTCTATTCATCTTATGTTTGTGCAGAGCTAATTTGTCTTTGACTAATATTCTTATGCTAATTATATAAGTACAGTTGGCTCTTTCAGACAGTTTCTATTATGAGAGCTCCTGAAACTACAACACAGAAGAAAGAATAACATGGAGCAGATATGTAATTAGGGAGATTATGAAAATCCTTTCCCAGGTATCAAAAATGTATCTGAGTTATAGGAATTTTGGTCTTTGCATTATGATGCCTGTATCCTCTTCTGGGCCCAGGTGATCCTTCAGTTTCATGGAGTAAAATCTCAGGTGGGTACAGGGGCCAGGAAGATAAGGTAAATGAGTAAAAAAGACAGGGTTCAAGTGTTTGTGTCTGTGTCATGTGAGTGAGGGCCAGAGAGGCCTGGACCCTAGAGAGCGCTTGCTCCCTCTGAAGGAGGCTGCCTGGCTCCTTGCCGTGACACCATAAGGGAATGCAGCTCCGTGTGGCCAGAGAAGCCAGAAATCTGGGCTTGAGTGAAGTGTCCTGATTTTTGAGTGGCTCTTTTTTTTTTTTTTAAAATACTGAGCTGAATCAAAATTTATCCGAGGCTAGGACCCAGCAGGCTGCCATTTTGTGACCCCTGCTCCATTCCATACAAAGGTCATTTCAGGAACAATCTGCTTAGAAATGGTCTATAAATTAGCTGGAGTATCCACCAGGTGGCAGGAAGAGGTAGACGATTTCTCCTGCTTGCCAACCTTTCTAGCGTCGAAGATTTCTGTGGACCCATCTGGAATCTTACAAAGCAGCTGTCCCCTTGTTCCCAGCAACAACCACTGCTCGCCAAATCTTTTATTTATTTATTTATTTTGCGGTACGTGGGCCTCTCACTGTTGTGGCCTCTCCCGTGCGGAGCACAGGCTCCGGATGCACAGGCTCCGGCCATGGCTCAAGGGCCCAGCCGCTCCGCGGCATGTGGGATCTTCCCGGACCGGGGCACGAACCCGCGTCCCCTGCATCGGCAGGCGGACTCTCAACCACTGTGCCACCAGGGAAGCCCTCCCCAAATCTTAAAACAGCCAAACACTGAGGAGACCACCTCCCTCTTTCTCTATCATTATTAGACACAGATATGCCCTCTTTCTCTATCATTATTAGACACAGATATGCCGGAAAGCAGAAAACATACACCACCACCACAACTCACCACCGCCCCCTCCCCTCCACCTCACCCTCACCCCAGCGGCCACTGGGGAGCCAGTCTGTGGAGCATGAAAGGCAAACAGCCCTGACCCTGCTTCCTCCTTTCTCTGAGTGTGAGGGCACTTGGTATGAGGTGGAAAGTCGCTGAAGATGAAGGATATCCGTGCCCCGGGGTTGGTTTCTGCTGTAACTGGGAGCAAACAGGCCACCTGGGCAGACAGCTGTTTTCACATCAAGGCCCGGGATTGAGTATCATCACGGTCTACTTCATGCCAATACCGGTGTTTGAGGCCTGAATTCCTGATCCCCTGCCTGGCCTTGCCCTTTTTCGGCTCTCAGCTGTCCTGTCTCCCAAGCTGTGTGCCCCTCCTGCCTCTCAGGGTGGTTTGACCCTTATACCATTGGTCAAATCCATAGCACACAACCCCAGCTGGCCCTTTACCCAACAAAGACTCCCTATATATCTCCACCTCGCCTTGGCCCAGACTCCCCTGGCCCGGCCCAACCCTCTGCTCCCAGCTTCACGCAGGCTCACCCCACTCCATCCTCTCCATCCTCTATCCACACACTCAAAGCTGTGCTGCTGGGAGTGTGCTGCCCCTCCCAGACCCACCTCATTTCCTCTCCTCGGAAGGCCCAGGGCTAAAGGCAGCACACAACGTAAATCTGTGACTTGAGGAGAAAGGGATAAGGAGAGACTGCTCATTTCACTAAGAATTAACAGGACAAGATAGCTCTAAATTGTAGAAGGAGAGAGAAAGGCTGTAAAATGCTAGAATCTGTGAGCCAGAGAGATTTAGAAATGTCAAGGTTTTTCAGCTACAGTCATCCCTTGGTATCTGCAGGAGATTGGTTCCAGGACCCCCAACCCCCAGGATACCAAAATCCCCAGATGTTCAAGTCCCTTATAGAAAATGGTATAGTATTTGTATATAACCTATGCACATCCTCCCATCGTATACTTTATTTATTTTTTAAAATAAATGTATTTATTTTTGGCCGCATTGGGTCTTTGTTGCTGCATGCGGGCTTTCTCTAGTTGTGATGAGCGGGGGCTACTCGTCATTGCGGTGCGTGGGCTTCTCATTGCAGTGGCTTCTCTTGTTGAGGAGCACAGGCTCTAGGTGCGTGGGCTTCAGTAGTTGTGGCTCGCGGGCTCTAGAGCACAGGGTCAAGTAGTTGTGGCTCACGGGCTTTGTTGCTCTGTGACATGTGGGATCTTCCTGGACTGGGGCTTGAACCCATGTCCTCTGCATTGGCAGGCAGATTCTTAACCGCTGCGCTACCAGGGAAGTCCCCTTCATATAGTTTAAATCATCTCTAGGTTACTTATAATACCTAATACAATGTGATTTATGTAAATAGTTGTAAATAAAATGTAAATGATATGTAAATAGCTTTCAGCATGCAGAAAATTCAAGTTTTGCTTTTTGGAACTTTCTGGAATTTTTTTTCAAATATTTTTTAATAGGAGATGAATCAGTGGATGTGGAACCTGCAGATACAGAGGGCCAACTGTAGAAGAGAAAGCCCAGTGCCTGGAATATGGCTGGGCTGGGAGTAGGGACCCCTGCCCAGGGGCCATGGAAGGGACAGATTAGCTTCAAGATTAGGCTTCCAGACTCTGCCCCATCCTCTTCCTGGCCAGCTAGAAACAGAGTTATCCTATTAGGAAAAAGTGTGGGCTCATTTAAAGGGGGGTTAAATAAGGCCACGCCAGGCAAATTTCCGTAACACCAAATTGCAAAAGGGCATTGTAAATTGGTGAGAGAGCCCCACCTGGGAATTCCAGGACCTGACTTCTGGTCTGGTCTGAGTCTGTGAGAGCTCAGACTAGGTACTAAACCTTTCCAGGTCTCCATCAGCTCACTGAGAATATAGAAGTTGGATTAGATGAAGTATTAGTTATCTAAGATGACACAAATCAACCCGAACCTTAGCAGCTTAGAACAATAAAGTTATTATCTCACAGATTCTGTGGGTCAGGAATCTAGGCACTACATAGCCAACTCCTCTGACTTAGGGTCTCTCTGAGGCTGCAATTAAGGTTTCAGCTGGGGCTGCAGTCATCTCAGGGTTCAGTGTGGAGAGGATCTGCTTTCTAGCTCACCCAGGAGGTTGTTGGCAGGATTCAATTCCTCTCTGAATTCTAGACTAAGAGTCACTGTTGGAATAAGAGCCTGATTCCCTCTCTGGCTGTTGGCTGGAGGCCTCCCTCCAGGGGTCTCTTCACAGGCAACTCACAACATGGCGGCTGGCTTTCATTAGCATGAGCAAGAGAGGGCAAGCAAAATGGAAGTCAGAGTCTTTGTGACACCCCATCACTATTGCTGTATTCTGTTCCATAGAACTGACTCACTACATCCAGCTCCACACCCAAGGGAGGAGAGTACACAAGGGCATGAATACGAGGAGGCAGGGCTTATTGGGAACTATTTTAGAGGCTGCCTACCGCACATTCTCTCCAAGGCCCCTCCCAGCTCAGATTCTATGAATACTCCCTCTCTCTTCCCCAGAAAGGGGCTACACATTCTGTGTACAGCCTCAACTTCCAAGACTCTCAGCCAAGAGCCCACATGGGCTCTGACATATTCTTCAACTGGAGTTAGCCAACATGAAAAATGTAGTCAGATAGGAAAATCATCTTATCCAAAAGAGTTAGACTGTGAAAAGAAGACATTGGATTTTCTTTATGTTGGTGGCATCCTCGATCATAGGACTCTGCTGGTAGACCAGATATCTTTTTAGAGTAGAAGGGAAAATATGTCTTTGTTTAGAGCGCTTCAGAACCAAATGCACTGAAACCAACCTATTCAGAGAACCTAGGTTGATTCGAGGTTGCTGCAGTGCTAGGAGTGTCACAGTTCAAAGGCCAGTCCTGAGTCTTGCTTTCTTTACAAAACAATCGAAGTCATGGATTATCCTCAGAGCCTCTGTGAGGTATTAACATTTCCTCTGGAATGATATGACTTTCTTCAGACATCTAAGCCTGTACATGTTATAACATTGGCCTGGCTCAAATCTGGAGAATGATCTAGGGCTCCAGATCCTGAGGAATGTTGGGTTGATTTGAATTAAATGAGATAAACCTTCCCTTGCAGAAAATAGAAATTAATGTCCCTGTCTTTGTCCATCACACAGGCACTTTGTAAAGCAGTCATGGATTCTTTCTAAAAATCTGTTTTAATCTATCAGAAGTCTGTATTTCCTTTGCTAATAGCCCTCTTTAAAATTGTGGTTATCATAAACCCTTCATTTTTTGATGACCGAGAGCTCTTCTAGCTTGGGAAGCTGTTCTATCAATGCGCACATACACATTAACCAGTTTGGAATCTGTAGGCAAACTGAGCCTCAGTAGCTTCTTCTGAATGAAAAGATTGAGATCCCTGTTTTTACTTACAATTTCTAATTTTGAGGATTCCTTAGCAGTACATTTTGCAGATAATTAGATTTACAATTATCAAAGCTTTTTCATGTAGTTCCTTATTCATTCTTTCAAACTTGATAAGAAGAGAGATTTAATTCTTTACTGGGAGGCAGCATAGTGTAAAGAAAGTACATGGACTTTGACACCAGATGGGCTGGATTAGGATCCCAGATCCATCACGTACGAGCCTTCAGACTTCCGTCAAGTTACTTTACCTCGTGGTGACTCTTAAAGAGTTTTCATCAGTAAAGTGGGATCACAGGCGCCTATCTCACAGAATGGTTGCAAGGATTAAATTACACAGATATACCTATATGAAGTGTTTAGCGCCGTACATGGAACTGGTTACTCAGTAACTGTTGGTTTCCTTTACCGTTTATGGAGAAGCAAAGGGAGATCCTGAGAGCGTCTCCAAATGGTCAACCAAATAGGAACAAGAAGGGATGGAATTGCTGAGTCTGGATCATCAGACTTTATTGTAGTCATGTGTTCCTTTAGCAAGTTATCACCAAAATATCCTGCTTCACCTCTTTGAGAAGGTTTATAAAGCTGAAATGCCACATAAGAGACATACTGCCTATGCCATTCCTGTGCCCTCAGGTAGGGCAGATTTGCTCTCAACTGGTCAAGGTAAAAGGAACGTTGTATGTAATACATGCAGAAATGCTGATATGCCCACTTTCTGATCTTATGTTGTATTGGGTTTTGTGGTTTAGCCTCTGCATCTGAATGCATGAAAAGTGAGCACAGATAAAGGTGGGCAGTAGGTTCTCTGTGGAGCCTCCTGTCCCTCACAATAAATAGCTCCCCTAGATGATTCCTGAAGGCAGCTGCATGCTTGGAAATTCCTCTCCTTTACCTGGCAAGTAGCCTGAGATTGCCTCAAGCTGCCCAGGAGTAGCTTTGCAGTGTAAGCAGCCACTGGCCATGCACCACGCCCTGAAGCCTGGCTATAAGGGAAGGGGACTGAAGAAAGGCAAAGAGGTGCCGCCAAGATCCCAGGTCAGGGTCTGGAGGAGGAGAAGCTGAGAAGCAGGGGAGATACCCGGCCCTGGGGCCTGGGGCCTGTTCCGGGCGGGAGGAGGGGTGTTGCCCTGGACCATTTCATTAAATGTGAGGGAGAGACACAGAGTACACTGGCCCAGTGGTTTCTCTTGGCCCCTGGAGGAAGATTGTAAAGGCCTTTGCCAGCTATAAAAAGTAAAGTCAATGGGTTGAATGTTGAGTATTGAATAAAATTAAGAAAGACAAAGATGGGAAGTATAAAGAGAAAGGAGGGTTTGTATGGCATCATCAGTCCCAGCTGCCTCCAACTCCTTTCTTCCTCTCTAGGACTCACCTTCACCTGCAGTCTTTCCTCTCCACTGGGACTCTTTCTGCCCTCCCTTCTCAGGGAACTTGCTGCTCTCTTGCTCTCCTGGCTTTGGAAGCTCCCCTTAAATTCATCCAAGAAAACACACCTAAGATTACAGAAGAGAATATTTCAAGCAAGGGAAGCATTTCAGAGCACAGATACAGCTCGGCCTAGGATAATGTACATCAGGGCACACATGGGCCAAACTGACAGAGCTTCTGGGGCAGTTTCTCTTCTCCAGCTCTGTACTACACCAGGAGATCCAGCTGAAAAGTCCTCCTTTTCGGGCCTTAGGTGTTGCCCCATTCACATCCCACCTGCCTTCCCCTTGTATACCCTCCCTCCCTCTCACTGCCACTCCTGACATTCTCACCAACACCCGGTAGTTACGGAGAGAGCTTGGTGCGCCTCTCTGGACAGAGAATGGAGACTACTTGTGCAAATGAAGGACATTAACCCAAAGGACATGTCAAGATTACTTTTTAAATCTTGCTACTAAATATCTCCTGGGATTATCTGGGATTATGGTGGTATTTGTAGAAAAAGCATCCCCAGACAAATGCTACATAAATTAATACCCCTGGGTTTATAATTTCCCGACAGCTTGTTACTGATTCGTTTTTCAGTTAGGTAGTGAGTCCTATACCTGGTCACTTTTAGTTTTCTCAGACGTCCTTCCTTTGCGTGTGTAATAATCTGCAGACCAAAGCTCAAGGAGGGGAAAATCCAACATGATGGAACTACGATGAAATATTTTGTCATTTACTACCCGTCGCCTCTGAGTCTCCCCAGCCATTTATTTGTTTTGAGGTTTGAGATTTTACACACACACACACACACACACACACACACACACACACACACACACACCCCTCCTGGGCCCCCCTGCCCAAATCCTCTGTTTGGTGGAGCTGGCAGCAGAGCCCTGATCTGGAGGCCGGGCTGAACCATTCCAGAGAGTCAAAACCACAACCAGGAAGCATTTGCACAGCACTCTTCTGTGCAAAACACAGAGCGGCACAGCGAGTTTTCAGTTTCAAACCTAATGCTCACTCCTCCAATGCAAACTGCCTCCTCACCTGCTTTTAAGGGTGTCCTTTCTACAGGGAACTTCCTTGAAAAATCACTCTCCTTCTACTGGGTCTCCTTCTAGTATACCCCTCCCCATCTTTCCCTTGCACCTGGCAACAGAAGACATTTTCTGTCCCCTTAGAGCACACTGGCATGACACGCAGCTCCTGGGGGAATTCTTCAAAGAAACAGAGTCTTGCTTGATCCCTGACCTACTCACACAGAGAGTCCACAGCAGGAAGGCCCAGTTCTCGGCCCAGTGAGTCCCAGCATTACCACCCACCAAGCACAGCTGCTCTGCTAATTTTAGAACTCTCTGAGAAGCCACCTGACTTCAAGGCACTTGGGAGATACACATCACACCCTATCTCAGGAGTTGATCTGGGGTGCTGCTCACCCCTTGCTTTTCACACCCAAAACACCTTTGTGAGGTAGAAAAGTGACTTTTGGGGAGGCTACTCTGAATAAATGATTAAAAGGTAAAACAACCCTCCATCAGCTAGCAAACTGCAAATTCTTTCCACCTAGTTGAACCCCCAGCATTAGACTGGTCTGTCCATCGGCCTGATCTCTGCCTGGACATCCAGGTCCCACCTCCCATTCCACATGTCCGAAGTGGAACTCACCAGTTTCCCCAGACCCTTTCTTCCTGTCTGCCTGTCTGAGGCATTTCCAGTTTCCCAAGTGAGGACTCTCAGGTCAACCCTGACTACCTCTGACCTCCTCTCCAGTCACTGAATCTTAAAGTTCAAACTATTTTATCTCCTGAACAGGTGTTCATAAGCATCTCCTCTCCATCCCCACAGCCTTTGCCCACCATCAGGTCTTCTTCAGCCCTCACCTGCTCACTGCAACAGTTGCCAGCCGGCTCCCTGCCTGCCTTTTCATACTCTAAGTCCAACTACCAAGACCATTTTTCTAAAACCACATCTATCTCTAGCTTAAAACCCTTCATGGTTTCCTGTCAGTAACTCCGTGCTATCTGCACATTAAAATCCCTGGGCAGCTTTTAAAAAAAATGTCAGTGCCCAGCTACCATCCCACAGAGATTCTGATTTAACTGACAGGGTGGGAGGAGGCATCCATATTTCTTTTTGAAATTCCCTAGGAAACTGATGTGTGCCAGGGGTGAGAACCACTGACTGCCAGGATCAGGTCCAAGCTCCTTCCCATGACACCCAAGACTTTTCTTCACTGGTCCCCTGCCCACCTCTCCAGCCAGCCTCACTCCTAGCCTCTCCATGCCTTTATGTTCCAGCAACACTGAACTGCTTACCGTTCCCACCATCATACCATTCCTCATGCTGTTCCCGAGGCCTGAAACACCCTCCCTACTCGTCCAACGTCATCTTCTGTGGAAATCCATTCCTGACCCCTCACCTCATCAACTTCCCCGGTGCTCCATAAAACCTTGGGTGTGTCTCTGTTACTGAACATCCACACTCCTTTATGATGATTTATGTATCCATCTTCCTTAAGCAAAAGGGAGAGGTTATTTACATAGGGTTACTTCAATCCATTTTTTAGACATATTTAAGATGTTTCTAGATTTTTTGATACTATATATTATAAATACACTGTTTATGTCCTTATACATTGCACACACATTTAATTGCATGTGAGCAATAACTACCTAACAGTGGAATTACTGGGAAAAAGGACATGTGCATTTACAATTTTGATAGATATTGCCAAATACCCTCACCTTCACTTACTATGGGTTAAATTTTTTTTCAAGCTGTGCCAACTTGATATGTGTAGTTTTTTTAAAAAGGATTCTTTAACAAAATACTTGTAAAGAAAAAATATCCATCATTGCTCAATACAGAGTGTATTTATTGGTCACAGTCCAAAATATATCAGGTCATCACACAATTCTTCTAACCAAGATTGTGTAACTCAGGGTTGTAATATTTCACCCCAGTATCCACTTACCAGAAACTACTATTTATTGCTAATTGTCAGTGTACATCTAGCAATAAAAGCCCAACCCTACTTATAGTAGGACATGAAAGTCATCTTATGACATAAAATTGCTGTGGTTCATAGTATGAGGCAGTAACTAAACTGTTTATCCCTGTGATTGAATGACCAGAAAGAATGCACCATGGTTGCAAAGCTCAGCTGAAGATTGTTAGAGAGGTACATCCTCAGGGCCAGGCCGAGGCCTCACCACAATCCACAGGACAATTAAATGCAGGAGTGGGCAGGAGGGGTCAAGAAATGGTCTGGGTATCAGTTGAGCACCTTTCAAAGGACTGCTAGTGGTGGACCTCCTGGGAATGAACACTCCCAAGTAAACTGTGCTTCTTTCATAAAGAAGCTCAGGCCTTTCTGAGCTACTGGGTTGATTTGTTTACTTGTTTGTTTGCTTCTTTGTTTTTTAAGCTTTGAGTTATGAGCCAAATCCAGACATGACTGCATTGCCCACATGTCCATTCAAGGGATAGGTTTTTTTGTTTTTTGGGTTTTTAAAAAAATTTTATTTTTGTAATTAATTTCTTTTCTTATTATTAATTAATTTATTTTTGGCTGCGTTGGATCTTCGTTGCTGCGTACGGGCTTTCTCTAGTTGTGGCGAGCGGGGCTACTCTTCATCGCGGTGTGCGGGCTTCTCATTGCGGTGGCTTCTTTTGTTGCGGAGCACAGGCTCTACATGTGTGGGCTTCAGTAGTTGTGGCTCTAGAGCGCAGCCTCAGTAGTTGTGGCGCACGGGCTTAGTTACTCTGCAGCATGTGAGATCTTCCTGGACCAGGGCTCGAACCCATGTCCCCTAGCATTGGCAGGTGGATTCTTAACCACTGCGCCACCAGGGAAGTCCCAAGAGATAGGTTTTAAATCATCATGCTGATAGGAAAAATTTGTAAAATGATTTCATCATCTCAATATGCGGACAGATAAATCAAATCAACATTTATTCCTTTTGAAAACTCTAAATATTTTAACAAAAAGCGTTTCTGTATTAAAGTTTCTTTAAAAAACCAAAACTATGAGCCAATGTTATATAAAATGGAGAATCCCTTCAAAGCAGAATCAGGGCCAGTACGCCCTCTGCCCCTCATTGCACTCAGCATGATATTAAAGGGCTGACAACCACGTTCTGAGAAGGGCAAGAGACAGAGGCATCTACACAGGAAAGGAATAATAAAAGTATCTTTGAGAGACGATATTATTACATACTTATAAAACCCAGGAGACAAGAAGTAACAAAGAGCTATGGTATATAAGACAAATCCCCCAAATTTGGTGTTATTCTTTATGGTAGTGGTACACATAGAAAAAGAGATTCCATTCTATAAGAGTAACAGAAAACATAAATTCTTGATTGACTCAACTTGGAATAAAAAATATTTATCTAATTGAAAGAAATGTAAAACACCATAATAGGAAAAGTAAAGGGAGACCAAAAAATGGCAAAATTTCCTTGCTTCTGGTTAAGAAGAGAATACAGTAAAGATAATATATCTTAAATTAGTATGCAAATTTAGTGCAATTAAAGTTCCCTAAAGATAATTTATACAGCTTGACAAATAATGTGAGATTAGTCCAAAAGAAAGAGCAGTCAAGAATATCAAATGTTTTTAATTTATTGAAGCATCCTATTAGATTTTGAAACATATAACAACTAAATCTTTATGAAAATTGTATGGTATTGACATCAAAACAATGAGAGGGGGGGAAAAAATCACTAATTGAATAAAATAGATATTCCAGAAACAAATTCAACAGCTTTAGGGACAAAATATCCTGGGGGAGGGAAGGGAGTATAAGCAATATAACAATAGATAAAAGAAACATTATTTAAGCAAAACTGTAGGAAAAACAGGGGAATAATTATATATACATATATGTCATACTTTGAGTGAATTATTGAGAAAGTATCTGGTGTCTTGACTGTTTTTGGTGGTTTATGGTTTTGTGGAAGCTTTTTTTTGGCTGCTGTGGAGTCATCATCACAGAGCAAAGACTGGGGAGAATTTTCCCCTAACCCCTCTCGGAGAAGGCAGTCAGCCTTTGTGTTCCTGTGTTCCTGGCTCCCAAGGGACGCATTCTGTGCTTTAGGATCAAGCCTTTGTTTGCGAGCCTGGTTCCCAGGCAGGAGGAGGCTGGCGTGGGGGAGATGGGGGGATGAGGTGTCTGGAGTTAGGGAGAGGCTTGATGCCAGGCTGACAGTGGTTGGTTCTCTGGTTTGAGGTCACTAGGAGAGGGGGACACACAGTGCCCAGGGGGTGGCAGGGCCTTGAGTGGGGGATGGCTGCAGGGATATTATCAAGGCCAGTCACCAAGCCCCTCAGCTTGGGAGCAGCTGCCATGCTGTCTGGCCTGGTGAGGAGAGAGTACAGCTACAGGGCCTACCAGCTGTCGGGAGGTCTATGCACACTGGGGCCAGGAGCATCTTCTCTGGTGACCAAATGGATTAATGACAGAGGCCTCTTTCCCCATCTTCCTAGACTTGAGAGGGCCCTGAGGGCCTGGCACAACCTGGGGAGGCAGGGGGCGAGGACCCCCTTCCTAAATAATTACTACTGGGCTCAAAGAGTTAATCCTGGCCTACAAAGCAAAGTGATTTTTCTTGCACCTTAAGTGCAGTGGAACCATTCATACCTATTACATGCATCCTACATTTTGATAAACCCAGATGGTTCAAAGAATAAACAACAACCGCAAACTATTTTGAAAATTAGAAAACAACCTAGTATATTTATTCCAGCGGTGGAGGACAGATACATTTCTGGGGTCAAAAAAATAAAAAACAGAAGATTAGACAAGAGGGATCATGGAAAAATATACAGCCTGACTGGTACTTAGAGAAATACAATCACATGGTATACCCAGATTGCCCCAAAATGGCCTGGATTTATTCTAACTCCGGATCAACTATAATTAATCCATAAGTGACTATTAACAAAATGTTTTAATTACAGTGGTGTAAGCCCAGCAGTGTAATCTACATTTTTTACCAAATGTGATGTAAACATTCGTGCAGACTCCAAGTTAACAAAGGACTTATTCAGCTTGTGCAGTGTCTCACCAGAGGATGTTTTCTGAAGCAATGCTGAAAAAGGGTCTGGGCCTTCCGACTTTATGAACCAGCCACTTAATGCTCTCACACTGTAAGAAGGTTGCCAAGCCCGAGGCCATGAAGCAAAGCCGAACTAACCGCCCCAGAGGCCCAACACAAAACCTAGGTCTCCTTAGCTTTATGTTAGAAATTCAGCGGCTGGCAAGGGGTCAAGGCTAAATGACCCCACAGTGTGGCCACCGAGACATCAAGGTGAAACAAAACCAACCCTTCCCTCTCTCTCTCTCTCTCTCTCTTTCTCTGTTGAGAGAGATTTTGAGATTATAAGATATTGGCTCATGCAATTATGGTGGCTGAGAAATCCCACAATCAGTCGTTTGCAAGTCAGGGACCCAGGAAAGCAGGTGTAGTTCCAATCCAGGCCTGAGGGCCTGGGTGGGGGGCAATGGTGTAAGTTCCAATCTGAGTGCAGGAAAAGATCAAAGTCCCGATTTAGACAAGGTTAAGCAGAGAGCAAATGTGCTCTCCCTCCACCTTTTTGTTCTATTCAGGCCCTCAACAGAATGGATGATGCTCACCCGCGTTAGGGAGAGCAGTCTGCTTTACTCAGTCTACTAATTCAAATACTAATCACTTCTGGAAACACTGTCACAGACACACCCCAAATAATGTTTAACTAGATATCTGGGTACCCCGTGGTCCAGTCAAGTTGACATATAAAATTAACCATCACCCATGTACGTAGGGGTTCAGCAGGGACTACCCATCTGCCTAACACTATGGTTGTGAAACTAGTCGCCCACGTGTGTCTCATTAGCAGGCTTGGCTTGGCTAAAAATTGTAATTGAACCAAACTTCATGACATAGTTTTTTGAGTTCCTCAGATTTAATTCCACTAAAATTTCAGAATGAAACTGGGACATCGTGGATTGCTGACAAAAGGAAAAGAGGTGTGAATAATTCCCCGAATGTCCTTGACTCAGATTTGAGTCACATGGATTTTCATTCAATACCATTATCACTAAAAAACGAGCACTGGTGGTATAGTGGTGAGCATAGCTGCCTTCCAACACCATTATCACTAAAAATAAATGAATGTAACTTACTTGAATTTCTGATCACATGGTTCACTACTGTAAAAACGTGATTGTTCCTGCTCAAATTATAGAGTCAACCAGGCCAAATCTAAATATGTAATAAAAATAATTATTTCTTATACCTGTAGTTTGATTCCACTTTATGATCAGACCACTAATGACCTTATGTATGCTGGTTGTTGATCTCTTCCAAGTTTTTATAATTTTATTTTCCCTTTCCATAAATGATGCTCCTTCCTGTGGCTGCTCAGACTATTTCCCTTTAGGCTGTGGCTAAAGATGAAATTCCACATTTAGTCAATTGGAATGTTGTTACTATCGGGGTAATGGCAGAAGCACTGAACTTGGTGCTGTAAGACCTGAATTACAGTCCAGGCTACCCCACTTATGAGCATGTGACCTCGTGCAAGTTACTTGACCACACAGAGCTGTGGGCTGTCCTTCATAAAATGGAAATGATAATACAAGGTCTGACATTCTTCCCTGAGGCTTGTGGTGAGGCTCAAATGAGATATTATACAAAAGTCTTTGTAAAGCATAGAGTGCCATCAACTGTAAGGTATCATGATTGGCATGCTCTAGGAATCAATGTGCTTAAACCTGGAGTGTATTAAAATCACATGACTCACTGGCTTAGAATGTTCATTTCTAGGCCCTGTTCCCAAAGTCTAGTTTAGTAGATTCTGGGTGGAGCTTGGAGATCTGCATTTTTATCCCTCAACCCCATCAACACCACCCTTCCCCTGTCATGTGATTTGTATATGAATGGTCTAGGGATGACACTTAGAGAAATACTAATGTAAGGGTAAAATAAAACACTTCAGAAGAACTTCAGGGATGGCCCTTCAGAAAAATAAGTTAGGTCCCGACAGTTTGGGATTAAATGTCACGTAGCTAATTACTGTAAGTGATAAGCTTAAATAAGTTAATGAACTGACGCCCTGTTGGAAGATGTTACTCAAATAAATTTACTACAGAAAAAAAGATATTTACTGTAGAATTGCTCTTACAGTTGGTTGAAAATAATAGAAAAGACTTGTTTTCCACTCTAACTTAGCTTCCTCTAATCCTATTTTGGGCCAGTATTTCTGGTTTCACTCCTTCTCTGATACGATTTCCGTACTGAATGAATGTCCTCCTTTCCATCTGGGGGAGAATAATGGAGTCCTGTCATCTTAACAAGGTTGTGTGCTGAGCCATGTGGGCATGCCACAGGCCAGATAGCTGAGGGAGAAACAAAGCTTCAAAGATTCTGGCAACCAATGGTGCATCCAAGATGGGAAGTAATAGAGCTGTGGTCTCTCAACAGCCACAGGCTCAAATGATAGCTATTTTGTCATTCAGAATAGATTGCATAGGGCTAGCCCTGGGCTAAATTATTAAGTCATTGAAATTGACTTTGATGTTTTCCCACTATCTCCACTTTCCGATCACTCTTATTATCCCTGTCTCCTCTCCTGGTCAGGGACTCTGGACCCTCATTTTGATATCCCACCGTGCCCCCTTTGATTAGCCAGAACTTGGAAACTTTTTCTTTTCTATGATGACACCCCAGCTGCCCACTTTGCTCAGTGTCCCTGGTGTAAGAGGAGGTAGTGGCGGTGCTGGGGGCTGAGGAGTGGGACCTTATTCAGTCAGCATATCTGTGTTGTGGTTTAATGTGTCACTCCCCCTAGGTTACTGAGGACTTTCTGGAAAGATATTTTCATCCCAAAGAATAGAAATTCCCGGAATTATAGGCACCTCAAGTAGCCTTGGAGGAGAGGTTGGGGATAGAAGAGAAATTCACAGGTAGTAGCCCTCCCTGAGTCACACCACCCTGGGGGGTAGTATGGACAAGCCATGCACACTTCCAAGGGATTTGTCTGGGGACTCCGTGGATCCTTTGTTTGGACTCACCAGTAAAATGACTCCCTCTCGCCCACCAGCCTCTTCCTATTTCCTGAAATAGGGGGGCTACACATTTCATTGATTCCTCTTAGCAGCCACACAAGGAAGGTGTTATGCTAACCCCCTTACACAGTGGACCATTGGATCCCTTCAAGGACAGTATAAACTGTGAAGGTTAAATTCATCAATGCCAAGAATGACTGTACTGACCCTAAATGAATATATTGTACCGAATTTAAAAAGAAAAAATACACCACCTCCAGCAGTGGACCCTGATCACTTCAAGTCAATTAGTATAAGCCCAGGTCCTTTGTCACAGTGATTGGTTTTATCAGAACTAAGCCAATCATTTCATGGCATTACCCTGGCTGCATTTGACCTTATTAAGGGCAGTGAAAAGCAAGAAGATGTCCGAGGGTTTCTGGGAAAGGAACTACATTGTTTTTATGGGAACACTTATGGATGTCACTCTTTCTCTCTCTCTCTCTGAAAATTGATAAGGAAGCACATATCGGTCTTTTTGTTAGCAGCCATCTTGCCTCAGCCATAGGATGAAATCGACACCAAAGGCAAAACAAAGACCTAGAACAAAACTGATTTGTTGATATTACCATGGAGCTGCTGAATCAAATTAACACTGAAGCCACCCTACCTCTAGACTTCGAGCTATGGGAATATATGAGTTAGGATTAGGTTCAGTTGCAAGTAACTGTAAACCCCAGGAAAAGTGGCTTAAATAAGCTAAAGGGTTATTTCTTTCTCAGGTTTAAAAAAAAATAGTCCAGGCAGATAGTCCAGGGATAGTATACTTTCCATCTGGTAGCTCTGCCATCTTAACACATAATGTCTTCCCCTGTAGTCCAAAATGGCTGCTCCAACTACTGCCATCACAGCTGAGTCCAGTCAGCAAGAAAGAGTAAAGGGAAAGTCACTTACCAGGAGACACACGTAACACTGTTTACATTGCCAGAACTTAGTTACATGGCTACACCTAGCTTCAGGTGTGGCTGAAAAATGTCTTTATTCTGGGGTTCTAAATTGGGGGTCCTTCTGGTAGAAGGGGGAAATGAATCTTTGGGGATAACTAGCATTCTCAGCCACTGTGTGTCTTCCTTATTGTTTAAGGAAGGTTGAATTGGGTTTCCTGTTATTTACAGTCAAACACATCCTAACTGACACAACCCCATAAACCTGCCAATTACCTTCCCTCTCCAATCACATGCTGATGGATAAAAATAAGAAGCCCTTCACTGGGAGCATCTCAAGGTCTTTCCTTGTTTTTCTTCTCAGGCTTGGGACAGCACCTGGCACATAGAGGCACTCGATAAATATTTGCTGAATTGAACAAAATTAACTAAGAAGATTTAAACAGAGAGAGTTCAGTAGAATCTTGGCATAGTGACTGTCAGCTCTGGCCTTGGGCAAACCATAAAACCTTCTGAGCCTATAAATAAGAGAAGTAATACCTACCTTCAAACATTGTTATAAACATTAGTGACAATGTATGTAGAGTGCTTAGCACAATTCCTGGCGCATACCTGCATAGTTGACACACACACACCCCATGTGGAGAAATTTTTTTAAAAATTATGATTACGTACATTATCCATTTTAAAGGAACCCTGAAGTTAAGAAAAGAGGGATTTTGGCAGTGTTTCAAACACCCACAAACCCTACTGGCCATTATTCATTCTTATTCTTAGGAAAATATTACTGCTGAGTTCAAAGGAAAGAATACTTTGGTGAGATTTTTCATTAACACCCTGAAGCCTTCTTAGATATTGAATATTTAGTGAGTAAAGTGTGAATGAATCAGAACATATGTATTGAATTTATCTTGGAACCCTGTGTGTGTAAAACCTAATTACAAAACATGGTTTGCATTCTCTTGCTGTCCAAAGGCTGGAAAAACAGCATGACATTCTGCTGAACCTGAAATGACCTTGAACTCAGCAAATAGACCAAATTGATGGAAGAACCCAGGGTCATTTTTCAGGGTCTTTACCATATTAAGGGATATATAACCGCTGTGATTTGGGATCTTTTGTGTTTGTTTTCCTTGGTTTGACTCAGAAACTTGAGGGAGAAAACAGAATCATCCTCTTTGTCCTCCGTCAAGGTCTGAAAACAAAGATAGAAATGTTACCCCTGTGAAGAGGGCCTCTTATAAGCAACGGGGCCTCACAAATGTGGAAAGAATTGAGAGTTAGCTTTTAAGTCAAAGCACAGATAAAGCTTGTAGTAAGAGGAGCTGAAAGACAAGAGTGAAGGGGATTTTAGAATGTTAAGGGGAATCAACTGGTTCTCCCCCGATTTTGGAGATGAGGAAGTTGCCTCTCAGAGAAATGACTGTTCTCAGCAGGGTGGGCAGTGAGCTAACAGAGTAGGGACTGCAAGGCAAGTTTCTCATTCCAAAGTCCTGTACACTCTGGCAAGAAAATGTTTAAAAAGACAAGAAAAGAATTTTTAATTTTACAAAGGCAGCATGTTGGTTTTAAAGGGTTGGTAGTGCTTTAGAGCATGCAAGGCACTTTGACACACACACTCTCATCTGACCTCACAGTGACACAGGACACCGTTAAGCCCACTCTGCCCGGTTTTGCAGAGGAGGGAACAGAGGTTAGGTTATTTTATAACTGTGCAACTCAGATTGGGACTTGAACCCACAGTCTTTTTTTAAAATATAAATTTATTTATTTTGGGCTGTGTTGGGTCTTCGTTGCTGTGCTTGGGCTTTCGCTAGTTGCTGCGAGCGGGGGCTACTCTTTGTTGTGGTGCGTGGGCTTCTCACTGTGGGTGGCTTCCCTTGTTGCGGCTCACGGGCTTCACTAGTTATGGCACACAGGCTCAGTAGTTGTGGCTTGCGGGCCCTAGAGCTCAGGCTCAGTAATTGTGGTGCACAGGCTTAGTTGCTCTGTGGCATGTGGGATCTTCGCGGACCAGGGCTCGAACACGTGTCCCCTGCACTGGCAGGCGGATTCTTAACCACTGAACCACCAGGGAGGTTCCCCACCCCCGCCGTCTTTTAATTGAGATCACACACCTGGTCTCAGGGCTTAATGAAACTCAGGTTCTTGATGTCTTATTGCAGAAAGAATTCAGTGAGAGACAAAGCAATAGGGAAGAAGTGGATTTATTTAGAGAGAAACACACTCCATAGATGGAGTGTGGGCCATCTCAGAAGGCGAGAGGCCCTGAAATATGGCTTGGTTAGTTTTTATGGGCTGGGAAATTTCATAGGCTAATGAGTGGGAGGATTATTCCAACTATTTTGGGGAAGGCGCAGGGATTTCCAGGAATTGGGCCACCACCCACTTTTTGACCTCTTATAGTCGGCCTCAGAACTGTCATGGCACTGGTGGGTGTGTCATTTAGCATGCTAATAATGCATTACAATGAGTGTATAAGGAGGCTCAAGGTCTACTGGAAGTCAAATCTTCTGCCATCTTGGACCTAGTTGGTTCTAACCAGTTTTTGTCACGTCCCATGGCTCTGTCATTCTTTTAAAGGTTGTGCTCTGCCCCCTTCCAAGCTGCTTGGAGGGGTGCTGACTCCAAACACACCTCTCTTTCCACTCTGCATGTGTGTATGTCAGAGACAAAATAATCTTGTTTCTTTTTAAAAAGAAGGAAATGCTAGTTTCTTGTTCTGATACGATCATCTCCATTTGCTGACTATCTTTAAGGTTAAAAAGTCCCCTTTAAAATGAGATGAAAACATTTCCAGATTTTTCTTTGTGGGGAGATTACTGATGCTCTAACCTCTGGCCTGATGAGCATAGGAGGGGGTCCGTTCTGACTCTGCCACAGCCTGTCCGCCCTGGTGTCCCTCTCACCTCCCTTGCTGGGCAGCCTAGTCAATCATCAGCCCCATCAGCCACAGGCATCCCTGAAACACTGCAAACTGCTCAAGACTCAAATTGACGTCAAATGTCAAAACATTTGTTGTCACAACTGTCGAAGTTCTGACAGGTGGGCTCTAAGCCTTGTGGAATTGTTCCTCTCTCTAGATTGACTGAAAGTAGAAATTATCCCATTTTCTTCAAAGGGCAAATCCTCTCTATTCTCTCAAAACTGTAGGCCCGTTGAGGTTGCTGGACAGCCCATCGAAACATGAAGCTCTTTTCCCCAAAAAATGGCAGGGTTGGGGCTCTGTCCAACGTAGACTTTGCAGTATTGACCATTGATTGGTACTTTTTCCCCTCGTAGTGATGCTGATCTTTTTTTGGCTTTTAATTATGTTAATCAGAACCAGTGATGTGCTGGAGCTGGCATGTACCAGCTTACAAGAAGTGATCCTTAAATTTCAGGAATTTTTTGAGCTAATTTGTTAAAAGCAACCATTATTACAAATTAAATTATATAAACTTACAATTATATGAAAAACAAGTGTAATAAATGCTCAAAATGTATCACTTCCTAATTATTTTACTGGCTTAAAAAAAACTAACATATATTATCTATTCTCTTGAGATTATTTGGGTCTATTATATCTGTTTGGTGGAAATACCATAAGATGGTGTGCCTCTTCCCAACTCTGTGTTTGATGATGCCACATTGGTATCTTGAAACCAACCATGGAGGGAGACTTTACCCCATAGAAATTGGAGAATACGACAGAAAACACTATAAATCAGAATTGCTTTATTTCAGGGAGTCTTTTTTTCATGCCTTTACCAGCACTCCACTGAGCAGGACCATCTGCAGATCCCACAACATGAATATGTCAAGATCACTGTTCTTAGTGCTCTAGCAAAATCTTGTTCGAAATACCAGCCCCCAAATCAAGGAGTGAAAAGCATGACCTTGAAGGAACAAGTGAGTGTTAAGTGGTGTAAAACAAAGGTGCACTGGGACCCACCCGCTTCCTCTTTCTTTTAATATAGATCTTAATGGCTGAGACCACTTTCAGATAACATAGACACACCCTCTGCCAAAATTAACTGCAGGTATAGTCAAAAAGTAGAAAGAAAAGAATGCTGGTAGCTACTTATTTTCAAAAAGAATGGTTTAACCTCAGCCTCCGAAGATGCTGCACAAAGACTGCTGTCTTGAGAAGGCAGCCCCCAACATTTAAATAATATCAAACAAGTCCACAACATGCCTTCAAGCCCTTCCGTGGTACTTTTGTGTCTAATTTGTCCCAACAGACAAATAAATTGGGAATAAATTATTCTGGTAGCCCAGAGGAAGGGAACAACTGGCTGGTGAGTTTGGAGGATGAATGGGAGGTGGTGGTGCCTAGCCCCTTCCTCTTTCTCCCTCCCCCCATTGGGAGCAAATTCACATTAGGGACCAGATGTTATCAGTTCCTCCTTGTCCCACTTCTTACAGAAGCCTGTGCTGGCCAGGTATTGCCTATGATGGGGTGTGAAAGGCTGCCTGATTCTGGGGTTCAGACCTGGAAAATTCACTTGCCCACAGACACCAGGCGCATTTCCCCAGAACAGATTACTTTAGCTCCCATTTGCTTGACCCCCTTTGTCTTATTTCTCAGTTGATTCGAACCCAGTAGGAAAGAGGGTATTAACTTCAGGGCCTCTCTAACCCATCAACAGGCAAGTATGAGGTGGCTTAGAACTCAGTCTCCCAAGGACATTACAAAGAAATTTCTGTGGCTGCAGTGAGAAGCTGTCGACACTTGCCCACAATATCTTTCAATTTCTAGTGTTTGAACGTTCTACTACGCAGACATTTGGCATCTCATCGGAGCCATGGCTCATGTTGGCTCAGCTCCAAAACTTATTCCTTGAGAAAATCCTGGCTTTTTTTCAGACGTATCCCCCGCTCACAGCACAGCTCCAGGCAGGGATGGGGAGGCCTTTGATCAAAACAGGGATCCTGGCCAAGCCCTTTAAAGTTTTACAGCTGGGCATTAACCCTCCTACCTGCCCATCTGGGTTTCAAAGCAAATGCTCTGCTCATGACAGCAAAGGATTCCTGAGTTCCAGATCTCACTAGAGAAGATACTTTTGAATTGTTTACTATCCCACTTTTCTGAAAAAACCCAGTGAGATCATCTTATTTAGGGCTAATATTTGCTATAGGAATGTTTATGGAAGATTATCTGGACAAAATAGACATGTGACTATCCCTACTGCATTTGCTATGAAACTCTCATTGAAGATGCCATTCAGAGTATGCTCCAAAAACTTCTATCTGGTAACCCAAGTGAGGAATATCTCAGATCTTTGTGCTAGGGAAAGTTCATCTCCCCTGAGATGAATGAAATGCTTCTTCCTCTCAGATGATAATTGAAGTACAACTTTTCCCTCCTTGTCTTGGCTTATAAGGAGGCTACAGCTAAGCCTCAGCCTTCAAGGTCACTCATAGATGCTCTACGACCCTTATAGTTGGGATATCTCCCTTGTGCCTGTTAATCTTGCTTTCTCCTCTTTATTCCTTCCCTTTTATTGCTCTTGATATATTTATTCCCTTTTAAGGTCAGTTTCAAATTCTTTTGCAGAGACTTCCCTGGTGGTCCAGTGGTTAAGACTCTGCCCTCCCAATGTAGGGGGCCTGGGTTTGATCCGTGGTCAGGGGATATCCCACAGGCTGCAACTAAGACCCAGTGCAGCCGAATAAATAAGTCAATAAATATTATTTTAAAAAATTCTTTTGCAAAGAGGCGAGATGTAACTAAATACCATGAAAAGATTCAATGATTGCTTGAGGTTGGTAGGGTGGGGTGGGGTGTGTGGGAGGCGAGACAACTGCAAAAGGACATAAGGGAAATTTTTAGGGTAATGGAATTTCTATATCTTGACTGCAGTAGTGGTTACCTGCATACATGCATTTATCAAAATCCATTGAACTGAACACTTAAAATGGTGCATTTTATTGTAAGTAAATTAAACCTCAATAAAGTTGATTTATTCATCCAACTAACATGTTTCTGTTATCTGCAGGCACTTTGCATGGTGCTAGGCAGAGAGAGTGCACACAGTTGTGTAGGTTGTTCACTGAACAATGGTACCTGGTGAAGGGACTAGGAAGGGCTGAAATCCATCCCGTGCCTGGCTCACCAAGCCAGGTGCCCAGCAAGGGGCTGGGGCTTCTCAGAGGAAGAGGCAGCCTCTTCTATTTTGGAAAAGGCGTTATATGTATATGGGTTCCTGGAAGCCTGGTTCTGAAGGCATATTGAAAAAGAATATAGACAGTTTCCTGCCCTTGTGGAGCTTGTAGTCTAGGGGGAGGGAGTTAAAACAAACAGTAAACATATAAGATAAAGATAAGTTGTAATAAGCACTGCATAGAAATAAATAGGATGATGTAATAGAGAGTGTCAGGCTTGGGGAGATATTCAAGTCGTCGGGAAAGACTTCTTAGAAGATGACATTTCAGCTGAGGCCCGAGTGCTGAGGAGCAACCAACCTTGCAGAGTGTGGGAGGAAAGCAACCCAGACAGAGGGAACAGCAAGAGCAATTTCTCAGGGGCAGGAGAACCTGGCCTATTCATGGATCAGAGAGAAGGCCACTGAGCATGTAATAAGCAAACTGGACAGGGGCACAGGGGTCAATAATGTAACTAACTCTCAAAAAGTTAGACAAAATCCTTGAGAAATGGCTCAGAATACTAACTGCACTACAAAACATTTTATTTCTCATAGATTTTAGAGTTGCAAGAGACCTTACAGATAAGATAGTCCTTTAATCTTCCCCTATGACAAATGCAAAAAGCAAGGCCCAGCTCACCCTGATAACTGATAGCACAAATAGGATTAGAACTCAGGCTTGGCTTCAATTCAATTCAACTAACATTTACTGATTGCCCTCCATGTGTCAGGTACTATTTTCTACCTGTCAGTCTAGAGCTTTTTGGGCTTGGAAGGGTTGAATAACAAGAATGACCGAATTGGTAAAATTCTGCTGCTGAAGACATTTTAACGTAAGAAACATCTTCCTTTAGACAGCTGTAGGGGTTTAATCAGATGAGTATTTCACACGACTTGATTTTTGCCTTGTTCTTAAAATTGCTTCCATTCCTGAAAGTGAGATACATTTTTTGAAAGATGCATGTTTTAAAGCAATCGGTTCTGAAGCTAATCCTATGTTGACAGGTGTAGGAATGAGAGGACTCTTAAGGGAATGCTGGGTGGGAAGTAACAAGGGTAAAATCACGGGTGAAAAGCGTTGATGATCAATCAAGGGAATCCCAGCATTGTCTTTGAAATCCAAGAAAAGCAAGATTGGGATGGAAGCCTTGCAGGGAAAATCTCAGATCTCACAACCCAAGCCACGTCCCAGAACACAATGTCATGTACCACATTTCCTTCATCTGTCTATACTCACTGCCTGGAAATGGCAGGTGAAAATGACAACTGCCCCTCCCGAACCATACCTTTATCATTGTTAAATGGTTTGTAGGCTAGCAAACCCCAAAGTTCTTGGAATTATATTTTCCCTCTGTGATCTCTCTTTTCAAAAAGCTAAAGAAACTACAGCCAAGAAATGAAGCAGCGGCCCACAGAAATACACCACGAAACCACCACTTCCCCCTCTATCTCATGGAGTTCTAATAGTAACAGAAATGAAACCTACAATCTTCAACACAAACTTGAGTATCCTACTTGAGTAGATAAAAAGCTAATTAAGAAACCAAGGCTAGCATTTTAAGAGATGTTTTCCCTTGAGTGTGAGAGATTTTGTTTTCCTTTTAAAGAAAGTGAATTTCCTGTTTTCAGCTGGGAGCTATTTTCCTAACTGACCCCTAATCCATAGCTGTAACCTCCTGGCAGTCAGGTCTACATTAAACAGGCTCACCTAATCCAAACTCATGCTGGTCCTTTCCATGGAGAGATTTAAGAAGTTCCAGTCTCAGTCTGGGCTGACCTTCTACTGGGGATGCTGTGAACTCTTGTACAATTTGCTGTCCAGCACTTCCTCCTCTTCTGGAACTGCCCTGCCCCCTCCGGTCACAATGCAGTTTCTGGAGAGACCCATCTCCTAGCACCCACCTCTCAGGCCACATTTGGTTGGTCCAGCAGTAGCTGACCAGGAAGCTTAAGGCCTTCAGGCAGCATCTAGTGGTGCATGGATGCCTCCCTCTTGGCCCGGACACACTAGCTTTCTCCATTGCTCATCCAGGTGACGGAAGATGGCAGTTTCTCCGAAGTTAACACCCTTGTTTGCAAGCAACAGGGTGTCACAGAAACCAACAACAGGGTTATAGATGGGCCTGAAGTGTAAAGAGAGCCAAGGGCTTGAAGCAGAGTGTCAGCAAGAGTCTCACTCTGTCACTTCTCCCCGTTTCTATCTACGTATCTGTCAGTCCCCTCTCACTGTAGATGAGCTCTCTCTACTGCCCAATCCACTATGTAAATCATGTCCACAGCCAACAGTTCTTGGGGTTACAACTCCTCAATTCAAGAGAGCAGTTATACTGAGGTGGAGTCTTAGTCTAATTCCAAATTCCTGGGAAAGCTCTTTGATTGTTTCTCCATGGGTGTTATCGGTATTTTGGGCAGGGCAACTCGTGCGTATGGAACTGTCCCATGCATGGCGGGATGTTTATCATCTTGGCACCTGCATGTTAAATGCCAGTAGCACCCCGACCTTACTGATTGTGACAACCAGAAAAACACATCCACCCTCCACCAAATGCCCCTTCATGGGGCAGTATCACCATAGTTTGAGAACCACTGCGTTAGACATTTCAACTCAACCTGGTTCAGTTTGAGTTCTTATTCCCAGAGCATTCTAATACTGGTTATAAGTGGCTAAATTCTGAGAGGAATTTCCCTTAGAATACATCTTAGAGAACAGAGGTATGTGTACCCCAAAATGAAATTTTTCATTTCTTTATGGTTCTGAGTCAGCTATATTTGTTTCTAAAAACAAAAAGCACTTAGGTTTTTTTTAAAAAATCATATCTTGCTTCTGCTAAATAGCTGATTTATTTTTCTTGCACAATGACATTATGGTGAAATCAAGGATGTGGTAAAGTCTTGTTTTCGTTTTTTTTAAAATCATGTAGTTAGTAGTCAAAAATGGCAAATATTGACTTGTGAGTTGGCATTCTCCTTCAGACTTATACAACCAAGTACAAACGCAAGTCAAATGTCCCTCCTTCAGGCACCCCAGGGACAATGGAGTGGGAGGACCAGGAAAGAGAGAACTTGCCAACTAAAGCAGTTTTTTCCTTCTTAGAAACCTAGGTTTGGCCATGACCAGCTCTGCCTACCCTTCTCCCATTCTCTGAGTTCAAGGATGGGATCCTCCTTTAGCTCAAGGACCATAATATGAGCATGGTTAGACTCCTTACACACATGGCCTAAGACGAATTAAGGTGGGTGGGAAATGATGAAGGCATTGCTTTAAGGCAAAAAATTTAAATTGCTATTATGACCCTGGAAAATATGACCCAGAGCAACAGCGGTAGTACTCTTAAGACTGTTGATATTCCTAGGCTCTAGCTTGGAACCTGTACTGTCATGAAAGAGGAGACCTATCATAAAATCTATGGTCTGAATAAAATTTCAATTCGGTTTTTGAACCAATGTGATAAACTAAGAAGTCATCTCTGAAATAATGCTATTATAAGCAGCTGGGCCCTAGAGTGGAAAGAGAGTGGACTTAGGTGTTAAGACATATGGATTCTAGAATAAAAAAGAATCCATGAGTGAGTCCATACTGATATGAATGAATGAATGAATGAATGAACAGGGGAGAAGGGGAAACTTTTCCTTACAGTAGGAATCCAACTAATACATGTAGGAGAAAGGATAGAATTAGAGTCACCACTTTGCAACCACCACAGTAACAGTTGCTTCAGGTACAAATCATTCATGGATGATAAAATCAGCGGGTGAAGTATGGGAAAAACCACCAGATTGCATCTTAAACAAGGGATCAAGGTTCCTATCATTAGAAATGGAAAAATGGACCTCATGTGCCTCCTGACATGATACTCTGAGAAGGTGTGCTATTTGTGCTGAAACAGCAGAACTTGAATTTAGTTATGAAAAACCATCAGACAGCCCGAATCTAGGGACATTCTTCAAAATAACTGGCCTGTACTCTTCAAAAGTATCAAGGTCCTAAAAACAAAGATAGACTGAGGAATTTTTCCTGATTAAAGCAAACTGCAGAGGCATCACAACTAAATTTGTGTGACTCTGGATTGGATCCTGGTCCAATAAAGGACACTAGTGGGACAATTGACAAAATTTGAATAAGGTCTGTAGATTGTTTATAATATTGTTTTAATGTTGATTTCCTGATATTGTAATTGTACTCTGGTTACGAAAGAGAGTGTTTTTACTTTTAGGAAATACATGCTGAAAATTTAGAGATGAGGGAAAGAGAGAGATTAAGATTCTAATCCTAGCTCTGCCATTAACTAGGGAACCTAGGACAAGTTATTTATACGCTTTGGGCTTTGGTTTTCTGTTTGTAAGATGAAGAGATTATACTAGTTCGGTGGGCCTCAAGGTGTGATGAAATAAAACATCATCTGGAAGTCATTAGAAATGCTGATTCTCAGGTCCTATCCCAGACATGAATCAGAAACTCTGGGGATGGAGCCTGTGTATTAACAAGTCCTCCATGAAATCCTGATGCATGCTCAGGTGTGAGAACCACTGCCCTAGTCATCTCCAAGGTCCCTATTAGCCTAATGTTAGCTGATGTTCTGTGGTTCTCATTTGTCTCTCCTACAGAGGACAACCCTTTCTCAGAAAAGGCACCTCCCCTCTCCCAGTTCATTCATCATTGATTTGGTGCTGACAAAGGGCTGGCCAGGAAGCTGGAAGTGCTGGAACTTTGGAGAAATAGTTCTCCTGGGCATTTAGACCCAACCTCTGCTTGCAATAGGTACAGATTAAACATAAAACATTTAATAATCCTACTTAGTTCAGGAAACATCAAAGAAACCAAGTGATGCATAATTAAGTTCCACGCAGTGGCTTATCTTTCTTGGCCTCTTACTAAAATGCTTGAACCAGTTACTTCTAGGAAGAATGGGGCTGTGAATCATTCCGGAGAGTTTCTATTAGTACCTTTAGAAAAGTTTGCCTCAGCCTTCTCTTCAGGATAAATGTTTCCTGGATTACTCAGGCGGTAAGAATCTCTCCTAATGCCTTCTAAGTACTTCTACCAACTCAGAGTTAACTCTTGTCTGTTAAGAGCCCTTAAGCTGTGACCTAAGAGAGTGTTAAGTTTGCTTCTGATTGGCTGATTAAAAACAACAAACAGACAAAAATCTCTCCCATTCTTGGTTTACTGGTTACTACTGGGTTCCTATCACTGAAGGTTTTCCACTCACAGCCACACCCTTGTCTTCAACACCACCTGACTCTCGAAGCTACTTTTTCAGTCCTGACCTTTCCTAACATCAATTTCTGATTTTTTGTTGTTTTTGCATTTTTATTTATGTATTGAACAGATAGCCTGCATATTCATTTGCTTCAAAATTCAAAATATTAAAAAAGGTATACAGTGGAGATCTACATGACCTTCTCCCCCCTGCCTGCCCTGCCTCCACCCTCCAGGTTCAATTTCTCATTTTTGACAGTCTTTAGAACTGATTCACTCTATCCAAAATGAATCCATCATCTTCTCTACCATCCTGGACCCAACCCCTTTAAGCCTCTTTGTCTTCAGCTGTAAAACGGGATAATATCACTTTCCTCATAGGGTGTGTATATCCCTCATAGAACCAACACTTATAAACTTTACCACTGCCAAGCACATAGTAAGCACTCAGTAAAAATTCACTATTGATAACATAGTTATAATAATAATAACAATAATAATAAACTCTCCCTAAATTGAATATTGATGTATGGGTGTGCCTTTTCTCCCAGTCTTCCAAATTGGCAACTTTGGGGTTCACCTCCCTCCCCCCACCCCCGGCCCCTTCTCCTCTGTCGCAGATATTTTGGCCTCATCTACCTTTATATTATTCCTTTCTTGTTGGGATTTGCATGGGGCAGGAAGAATTAGGAACAAATTCCCTAAGAGGCTGCCCTGTTCTTGCAAAGACTCTTGGACGAGGCTGCTGAGGAGACACCACCCGTGGGTCACACGCCTTTGCCCCCAAGCCCCTTTCACCACGAAATCGAACTCTCCTCGCCTCCCTTCTGGGATGTTGCTGGTAATTAGTAGCTCATTCCTGACATTGCTATTTCCCCTTGGGCCAAATGACCGAGCTTGCTATATTTAAAAATGTAAGGTTTCCTGGCTCTCTTTAGTGCATTTAATCCTCCCCACCCTTGGACTTCCACAAACAAAGGCACAATTCTCATTTTCACAGTAAAATAGGCAAATAAATAAATATTAGAACCGATCCTTCCATCTATCAGAATTCTAGTGCTTAAATCTCAAGGACAGCTAATTTGGGGATGAGAGGGGCGTGGGTGAATGATTGCCCTAGGTCAGCATTTCGTTGGAAGGGAAAGGATGTGTCAGGGCTCACATTTCTGCATTCCAATCTGTGTTTACCCAATCATATTTTCCCCCTTTCCACTCTTAGCAAATGGGTATTTCACACTAAGGGCTGCATTTAAATCTCATTGTATGAGTCACTAAAAAAGTTTTCATAGTTAAGCCCTTAAATTAAAAAATCTCTCTTATCCACATGATAACAACTTAGAAATGAGTGGACAGACCCCTCTGCTCTTCCCTAAGCCATATTTGAGCCTAGTAGAGTAAGACTTCACTGAAATTGCAATTGATCAGAATACTTGCAATCTTGCCAAATAAAAGAGTTAAAAGAGAAATGCCTTAACCAAAGCTAAAACATCTGCCACCTGCTTGTAACATTTCATATTTGATTTCAAGGGACATTAGATCTATTATGTCATGTACTTCAAGTTTGAAGCAGATGCTTCCTCTGCTGGAAGATATTGGGCTTGGGCATTTCCTCCACCAGGAAGCCTTCCCCTCCCGTGGCCTCACTTATTTTCCCTAGGTCCCATTAACCAGTGTTATTGTGGGTGTGAGGGGCCCAAGCCTGGGCCTGTGTTTTAGGGGTTCCCCTCTGACCCTTCTTTTGACTGGCCCCTCCTTACAGGAAAAACAACCCATGGACCAAAGGGATGTGCCCATTCAGAGACTGGACCTTCCCTCCTGGACCATATTCTGGGTACTCAAGATTCCAGAATGTTCCTTGAATGATCTACAGCTCTCCAGACTAGGTCCATCCTGAAAGTGGACCACAGAGCTGGCAAACACACCCTGAGGGGTGCTGAGAGATGGCTGGGCAATGGCTATTTGCTGCTGGGGAGAAGCTTGGATATGCAATCTGAGGGGTCCTCATGCATGTGCACCTAACCCTCAGGGTTCAGGATGGAGCTGGGGTTGGGAAGCCAGGGGTAGGAGGATAAGGTAGGAGGATAGAACATATTGTATTGATAGTTTGTTAGCTAGTTTTATAATTTTAAATACTTAGTCTATGGGCCTTTCTTTATACTCTTGCCCCAGGCCCTGCAAATGTTAAAGGTGGACCTGTTCATAACACCCTGGAAATATCTCTAAGTTTACAATGCTAACATTGTATAATCAGCTGTTTTCATGGCTGTGGTAGTTGCTACATACTCCCCCCCACCCAACCTCAGGGCCTTTGCACACACTGTTCCCTCTCCTGGAATGCTCTTCCCCATGGATTCCTTTAGCCTAGTAAATTTTTTTAATTGAACTATAGTTGATTTACAACACTGTGTTAGTTTCAGGTGTACCGCAAAGTGGTTCAGTTATACATTTATATATCTATATAGCTATATATTTTTTTATTCTTTTACATTATAGTTTATTACAAGATACTGAATATAGTTTCCTGGTTGGTCCTTGTTGTTTATTTGTTTTATATATGGTAGTGTGCATCTGTTAATCCCATACTCCCAATATACCCCTCCCTCCCCTTCCCCTTTGGTAACCATAAAAAAACTCCAGTGTTTTCCATGTTGGTGAGTCTGTTTCCTTTTTTGTAAATAAGTTCATTTGTACTATTTTTAGATTCCACACATAAGTTATATCATATGATACTTGTATTTGACTTACTTCACTTAGTATGATCATTTCTAGGTCCATTCATGTTGCTGAAAATGGCCTTATTTCATTCTTTTTTATGGCTGGGTAATATTCCATCATATATATATACACCACATCTTCTTTATGCATTCATCTGTTGATGGACACTTAGGCTGCTTCCATGTCTTTAGCCTAGTAAATTTTTATTTATCTATCAGACCTCAGTTGAAATATTTTCTCAGGGACTTCCCTGATGGTGCAGTGGTTAAGAATCCGCCTGCCAGGTCCTCCCTGGTGGTGCAGTGGTTGAGAGTCCGCCTGCCGATGCAGGGGACACGGGTTCGTGCCCTGTCCGGGAGGATCCCGCATGCCGCAGAGCGGCTGCGCCTGTGAGCCATGGCCGCTGGGCCTGCGCGTCAGGAGCCTGTGCTCCGCAACGGGAGAGGCCACAACAGTGAGAGGCCCACGTACCGCAAAAAAACAAAACAAAACAAAAAAAGAATCCGCCTGCCAATTCAGGGGACACGGGTTCAAGCCCTGGTCTAAGAAGATCCCACATGCCACAGAGCAACTAAGCCCGTGCACCACAACTACTGAGCCTGCACTCTAGAGCCCGCAAGCCACAACTACTGAAGCCCGCATGCCTAGAGCCCATGCTCCACAACAAGAGAAGCCACCGCAATGAGAAGCCTGCACGCCACAACGAAGAGTAGCCCCCGCTCGCCGCAACTAGAGAAAGCCCACGCGCAGCAACCAAGACCCAACGCAGTCAAAAATAAATAAAATTTTAAAAAGAAATTCATTTTTTCAAGGAAGTCTTTCCTGACTTCCTACATTAGGTCAGGCCCTCCTGGTTCACTCTCACATCTCCCGACACTCTGATAAATCTGAGGGGAAAGTACAATAGCAATCATGATAATAATAGCCATGTTAGTGATAATGATAAAAACAAATAGCCACTGATTACTTACTAAGTACTAGACCTTTCGATAGGTGCTTTACGTATATGATCTCATTTATTCTGCGTAAGAAGCCAAATGAAATATTATCATCCTCATTTTACAGATGAAGAAACTGAGGCTTAGAAAGTGTGGTAGACTGTTGTACTGCTGGTCCCCACATGAATCAGACCCCCCAGTATTCACATCTTCACAGACTTCTGTCCCACATTGATTGCCTGCTGACTCAGGTGATTTTTTTTGGCCAATGACCCATCAGCAAACATGACTCGCTGATAAATTCTTGCACATTGGAGCTTATCTTCTTGGAACCCAGCCTCCTTTTAAGGCTCTGAGACCAAACTAATGAATAAAAAGAACCACATGGTGAGGGAGGCCCAACTGGTTCAGCATCTCAGCTGAGCTCAGCCCCCAGCTGACCCTGCAGCTGAATGCAGCCACCCTAGGCAAATTATAATTATAGAATAATATGATAGTATAGTATACTACAAAATGTACATAGAAATAGATCATTATTACAGGTTAATTTGCTAAAGAACCCAGAGCTAATAAATGATAGCTATGAATGCAAACTTTACAACTCTATTCAACCTATGTAACTTCTTAGCCCAAGCTATCCTCTTCTGGACACTGGACAGGCATCGTGACTGTGTCTCCCCTTCCCTGGCTCCTCTCCTGGTCTACACCACACTTGCTTACCCTCTGGTCAACTCAGCTTCCTCTGGCCATGCTGTCTTGCGTATATCACGGGTGACACAGGACTACCGAGAGCAGCAAAAGTCCCTGGAAGGTGGGAAGCTTCTCATCGCAGTGTGAGGTTCCCCAGAGTAATGGGTTCTCTGCAGGCCTGGGTGCCCCCTATACACCCCCTGGGCCTTCCCCCCAGGGGAATCAGGTAGGCTGAATCCACCCCTTCTCTCCCTTATGTCTCCAGGACTCTCTCTCTTCAGGCCTGTGACCCCCCCTTCCCCATTTCCTCGAGCCAGATTTACCCTACGACTGGACTGACAAACTTTTCTTGCTCTCACTAAGATTTTCCGGCAGGCATCTGCGGAACTGGCCCTTTCCATTCAGAGAAGCAGAGGGTATAAGAGGCAACAAAAGTGCTGGTCCTTCCACTCATGCACCCATCAGAACTATAAATGGTTTCTAGTCTCAAACTAGAAACGAGAGGGGAAGAACACCTTCTAAAGAGAGAAATACAGTGAGGATAGCTGAGGCCTGGGGAGTGACAGGCAACATATGCTTCAGCCAAATTGAGGTTTGAAAAATCCCTTCCCAAGGTCAGGGTTTCCTAGAGCATTTGCCCCTAGCTGATCCTTCTGTTTCCCAGAAAAACATGGGTTACTTTCCTGTTTTGTTTTGTTTTTTTAAACAGCATTTTCAAGATACACTTTACATATTAGAACATTTACCTATTTCAAGTGCACTATTCAATTATTTTTAGTAACTTTACCAAGTGGTGCAACATCACTATAAATCAGTTTGGAACATTTCTATCTCCCCGACACAATCCCTTATGCCCTCATTCTGTTCCCATCTCCAGCCCCAGGCAACCACTCATCTAATTTGTCTCTATAAGTTTGCCTTTTCTAGACATTTCATGCAAATGGAATCATATAATATGTGGTCTCTTGTGTCTAACTTATTTCACTGAACATGATGTTATTAAAGTTCATCCATGATGTAACATATGTCAGTAGTTTATTCCTTTTTTATTTCTGAGTAGCATCCATTGTATGGATATACCACATTTTATGTATCCCTTCACTACTTGGTGGACAGTTAGGTTATTTCCAGCTTTTGGGTCTATGAATAATGCAGCTATGAACAATTGCACTTGAGTCTTTGTGTGGACATATATTTTCATTTCTCTTAGGTAAGGGTGGAATTTCCAAGTAGTTTTGTGTTTAACTTTTAACTGTAAACTGCCAAGCTGTTTTCCAAAGTGGCTTTACCATTTTACATTCCCACCACCAATTGTGGGTTCCTTTTTCCTCTCCACGTCATGGGACAAGCATCCTCTTATCTTTGATCAACTCCCAGATTTTTTATTCTAAGAATTAATTATGTCCTGGAGAATGTTTCGGCTATGCTGTCCTGGGTTGAATTATTGCTTTGTTCTCTGTAATGACCTTAAATAGACAGTTATGATAGTTACAATCAATATGCACATGTCATTATTTATTTAAAACACTTAGTTTGTTGGGCTGCCTCCAATAACCATTTAGTTTTTGACTGTCTCAGGGGATGGTCATGAAAAAGTACTTATGCAAACTCTGAGGCAAACAACAGTGTACTGCTCTGAAAATTTACCAGGAAACTGAACTCCTTGAAAGTAGACTTCAGAAGAGTGTAACCTCAGGTGTTATTTTCTATAAGAGGACATTGGCCCTAAATGTGTCCACATGCAACTCACCAAGGTGAAAAGCCAATGTGAAGGACATACGTATAGGAAACCTCAGAGCCCAGAGGAAACAAGTTTAGATTTGTATGAAGGTATATACCAACACATCTCACAGATTTAAGACATTTTTTATTATGCAACTATAGTCAAAGAAATTTTGGTCAGAAATCCTAACTTTCAAAAATCCTACTGGACTTTACGTATTAGCAGGAATATACATTAAAAAATTTGCTCAAAGACAGAAAATATTCAGAGATTCAGAAATGAAACTCAAGCCGCTCTCGCCTCTGAGATGGCCCACTCTCTGTCTGTGTAGTGTGTTTCTCTCTAAATAAACCCACTTCTTACCTATCACTTTGTCTCTCACTGAATTCTTTCTGCAATGAGACATCAAGAACCTGGGCTTCATTAAGTCCTGAGACCAAGTGTGTGATCTCAGTTAAAAGACCATGGGTTCAAGTCCCAATCTGAGTCAAATGGTTTCACCGTGACTCCAGTATTATCCTGATATCAAAGACAAAGACATCTAAAGAAAAGAAAACTATGGACCAATATACGTACAGAGATCCTCAACAAAGTACTAGAAAACTGAATCCAGCAACTTATAAAAAGGATTAATTACCAAGTGGGATTTATTCCAGTAATGCAAAGTGTATATAACATGTGAAATTCGATTAATATAATATACCATATCAATAGAATACAAGATAAAAACCACATGATCATCTCAGTAGATGCCAAAAAAGCACTTAACAAAATCCAAAACCCTCTTGTGATAAAAACACTCAACAAACTCAAGATAAAAAAGGAACTTCCTGACTAAGGGCATCTACGAAAAAGCCACACCTAACATCATAATTAATGGTGTATATCAGTTTCCATTGCTGCTGAAAAAAAATTATCACGAACTTAGTGGCTTAACCAAAAAAAAAAAAAAAAAAGATGGGTTTCCCTGGTGGCACAATGCTTGAGAGTCCACCTGCCGATGCAGGGGACACGGGTTCGTGCCCCGGTCCGGGAAGATACCACATGCCGCGGAGCGGCTGGGCCCGTGAGCCATGGCCGCTGGGCTTGCGCGTCCGGAGCCTGTGCTCCGCAACAGGAGAGGCCACAACAGTGAGAGGCTCGCGTATAGCAAAAAAAAAAAAAAAAAAGAAAAGAAATGAAACTCAAGACAATTTGGGTCTAAAAGTTGCCATTGAGGCCTTGGTAATAGTGAATGTGTTTACTCCCCAGGGAAAGGGATTGGCGAGGTCACAACTGCTGTCCCTCAGGGTCATTTGCATAAGAACTTCAGGTGCCTGAAATAGCAAAAGTCTGCTGGACTAAGATTTCTAACACTGAAAATGGAGTATTTATAAAAGAAAATTACTGACTGCTAAGGAGTAACACAAGGGAGTTTCTTTGTGGTATCCTGATTGTGGTGTTCATTTCTCAGTCTACATGTGTATTAAAATATCATGGAACTACACACACACACACACACACACACACGCGTGCGCACATAAAGAATACATGTAAAAACTAATGAAATTGGGCTTCCCTGGTGGTGCAGTGGTTAAGAATCCTCCTGCCAATGCAGGGGACACCGGTTCGAGCCCTGGTCCAGGAAGATCCCACATGCCACGGAGCAACTAAGCCCGTGTGCCACAGCTACTGAGCCTGCACTCTAGAGCCCGCGAGCCACAACTACTGAGCCCATGTGTCACAACTACTGAAGCCCGCGCATCTAGAGCCTGTGTTCCACAACAAGAGAAGCCACCGCAATGAGAAGCCCGTGCACCGCAACGAAGAGTAGCCCCTGCTCGCCGCAACTAGAGAAAGCCCGCGAGCAGCAAAGAAGACCCAACGCAGCCAAAAATAAAATAAATAAATTTATTAAAAAAACACAAAAACTAGTGAAATCTAAGGTCTATTCCTGAGTTTATATTATACCAATGTAATTCCCTGGTTTTGACCTGTGCTGTGGTTATGTAAGGTATTTTCATTGGGAAAAGTTGGGTGAAAGGTATGTGGGAACTCTATGTACTACTTTTGAAATTTCTTGTACTTACATCTTAAGCTATTTCAAAATTAAAAGTTATTTAAGAAAGAGAGAGAGAAAGAGACAGGAAGGAAGGAAGGAGAAAGGAAACAATGGATCCCTTTCTTCTGGAGCCATCATGGATTGGAGGTAGGGGAAAGGTGGGGGACAGTAAGGTACCTCCTGAATTTGAACAAAGATCCCTCCTGAAAGGAAATTATGAAAAATTAACACAACAAACCCACCCTAAACTGGAATTTATATATGAGGAGACTAGATACATAAATAGATAGATAGATAGACAGATAATAGACATAGATATAGATATTCTATATATATAGAAAGACTAGGTATAGTGTAAGGAAATTCTCATGTCTGCATGCGGGGGTCTAACTGCTTGTACTGTACCTTTATTTATCAAGAATGATAATAGAAGGAGATTAGCCTTCACTGTGTCTGAAAGCAAAGAGAACAAACATCAAGAACTGTCCACAGCAGAGGGCCTGGATTGACTGTTCCAGCATCCTTGGCAGGGGTACTTCTCAACGGAAACTGATGCATCAGACCGTCATAGTCTGGCGACAAGAGCTATTAAGACTATTCTCTAATTCCCTTTGCTATGATTCCATTCTCAGTTTTAATTGTGCTTTGGCTTTTCATGTAGCTTTTGTATAGCAAGATAATGAGCTGATTGGCCAATGCAAGGGTTTTAGTTCACTTGACATTATTTCTTCTTCATGAATTAATAATTTAGCATTCTAGTTCACATATCAATATCTTGTGGGTTTTATAAGTATGAGTGAGCAACTAGAGCATGAGTTCTTAACCTAGAAACCAGGGATGGGCTTCAAGGGATCCATTAAGCCCTAAGATTGTATGCAAAAGCAAGTGTATACTTGCAGCGTGCATTTATCAAGGAGAGGGGTCAATAGCTTTCGCTAGACTCTCTTAGAGAGTTTCCAGTCTGGATGCACTGGCAAAATAGAATTTCCATGTTTATGAAACTTATCTTCACAGAACACACTGGGAATATATTCCTGCGCTATAATTCTTTTTGACATCATTTTAACAACTTCATGGGATTCAATTGCTCGAATTCATCTTCTAAGATTTTAAAAGCTTCTTCACTAATAAACTCTGAAGGGTTTAATTTTTAGGTGAAATGTTGCCTTATTTCATTAATAGATATCCAAATGTGAGAACGAACGGCAATCACCGCTATCAACAGCTAACATTGACGAGACTCCAGCTCTGTACCAGGCAATGTGCTAACTTTGCATATGAAATCTTAACTGTGGGCTTTACACAACAGTCTTGGGAAGTGGGTATTATGATTTGTGTTTAATAGCTGAGGAAACTGAGGTATAGAAGTTAAAGAACTTACCAAGGTCACATTGCTGTCAATGTGGAGCCAAGTGGACAGCCACATCTGGACAGCCACATCTGGCTAGCCTTTCCCCCAACCGCAAGATTCAATATCTTTATCCTTCAAGCTCTACTTGGAGGCACTTTCTCCTTGAAGCTTTATTCCCACCCAAAATTCTCTCTCCCCTCGTGGAAGTCCTCTGGTTCTTCAGCTGACTCTAAACCACCCCACTTAGCACCATTATTAACGACCTCAGGGTCAGCAATCTTTTTCTGTGAAAGGACCAGATAGTAACTATTTTAGGTTTTGTGGCCCCATATGGTCTCTGTCAGAACAACTCAACTCTGCTGCCCACTGTAGTGCAAAAGCAGGTACGGAGAAGACACACGTAAGCAAGAGTGGCTGTGTCCAAATAAACTCTGATGGATGGGTATTGAAATTTTAATTTCATATAATTTTCATATGTCACAAAATGTTATTCTTATTTTAATTTTTTTCCCACCATTTAAAATTGTGAAAACCATTCCTAGCTCATGCCCTGTACAAAAACAGGAGGCAGGTGGATTTGATCAATGGGCCAAAGTTTGCCATCGCTGCTCGGACAGCATCTTATGTGTTCCTACTTTCTACAACTAGATAGAAAACCACTGAGCCTATAATTATACCTTAACCTTTTCTTATTCTCTACAGTATCTATATGCAGGGCTAGACCCATAAGTAAGGGCTCAAAAGATACTTGATTAATAACATTGATGCTTCTCACCCTCAGAGCCATAACCAGGAAGAAATAACAAGTCCATCTCAAAATAGGCGGCATCTTTATTATCTTCGCCCTTTTCCCTCCCTAACGAAATTCTGGCTCTCTAAAATATCACAGTGAGTTTTTGGTTCTGAGGGCTGATAAGAAATACCCACGTGCTTGGCTAGCTTGAAGGTCAGATGGCATCCGGGCCTCGAGCCAATGAATACAGCTGGTGAAAATTCAAGCTGTCACACACTTGTTGCTAGCCCTGGTTTTCTAGTTCCTTCATCGTGAATTATTAGATTATTTATAATAATGAATTGCTGCATGAGCAATCAGTTTTAAAACCATAATCCTTAACCCAGAAAGATGTCATGACTTCATGAGCTAAACTTAGGACCATGAGAACCACACTCTAGGTCTGGCTGCCATGCATCTTCTCTGGGCCTTCCTTTCCTCATCTGTAAAGAGAGGGTAACGGCCCTGCCTCCTATGTGACGCTGGGCTGATTGGGGGACTACCCTGCAGATATAGAAGTAATGGTCTGTAAGCTCCTCCATTTGCTTTGGTTCAGTCATACTAAGCCGTGCTGGTGTATGATATCATACGACAGAGAAATGTGCTGTGCCGTTATGTGTAAGAATAAAACTGTTTTGTTTTTTTAATTTGCTTTAAGGTCATATCAACAAGCTACGCAATCAAGCTGATATTTACTACTAAGTACACATTTAAAAATTATATAACATATGCCAATGAGCTTTTTTGGTTTTACCATTTCAGTGTGAAATCGCTGAAACCAGAAACTGCAATTACAGCAATCTTTTGGGTCCGATGTCATCCTGCTGAAGAGCATGTGAAAGCAGGTTCATATTATTCTTTGCTAAAGATGGCCCATGACACGGTTGTCAGGATAGAATCTTGCAAACACTGCTGGGCACCATGTAAAATTCTAGGTGTTCGAGGAGCCAGCTGTTCTGCAGGGCTTGGTTGTTATTCTGATTTATTTCTAAAAGGTTCATTTTTTTAAGACAGTTTTTCACTAGAGTTAGTTTTCACCCACTTTACAGATGCCTTAAAATAATCTGGTGTTGAAAACTCTTCCACAGCTGCCAGCTGGCCTATGAGGTGAGGAGGCTGCTCCCTCAAGGGTGAAACAGCACTTGGTGCAAACAAATGTTTAAAACCGGTGAAGACAGCAGACAGAGGAAAGCTTTAGCACTTACGTATTCACTGTAGCAAGGAGAGGTTTTTCCAGTCAGAAACCTCTCAGCATTCTGTAGGAGACTGATGATTTACTGCTCCTAGGAGGACAGCAGTCTCATAATGGTATATAGTAAGAGGTGGAACAGAAATCGACTCACAAAAGATGTTCTTTCAAACCTCAAACTGCAATTACCATGGAGGAGAGGAGGAGTTCGGCTTTGCAACTGGTGCCTCAATAATACACTGTAGGAAGCAGCTGCTTTCTGCTCCCCAGTGCTGCCTCATTCCATAGATGGGGCAGGTGACGCCTGAGTACACAGAATTTGTGACATTTGCTGGGTGCTTATGGTGCGTGGATGAAGAGTGCTTATAGGAATGTTAGCTGTTGCTAATGATTATTATAATACTACTGTGGCAGGAAGGTCTAAGCAGCTGTTTTGACGTGAGAAGCTTCCAAGCATCAGTGGTTAACACAATTTTGGTTGGCTCTTACAATCAGCTGTGGTCATTATGGTACCTCCCCAGCATAACCCCAAGGAGTAGTTTGCATATTTCTATGTGGGCTGGTCACTGAATCATTAATCAAGAATTTAACCACTGGTGTGGTAGATCTTGTTGCTGTTCCCAACATGGTTCATCTCTCCCTCCACCTTCACCGATGGTCTCAGGGTAGAAAAGAAAATATTTTCCCTCAAATTTGGATTCACACTACCTGAAATTGAAAAGCCCAGGACATGTTTTCACTGAATAAAGAAAGCCTTTAGTTAACCTAGGAGTAAAAATGGAAAGGAGAGGAAGAAACACATTTAGGGGAAGTCTCAGGTTAATTTATTTTAGCAATTCCCAAGCTCCCACTATATCCATTGGAGATATAAAGATACAAAGCCGTCCAGGAGACTCAGGCTGGGAGGGATGGACAGACAAACTGACAAGCTCCGTAAAGAGCCACATGTGCAGTGATACAGGTACTAAGAACAATAGAGGCACAAGAGAAAAGGAATTTTCGGTCTGGAGCAGAGCAAGTAGGTCAGAAAAGTCAAAGAAAGGGATATGAGCTAAATCTTGAAAAATGGATGCAGTGGATCCTCCAAGCTCATAAACTGCCCACTTTCCAGGGAAGAGAAGCAGTAGGAGCAAGAGTGTGGAGGTGAGAAACAGACCAGCCTGCACTGCGATCAAAAAGAAAATAGAGTTCTCAGAAATGCCTAAATCCTGTGGCTATATGCTAAACAGGACCACCAGTCTCCTGCCCCAATCCTGTCCAGGACCTCTTCATGCAGCACCTCAGTGGAGCCTTCTGGCTCCCTTGAATTGCTGTAGCAGCTGACTCTTCGTGCCATTTATGTTGCACTCCCACCCCATCATTTCAGTGTATCCCTCGTACCCCTTGGTGAGCAACTTGAGGGCAGGGACTCAGTAAGGGAGTGTCATGCTTTAAGCTTCATTATTATTCCATTTGAATTGACCCGCTCAGTTTGATTCACTATGGTCTGTGTACACAGAGACTCACAGTAGGCTTTTTTTCTGTTGTTATATATTTTAGTTTGAAATTTAAAGTTATAGAAAAGTTGTAAAAGTAGTACTTGAAGCTCCCCTATACCTTTCGGTCAATTTACCGATTGTTACCATTTTATCACATCTGCCTTATCCTTCATACACACATACTTTAAAGTTTTTTCCTGAGACATTTGAGAAAAAGCTTCAGACATGATGCCCCTTACTCCTTGATCCTTCAACATGTATTTTGTATTTCCTATAAACAAGAAGATTCTCCTACACAGTATAACCATCAAGATCAGAAAATTAACACTGATCCAACATCCATATAATTCACAGATCCCATTCAAATTTCACCTGTTGTGACATAGAAAACAAACATGGCTGCTAAAGGGGAAAGTGGGGGAAGGGTAAATTAGGAGTTTGGGATTAACGTATACATACTACTATATATAAAATAGGTAACCAACAAGAACCTACTGTATAGCACAGGGAACTACTAGACTCAATATTTTGTAATACACGTAACCTATAAGGGAAAAGAATCTGAAAAAGACTATACATATATATATTATATATATATAACTGAACCACTTTGCTGTACACCTAAACTAACACAACCCTGTAAATCAACTATACTTCAATAAAAACAAAAACAAATTTTACTCGTTGACCCAGTAATAGGTCCAGGTCCTTTATAGTTATCATTTCTCTTTAGTCTCCTTTATTTTGGAAAAATTCCTCATTTTTTTCTTCTTTTTCATGACCTTGACATTTCTTGAAGCACGTAGTTACTTTACAGAATGTCCTGCAGTTTGGGTTTGTCTGATGTTTCCTCGTGATTTATGCATTTGCAGTAAGAATCCCTCAGAAGTAATTCCTTGCTCTTCTCATTGCGCCATATCAGGAGACACATGATGTCAATTTGTCCTGTTACTAATTTTCTTGTTGCATTTGGTGAAGATAGTGTCTTACAGGATTCTCTGCTGAGTCATTCCCGACTGTTTTGTGAAGAAATGCCTTTAGATTTCTATGGTAAGATAGGGCTTTCTTTCTCCTCCATTTTTTCATTTAATTTTTATCATTGTAGACTCATGGATTCCTATTTTATTCAAATGGGTAAAATCAGTAACTGTCATTACTATGATACTCAAATCACCCCAGACTTGGTCAGTGGGAGCTCACTGAAAGCAGCTCTTTTGTCTTTTTGATATGTCCCCATCATTCTCTGAGCATTGCCTTAGTTTGTGGTACAAGATGGTCCTGTCTCACCTTTTATTTCTCCTACCCCAGCCCTAGAGTCAACCATTTCTCTAAGGAACCCTGGTTCCACTAAATGGAGAATAACATTCAGAAGCCCAGTTCTGCAAGAGAGGTTTGCTTATTGCTACCGGGATATCTTTGCTTCTAGCCCTCTCAGCAGATAGAACTAGGAAATATAAGCATATATCTATCTACATATGTGTATGTGTATGTACATGTATGATATCTATGAACACACACACACAAACACCTACACACATTTATACCTATTTCTATATCCATGTCTGCATAAAGCTATGAGTTCACATTGATTTCTCCACTCCCAGTCTAACACCACAGGATTTATTCTAGCCTTTCCCTTTTCCATATTTGTAATTCCCTTCTGACAGCAAGAAATCCTCAATGCATTTACTTATTTGCACAGTCCTCCCTGTAGGTCACCAGTCTCCCAGCTGTACTAGCCAAAAGTTTGTCCCCTGACTGTGGCCCCCCCAAACAGGCAAACCCCCTCCCCTGCCATGGGGGCACTTTTCATCGACAATGATTTGCATGGTCAGAATTAACCCTCTTTGAGTGAATTCTGACCACTTCTGCCACGGCCTAGACTGAGACTCAATGGAAAAGAATCACAAGGTTTACTTTTCCTGGTGTTGCTTAGCAGAGCGAATGTTATTTTCTTCTTCGCCATGGCAGTGACCACTTTCAATGTGGAATTTTTTTTCCTGTTTGCTCCTCTCTCCTTCTCTCATTACTCATGGGACAGTAAAAGGATTAACCAAGTCCATTCAAAGATGTGTAGCACTCCAACCTTCTCCCAGGAAGATTGCATTATAAATATGATATAGCTGTAAAAACTAGAGCTGGAGACCAAAGATCAGCTGATCCCTCCCCACAGCTGCCAGATGGTCGGCTCTTCTAGTACATTCTCAGAGACACAACCTCACATCCTAGATACACATCTTTAAGTCATCTTCACCTCCTCCCGCCTCTCCTCCCCCCAACCCCATGATAAATTGTAACCTTGGAGGCGGTGAGTTCCCTCCCGCTGCAGCTGCCACGTCAGTTTCTCCTTGATCCGTTTACTGTGGGTAGGGACTTACCCCGACAATGTCCTTACTGTTCTGCAAGGCAGGCGAAATCCTTTTTCACAATCTATTATAAATTATCCCAATGCATGAAGTGTTGTTTCCTTACAGAATTTTCAAAACCAGATAGTTATGTCGCATCACGTTTACCAAGTGAAGTTAAAAATGCCATTTCTAAAATTACTCTCAACGCTCTCACAGTTCATATTGTTAGGGAAAATGGATAATAATGGGACCCACAGTCTTTCAGTCCAGAACTGACTCTGTTTTAGACGAGCAAGGGGAGCTGCCTGGCAACACAATGCACCCCTGTGCGTAAACTTTGTTTACAGCCAAGGCTGGAGTAAAGGAACAGATGGTAAGCAAATCGGATTTAAGGAAGGGACAGATGCGCCTGTGTCGGGGAGCTCGGTAAATCTCTTGGCTTTTGGTTTGCATGCAAGGATGAAGTCCAGCTACCCACGGTAGTCACGCCACAGCTCGCTGTTGCCTTTGACTGTTTGCATCTTGTCTCCGAGGATGGTTAATACAGCCCATTACAAGCGTTTATCTCATCCCTCCCACGGGGAATGTGCTTCCCAGGGATTTGCATGTTCCCTATCCTTTTATGGAAAGTAGTTTCTTCATCATCTGTGTGATCGTGTATCTAAAATTTCAAGAATATTTAAGCTGTTAACCCTGCTTGTCTATAGAGGATGGGATTGTATTTCTATGATCTTAGAAATATTTCCAATGAGCACGTATAACAAGGAAAAATAAGCATAAACATTTATGCTTAACACATTAATAAGCACCCTCCACCCTTTGTGCTCCATCGTCTCTCTTTGGTGCCTTTCTCTGTGAAGGCAAAGCAATTTTAAGACGCTAACCTCCACGACATATAAAATAGCCATTATAAATGTTATATTAAAGCTGCCCAGGCCTACTTTTTCCTCCCTCCTAAAGGAAAGTGTAAGTTATACTCGAGTTAAGATTTACATTTGCTCCTTCAGGGAGGTAACGGGGAAGAACACACACATTCTGTCCCAGTGATGTATGGCTGGATTTAAATACATTTATGTTATTTAACATAATTCTATCTCAATTTAACAGCCCCAGTTGTTCAATGCCGGGATCAAGTTATAAACATTTTTATTCCAAAATGACCCCCTCTACGTTTATAGCAATTCTAGACATGCACCGTAACGAGGAATCCCACCCATTCCTGCATGTTGGCAATTGTCACTCCTCGGCAACATTAAGTTCTGTAAAGTCACTCTTTCAGATTCATCCTGAGAGGAAGATGGAACTTCTTAAGGAAAAATGTTATATATTAAAGAAAGAGTTCCTCACAAAATAGTTACAAGGTAAAAGTCAAAGTATCTTACAGGATTGACTGCAAAGCACCCCAGCAAGTGGCTTAAGTGACACCTTCAGAACTGGTTTGACTCAACTCTTGCCTCTTGGTATGTGCAAGCCAGCTGCAGCTCTTTGGATATGAGCATGATTCTGTTGGATGGCACACGGGTTCCCTCTTCACATAAATTCTCCAGACGTGCCTCACCAACCCGCCCAGCCCCAAGCGCACATAGGGCTGCCCTCTGGAACTTCCAGTCAACTCTGAGGTCCAATGTGACCCCCTTCCCCAACCTCTGGAAAGGCAACATTGGGATCAGAGGCCTGTGGCTTGCTGATACCCCCAGTCTCTCACAGTGCGTGGGTTCTGGACTGTGTTGGTGTGGCTTCCTCACCCAGTGGGACGTGGAGGGGGCCCCGAGCCTGATAAACTGAAGGCCTGGCTGAGGCTGCCTTAGAGAATTTACCACTTCTACTTTAAGTGAGCCACGTTCTTTCACTCTAACGGCATCTGCATGTGTCGCCACCTCTGATTCTCTGGCTCCAAGGCACTACAGGAACCAAGCCGAGGAAAAAGCCACCACCAAGAAATCTGGGAAAGAATCCATTATGGATACCTATGCACAACCTCCAGCCAGGAGTCAATTTGTTATACCTCCTTTTTGGCACCCTTTTCTGTGCCTGATGCAAATATACCCTTCCCTCAGTTCTGTGGGACTCAAACTTTTGTTTGCATGGGATGGACCTTGAGGACATTGGATGGACCTTGAGGGCATTATGCTGAGTGAAATAAGTCTGGCAAAGACAAAATATCCTATGATCTCAGTTATGTGTGAAATCTAAACAAATAAAACAAAACCTGCACTTATAAATACAGAAAACAGATTGGTGGTTGGGAGGTAGAGGAGTAGGTGAACCGGGTGAAGGGCATAAAAAGGTACAAACTTCCCTCGCCTCAGTCATTTAGGTTTAATGGGTCCAGGGTGGAGCCCAGGAACAGCAGGCTCCACATGTAAAGCTGATGACCAAGGCTTTTTCGAAAAAGGCCCTAAATAGTAATTTGTCTTTTTCTCTCTTCACTTTATACAATCCCTCTTCCCACTCACTTTAATGATCCTAGAGCTTTAATTATGGCCTATATACTAATGCCTTCCAAGTCTGTATATCTGTAGCCCCAACCTTTCACTTGAATGCTACGTTTAAATTTCCATCAGCCAGCAGATATTTCTCCCTTGATGTGCTCTAGATATTTTTAAAATACTTTCAAAATATAATAATGAAAATTTATTTCCTCCCAAGACATTTGAAATTAAAGGCCACTCTTTGAGGCCCACTTAGGTAACAAAAGGATAGCTTGACCAAAATGTGGAATCCACTCAGGGTAAAGAAAAATTTGTTTAAATTTAAAAATATATGTATATACATATATATATATTTATTTAGCTGCACCGGGTCTTACTTGCGGCATGTAGGATCTTTATTTCCCTGACCAGGGACGGAACTTGGGCCCTCTGCATTGGGAGCGTGGAGTCTTAACCTCTGGACCACCAGGGAAGTCCCTTGTTTACATTTCTCATAAAGCTAAAAAAATTTTTTTTGTTGCTAATGGCTGAACAGCCTATAACACCAAGACAAGAAAGCAGTTTGCTTCCACAATGTATACATTTGGGGCTAGCATCATCACTTCTGCTGAAGATATGAACAGATGTTCAAATATTTCATCATCACTTAGTGAATGTTTGCCTTGTTTCCCCAAGACAAAGATGGCTCTGTGGGTATTTGATAACTGTGGGTACTGACTACCTGTTGATTTTATTCTCTACTGCTTCTCAAAGGACAGTGGTGAAAATTCCACCTTGAGAATCTGAGTTATTACATTCACCTGAGGATTCAAATCTGTAGTGGTAATTAGGCTCCTTCTGTTGCAAGGAGCAGAAACCTGCTCAAAGTTTATCGTAAGGCTGCAGTGCCACTGAGGAAAACAGGAACAGTGGCCCCCAAGGGGAACTGGACATCTTCAGAGAATCATGACAGCACCATTAATAAAGGGTCTCACAGACCAACGGCTTCCATGGGCAGGCACAGCTCTGAGCTCTGCCTGTGCTCACTCGCTTAGTCTTCACAACAGCCTTATGAGAGGCACTGTCATTGTCCCTGCTTCACATAGAGGGAAACTGAGGCATAGAGTGGCGAAGGAAGGCAGCCCAGCTGCTCT